>NC_086322.1:289853334-290176334 GCF_036172605.1 Pelobates fuscus
CTTAATTAAATAGAATTGCAAAATTTGGAAAATCCACTGGAGTTATTTACAACGATACGAACTATGGCAAATTCAAAGTGAACTTTCAATGTTTCAGCTAAATAACCAAATTAATATAATCTTTCTCGCCACCTCTGTTTTCATTGGTTTGTTATAAAATTAGAACTTCACTTAGAATTCTGTGGATACATTTAACACTTCAGTAAAGAACACTGTGGGTGGAACTGTCCCTTTAACATGTGACATTATTTATCTACTTATCATTGTAAAAAAGAAAGAGCTACACCCTCTGTCAGGTGAGCGTGTTTGTGTTGCTTTGTTAATCACAATGGCATGCAGGCTTGCCAAGAAACCGGAATGCAGACCAGTTGTCATTGTCACGCAATTCATCTTGTTAAAGGCATATCATTGCATTTCACCAATTTCACAGGAGGTAAAGGTTTTAACTGCTATCAGGAGCCTATCTTTTTTTTTTTATTTGCCGACAGAAAGAGGAGGGGTAGAGTCTTCAGTGATGCAATTTACTTAACAGTTTTATGTAATGTCATTTTAAAGGTGTACTCCAACCAAAAAACAGTGTTTTAAGAAAACTTTGGTTTTGGTTAAAGGGTTAGAGTAATCCTTTCTATGCTGCCCCCCCCACCTCCATATAACTCCCCCCCCCCCGAGAAGAACTAGCTAAAACTCACATATATTTGAGCTCTGAGGTTCTTCCTGCAGTTCAATCTTTCTCTACTGACCTCAATTGAGGTCAGGGCTGCCATCAGAAATATTGTGGCCCCCTACACAGCTTAAGGCCTTGGCCCCTGAGTCCACTCACACGGCCCACCCCTAAGTCCACCAGCATGTGTATATAGTAGTGGATGCATTGTGTGTGTTTGTGGTGTTGGATAAGGGCTGTGGGGGGTTAGCATTTTCTTTTTTTAAAAATTTATACATTTATTTGCCCTTGACTACATCTTACCTGAGGTAGCAGTGGAGTTAAACTCTTTATGTGCAGCTTTTCATAGCAAACATGTGGACTCCAGGCACCATGACCACTTCATTTCACTGGTCAGTGGTCATGGTGCATGGACTCGGAGTAATCCTTTAATATTAGACAACATGCATCTAACCTGCTTTATAAACTATTTACATAATATTTAACAACAAGCACTAACCTGTTTTATGTACTATAAACTTAAAGGGACACTATAGGCACCCAGACCGCTTCAGCTCATTAAAGTGGTCTGGGCGCTGTGTTACTATCCCACTTAGTCCTGCAATGCAAGACATTGTAGTTTTTGTGACAGCCACTACAGGCACTTCCTGCTTGCTAGGCAACTTGTGGGACGCTGGAGGCCCTCACGCTCTGCATGAGGACATCCAGCATCAGTTAAATCCCCATAGGAAAGCAATTTTGATTTGTTTTTTGTTTTTTGGAAGGGGGGAATTTGGGTGGGGAGGGCAGTGGAGTATCGCTTTAAGAAACAGTTATTCACTAGATTGTGAATTGTTAAATATTTTAAGATCAACATAGCTGTGCTAGGAACATAGATGACCTGAATTTTTCTGGCTCAGCTATTTGGCCCTAGTAGTAATCATTTCCTAGTGAATTATAGTGAATTCTCCAGAATCTACAGATTATTAAAAAAAAAAACCTGATTAAAAAGTTAAAGAAGGAAGCATTTTTGAATACCAGAACAAGCGACATGATTTCAAGTTTATTGGAAGATTGACGGCATAATGTGAAGTAACTACTTTTCCAAAAAGGTAGTGGATACCTGGAATAGTCTTCCAGTGAGGTAGTAAAAACCAGCACTGAAAAGAAATTGTATAATGCTCAGGATGTGCCATAAACATGTTTTCAAGTTTGAATATTTTGTCCCAAAATGTGAAATTAATTTAAAATTTACGTTGATTTCCTGACAATTCATAATGCAGTGAATAACCCTGATTGTGTCCATCAAATAATGTCCGTTCTTATGTTTTTTTTCTCTTGTTACTATAAGGTATGGGATGAGAGATTGGCAAAGTCTGCAGAATCCTGGGCGAACCAATGTAAATGGGATCACGGGCCCAATCAACTCATGCGATTTATAGGTCAGAATCTCTCCATTCATTCGGGCAGGTAATACATTATTATTTAAATTGCTCACAATTTAAATCTTTAAATCTTTTTTCTTGAAAATAGACCTGACGGTAATCAAAAAAATATTACAAATGTCTGTTCCTGTTTTCAAAATGAATTGCTCTTTTATTTTTTTAAGTGAATTGTCACTTGTGAGGCCATTTTGGTCTTCAGCTAATTTTTACCGTGACAGGCGCCACATCAGTATTGCACTCTTGCGCATGTAGAGGAGTACAAAATTGAGATCTATTGAAAATCCGGCGAGATGACAGGGACCTTCATGAATCCATTAAGAACTAGCTCACTTTGCACATTAAAACGTATTTTCCCATCAGCCATCGTGTATGGTGGGGTAAAGGAAATTGGCAAGATGCGGTAATGGAAGTCCCACGCATATATTTTGCCCAAAAATCATCTTGTCCATAAACCAAATTAGTCTCTCTCTTATCTTTTGATTGTGTTCAAATCTGAATTAAAATTCAATGAATATCCTAGGAGATTGTTAACGGAAGATTGAGGCGTGATGAAAAGTGATTTTGTTTCTCTGAGAAAGTCATAAAAGAGGAAGTTCTCTTGTTTGAACAGTTTTCTAAGAGTGATAAATGATATAACGTGATATTTTGTCTAGATATCGCTCTATCGTAGACCTCGTGAAGGCGTGGTATGATGAAAGACAGCACTATTCCTTTCCTTATCCTCGAGAGTGCAATCCCAGCTGCCCCAGTAAATGCAGTGGCTCAGTCTGCAGTCATTACACCCAGGTACGGAGCAAGTGATGGCCTAGACGGTTTATCCTCAGATATTTAGAGAGGCATAAAGGTATATGTGCAGCTGCTATTGAAACAAAATATCACATGATCCTCACTCTGTGTATGATGTAGGGGCAGTGCCCTATGTGGCCAAAAGGGGGCGTCTATAATACTTATATCTTTAATAAACAGTGTTAAAAAAAATTGCTACTTATAATAATTAATATGAAGTAAAAATCTCTCTATTTTCAGCTGTGTCCCAGGGTATATATGAAACAAATTCCTGTCTCAATAACAGTACTTATTCCATTGACCTTGCATAGCTAAAAGTCTGAGTTGATGTCGTGTCGATTGTTCTATCCTTACATTTTGACCTTGTTACTCAGCTCACTGGTATTGATTCCATTGACCTGGGAAGTTGAAATTCAGGGCTGGCATTGACAGGAATCCTTTCTATACTCTTGCTGTGCGCATGTTATATAGATCCAACAAATAAACGTTTGAGGTCTATATTTAAGCATTTTCTCAATTGGCAAAAGTGCATAAAAGAACCAATTCCACCCCCATAATAAACTTCATTACTATGAAGTTGTTGTGTTGGCAGGAGCACCTGGGCACAATTTACTTTCAGGGTTTAAATCTCTTTTAAACAGTTTAAGCCCGAAGTTGGTCCCAATGGCGCCCATCGGCAATGTTTTCTGCAATCTTTCTCCATAAAGGTTTGCCCTGGTGGTTGGTCATAGGCTGAGAGTGTCAGTTGGCGCTTCGTCACTGGCTGCCTATTGCAAGTAATAGTAATAAAAAGTGATGGTATCTGCATCCTCTTGATTGCATACTTTTTGGCCAATACACATGACCTCTTCCAATGCTGTTGCTAATTGCCTGTTTCACAACTTGAATTATAAGTCTCTAGAATTAGAGCTAGAGGGACTGATGGGTCTGCTGACACATTGTATCCTTTGATCCCATCTCTTACAAACTTAGAAATATCATTAAGGACTTACAATTTGCTAATGGAAACGATCAATTGCCAACAATTTCCCAACTCGGTGAATAATCTTGTTATTAATAGTTCCTCGAACTTTGCATATCCTGTATAGACTTGTACCTGGGGAATATTCCAGGTCGCAAGATAGAATTTTCTCATTCATTCACTGTCACCATGATGGTCCAGGCTACAGTTCAATCTCTTTTCCAAGAAGCTCTGCATAATTTTGACACCTTTCTTATAAATTCTCTTCTAGTAACATTTGCTAGACATTTTGCCTTCAGCCTAACCTTTTGTCCCCTTCACTGGCACCTCTCCCTACATCTGCAGGCAGTTAAATATTTTTCCATGCACCGTCTTCTGCTCGAGGTTTGCGTTCACGGCCAGATATTTATTTTCTGAGGAAGAAGGCTTTCCTCTCACATTTCATTTTTACCTTCGACAGACAAGTGTTAAATGGCAGCTGGTGTGCGTTTTTCTTTATTTTTTTCTTCTTCTCCTTATTAAACACGTAACACACAATCACAGATGTTTTCTGTATTTGTCTCATTGTGTCCTTTGCTACTGAAGGAGCAATTTACAGATGGAGAAATCGTCTGATATGGGACACGTATAAAACACCCAGCTAATTGTAAAACCGTCTAAAAAAAAAGTCTAAAAAAAGAGACTTTAAACTTATCTTTATTCCAGAACCAAAACTGAGAGACAGCAATCCCGATGATCTCTGGTATAAGCAGAAGCTCCTCATAGAGAAGTATGGTGGACCCGTGGCACATGCTCCGTCATTCCAGTACTTCTCATATAGAAGTATGGTGGACCCATAGAATGCTCCGTCATTCCAGTACTTCTCATAGAAGCATTAAATCCAACAGATTTGTTTGGTTGTGCGTGATGACTCTGAATTTGAAGATCTTTGAAACTTGAAGGTTAAGAGGAAATGCCTCTAATGGCTGTCTGTTTGGCAGCCAGTAGATGTGTTCTCGGTGAACATTGCCCTTTCGAAACTCCAGTGTTTTGCATTGTAAGAGAAAAAGGGACAGCATATTTACACCACAACCAGTGCAATGATGTGTATTTGTTTTGGGGACCTTTAGTTTCCTATAACACTTGTGCCTGATGATCAAACCAAGGGGTCTTGTAGCTGACCGATATAATAATTTTTTCAACATTAAGTACAAGATCATCCTACGTGTTATGCCTTTTTGATAAAACCAGTTGAGGGTAATCCACACACACACACACACACACACACACACACTGGGACACACATTTACTCCCTAACAGGCTTAGATACACACTGATAAACACACATACACACTCACTGACATGCATATATACACTCAGTGTCAGACACACACATTCACTGACAGACACACACACACTGTCAGTGACAGACATGGATACACACACTGACACACACATACACACACTGATAGACACACATACATACACACTCACTGACAAACACATATACACTCTCAATGACAAACACACACTCACTAACAGACACACGCACACTCTAACAGACACATACACACACTCTAACAGACACATACACACACTCCAACAGACACACGCACTCTCACTAACAGACACACACTAACACACACACTCTCACTAACACACACATTAACACACTCACTAAGAAACATACACTAAGACACTCAAATTTTTTTTTGCTTGCATTTTGGATTTTTCCCTGTGGTCCACTGGGGCTGCTGCTAGCTGGACTGGCAAGCAGTTGGGGAGACAGGAGCAGAGTTCCGGCAGGCGGCAAGGGAGCTCTGATCCTCCTGCTCAGCTCCCTCACGTACCTCTCAGTGATGCCGGAGTGACATCATATTCCAGCTTCGGCATCACTGCGGTGCGCACGAGGGAGCTGAGCAGGGAGAGCTCAGGGGACAGTTCTCCCTCGCTGCCCACCTAACTCAGGTAGATGCCAGCCTCTGGGGGCCTGAGGTGGCCAGCAAGCCAGCTCTCTGGTCCCCCAGGGCAAGAGGCTGGCAAGGCATTTGCCAGGGCATTTGGGGGCGGCTTTTTTTTCCTCCCCCTGCAAAGGCCGCCCAAGTCAAATGCCTTGTCAGCCTTGCGGTAAATACACAGCTGGGTGGGATAGCTATGTAGTGTGTAGGTTATGCAGTATGTATCAGGAACATAGTGTGAGGTGGGATAAGGATGTAGTGTGTATTTGTGTAGGTTATGTAGTGACTGACTGTACCCCCTGAAGGCGGCCATGGCAGTATGCATGCTATAGATTTAAACGCAGTGACCTTCAGACTGCAGTCAGATGTTAACAGTCCATAGCTTGTGATATTCTATATTTTGTATTAACCTTTTTCCTGTCATGCTCAGATTTCTTTAAAATTTATATAAAATATTTAGTAAGTAAGTTACATCACAATCCTGTTCAGTCCTGGCACGGCCAAGGCACACAATGCAAATGAGGAGCTGAAACCGAAACGTTATTTAGTTTCTCCTCCTATGTTTTCTCTATGCTGGCAGTCAGGCTGCGTGTTGCAGGATAAAAAGTTGTCAACTTCTTAATGTACTTTAGTTTTTCAAACC
Organism: Pelobates fuscus; assembly: GCF_036172605.1. Taxonomy (NCBI): domain Eukaryota; kingdom Metazoa; phylum Chordata; class Amphibia; order Anura; family Pelobatidae; genus Pelobates; species Pelobates fuscus. The sequence continues at coordinate 289,859,747 of NC_086322.1, forward strand.
TCCCAAACACATTTATTGTTAATTATAGGGATTAAGTAAAAAATTATATTAACTATCTTAGGAAGTAACGGGTGCTCTTTAAGTATTACATGAGAAGAATCAACCACTGTTCGCCATAGAACTGATGTTATAAGTCAAAAGTCCACCACGTAGTGAAGATAACAAAGTAGGCAGATCAGTTCTACAAAGCTGTGTTTTTTTTCATAATTCTCTCTTGATAAAAAAAAAAGCAAAGAAATAAAATGAAAATTTAAAAAAGCGCACACGCACGTTAATTTGAGCTGTCAAAATGTCTGTTTCACCAGACTTTCCAAACAGCATATCGTATAACATCAGGTGTAAAATTAACCGTTACAGAATTATATTTGGCAAGTCGAACGGCACCTGGAATTCACCACGACTGTCACTGACGCACTCATCTCGGCAGATTTTGTAATGAAAGGGCTCGTTTCAGACATATTCATTCCACGGTTTATTTTGGATGGATTTATTTTCCAACAGCTGCTCCTCTGGATTCCAAAACCCTTTCTTTATTGGCCTTATTTTTTTTTTTAAATTGATGTCTTCTCCTAATATTTCACTAACATAAAAATTCATTTTCTGCAAATAGTCTTTGGTTTTTGTGGTTTTTGGTAGTTTTCATTGACGTGTTCAGCTTGTGTAACTTTCGGTAAAATAAATTCTGAGTAATTACGATGCAGCGTGGATAGAAGCGATGACAGTATAGTACCCCTCACCTGTACAGCGCAACGAATAAACGTTTATTCAAACAAAATGCTAATTTTGTCCTTACTAACTGGACTTTTATCAAGTATAAAAATTACAAACAGCAAATTTATAGTCCAAACATTCACCTACCCACCAGTGCAATATATATATATATATATATATATATACGTATATATTATATACATATAAAATATATAATATGTAAATAAATCCACAATTAAATTATATATTGAAGATATTATATTTTGTACTTGCACGTTTAAGGGGACACTTAACGCTTCGCACACATTTCTCCCCCACCCCCACAAAATCCCTAAATGTCACAAAAAAAATAATTTTTGAAATAAAAATTCATACAAGCAGAGTATTTGGCTTTTTTAATTTGTATAAAGCGACATCTATTTTGAATATTACAAATAGATAGTTGTCTTTCTGCTGTAATTATTTCTCTTACATTATATAATCTCTATTTATTTCAATTATTTCCATAAAGAATAAATACATTAAAAAAATTAAAAAGAAAGAACTGTAAATGTGCTTGCTTCATTAATATAAAGTGATTGTGGTGCCTAATTTTTTTATTTTTTATTTAAACTATTACTTTTTTGTGCTGACATGCCTCCCCAGTGATCCTATTTAGGAGGTGCAGTCCCTATTTAGGCCCAAATCCCTCTGTTTTACTTTTCTATGCTAATGTCCCTCTCACTAGGTGCTCCACACTGTTAGGGTGTCTGGGTAAAAGCACATGTGCAGATATGTAAGTTAAAAAAGTATTTTTGGATAGGAGATCCAGAGTGGTCCCCTATGTTTAGGAGTGATTCCCTGGTCCCACAAATGTTCTTTCTTTCCCTTAAATTTAAAATTCTGCTGCTGATAGGTCATTAACCTGAAGGGCAAGGGAATAGATGGTAGGGGCTTGAGAATTGTGCCTATAGGTGACTAAGATGTGGCCTTGAGTGGTCAGCAGGCCGGTCAGGAGAAATCTTTTGTGTGCACCTGACTATTGTTGCCATGCCATGAAATTTGGGCTATAAAAGATGTCTGCAGATCATTTTCCTGTAACACACTGTTAACCTTATGCATCCTATCTGGAATATTGCACAAATGACCCTGTTTTGCTTTCTAATAATTCACTATAAATACAGACTTTTATCAGCCTTTGGCACTGATATTCTGCTATTGGCATTTATTGTCAGATCACCCACCCGTGTTACCTAAATGTTTTCCATTGGATTTGTTCTCAATGTCTATCCCCTCTCTGGTGTTAAAAACATACGCTTTAAAAAAATGAGTCGGTTGCTAAGCTATGGCCTATAAATTGTGCGGCGATCAGGCAAGCCTGTCAGAAAATGCTCTCTTTCATCAAACACCAGCAAATCTCAGTGTAGCTGGTAGTCGTCTACCGAAACACAGGGCCAAACGGGAAATTAACTGTCAGTAGCAAAGAAATACTGACTGTCTGTGGCTAATTACAAGGCGTGAAATCTGAACTCTGACAAATGAGAACCGAAAGTATATTTTATGAAAGAAATTTGAAAATAGGGTCAAATAAGGCTAGAAATAGCCTTATTTGTATTTTTTCCTAAAGGGAGTACTTGTGTTTATGGGTAGATGAAAACCTCATGTGTATTGACTGATGAAGAATTGGTTGAAAGGCTAGCAATCTGTACAAGATGCTCGAAGACAGAGTTGCAACATTACTCTTCTAATACTTTATAGCAGGTAATGTAAACAGCTTCCGGATCTCACTTTACCTGCTATGAGAATGTTTGGTCTGGTAATTCCGGACTATCATAATTAAGGGTATTGGCTGGGAAATGTGGATGGTTGGACTGGGAGAATAATTGGTCTGGTTAAGGTATGAGATGTCTGAATGCTTGAATAGTTTGTGTATTGAGTTAGATCAAAGGTAGGCAACTTTCGGCACCTCAGATGTTGTGGACTACATCTCCCATAATGTCCTTACAGGCATGATGTTGGTAAACATCATGGGAGATGTAGTCCACAACATCTGGAGTGCCGGAGGTTGCCTACGCCTGACTTAGATTTTAGAATGGTTGGTCTGGAATTTGGATTCATTATCAGAATGGTTTGTCCCTATACTGGTTGAGAAATACATATGGTTGGGCTGGATGTTGGATGGGCTCTCTGATTAGATGGTCTATGTAATTAATTGCTTCTTGACTTTCTTGATTTCAAATTTCTCTATTTCAGATGGTCTGGGCATCTTCAAACAGAATAGGTTGTGCCATCAATACCTGCTCCAATATTAATGTCTGGGGAAGTACATGGAGACAAGCTGTATATTTGGTGTGCAATTATTCAATAAAGTACGTATGCCTCTTTTTTTCCAACCAACAATTGTCCTTTTCCTAGATTTTTATAAACTTTTTTTTTTGTTCCATGCATTTTTGCATTTTTGGTCAAAACCAACTGTTTTAAATTTTTTTATTTTAGCCTAAAAGTTTGCTTGACTTCTCTAAACCCAGCAGTCTGAGAAAGTGACTCTGCTTTATTGCTAATGCATCAGTGTCTGCATCATATAGTGGGGCCGCTTTGTCAGAGATCAGGAGAACCACCTATACGAGGGTTTTTCTGCTTTCCCATGTCAGTCAGTTCTTCAGAGTGGAGGTGCATATTAACTCTATGATGATAAATTGATTGACAGGTGAAGGGTATTTTTAAATAGTTTTTTTCTCCTAGTCTATACATTTCCTAGGGGATCTGCTAGACCAACAAATAGATAAAATTAAATGTGTATTTAAACTAAATAAACTTGTGTGTACCATAACACATACACCTTAAGGCTTAACAAGCCATTCAAAAGCCATTCAAAAGGGCCAAACGGCTACACAAATTTATACTACCAAAAATACGTAGACATCCTCACCCCCCACCTAACAATTTTATTCAATTCATGCTACTCCTCAGGGAAAATCCCAAGTGACATGCTTGGGCCGCACATCTCTACTCTCCCGAAGCCAGATAAACCCCCCCACCAACTGCCAGAATTTCCGACCCATTTCCCTGTTAAACATTAATATTAAATTGTATGCTAAAATGCTGGCAAATTGCCTGGCCAAAATTCTCCCATCATTTACGCACAACGACCAATAAGGATTCGTGAAAAATAGACAGGGTTCCGATAATGCCAGGAAAATTATGAATATACTATCTCACATAAATTTGGGGCAAAGTGAAGGTCTTCTCCTAGCACTAGATGCGGAGAAGGCCTTCGACAGGATGAATTGGAAATACATGGAAGAGGTGCTGTTGCCTTTTGGCTTCCCTCTATCTTTTATTGCAGGCACTATGGCCCTTTACAATGATCCAAAAGCCCAAGTGTCTAATGCAGGATTTGTCTCCACACCCTTTAACATCACAAACGGTACCAGACAGAGGTGCCCTTCGTTCCCACTTCTGTTTATCTTGTCATTGGAGCCTTTAGCGCACAAAATCAGAGCCCACACGGAAATTAAGGGGATTACTATTGGTAAAAAGGAATATTGGTTGTCCTTATTCACTGACGATATTTTATTAACATCGAGCAAAGTGGACACATCCCTACCAGCACTCCTATCCCTTCTGGAATCATATGGGACAGTCTCGTACTATAAATTAAATCAGAACAAGACACAAGCACTACAAATAGGCCTATCTACACAAAGAGTACACACCCTTCAACAATCTCATAAGTTTGACTGGAGTACTAAACACATCACGTATCTGGGAATAAAACTGGCACCTACGGCTGATAAGATGTTTAATTATAATTTTAAACCACTGCTCACGATGTGTAAAGAAGAATTCCTTAAATGGAAAGTGGGTAAAATATCGTGGCTAGGGAAAACAAACACAATTAAAATGGTCATACTCCCGAAGATCTTATATGTCTTCCGCATGTTACCAATCCGTGCACCCCTATCGTTCTGCAAACAAATACAAACGCTTCTCTCAGCTTTCATATGGGACTCCCGTAAACCGAGACTCCCTGCACATCTCTTACAAAGATACATGATGGAGGGAGGGATAGGCCTACCTAACATATATGCTTACTATAAAGCTACCCATTTAGAAGCAGTAGTGAGGTTACATACGCCTTACCAAACAGTACAATGGGTTGACATGGAAAATGAGAGATACACTGGAGGGTAAATAAAGGAGATTATGTTGACCCCCAAATCATTACGTCCTACTACACCACAGTTATTCCCAACCACAACATTTCCAATATACCACTGTGACCTCTTCCAAAGTACACACGGTGCCTACCTCAAATTCCACCCATTCGCTCCGCTTATGTCCCTCAAGGCGGTCAGCCCATGGCTAACCTTGCACACCTGGAACAAAGCTGGTATTTCCTCAATTAACTCTCTGATGCGCCAACACGGCATTGTGCCCTTCTCAGACTTACAAAAAGAGCACAACTTACCGAACTTACTGTAACTCACATGTAACAAATGACTCATTTGTCATTTTTCCTGAGGCCCCTTTCCTTAATTTTCACCTGTAAATACTGAACAAAAATATTTATTGAGGCAGTTAGCTAGACCTTTATCCTCTTCTACATACCTTCCTTCTTTTGATTTTAATCTAACTAATCCTTGTTTATCTTTCCTTTTCTCGTTTATGTATCTAAAAAAAAGTTTTTTCCCTTTGCCGACTGTGCTATTTTCTCCTCTGTGTGTGTACTTTGGAAAGTCTTATAACTTGCTTAGCCTCTTTTTGCCTAATCGTATAGATCAGTCTATCTTCCTCACTCTGGGTTCTTTTATAATTACTAACTTTTTGTATTTTATTATTTTGGCCACTTCTGCGGAGTACCACAGTGGTTTATTAATTTTTTTTTTCTTTTACTGACAGGCCTAATGCAATTTTCTGTTTGCTTCAGCAGTTCAACTTTTCAATAATCCCATTTCTCTTGGACTCAATTTGAATTGCTCCAGTCTGATAATGACTCCTTTACACATATTCTTATTTTATAAAAGTATTTTTTCTAAAGTCTAAAACTTTTGTTTTTGTGTGGTGTGACTCAGTCACTGTTCTTATATTAAACCACACTGACTGATGATCACTGGATCCTAAACTTTCACCTACAGTAATATCTGATACAAAATCTCCATTTGTTAACACTAAATCTAGTATGGCCTCCTTACGTGTTTGCTCCTCCGAGACTTGTTTTAGAGACAATCCCAGTAGGGAGTTTAGAATATGTGTGCTCCTGGCACAAGCAGCTATTTTGGTTTTCCATTTCACATCAGGAAGATTAAAGTCACCAATGATGATAACTTCCCCCTTCATAGTCATTTTAGCTATTTCCTCAACTAGTAGATTATCTAACTCTTCTATTTGTCCTGCGGCCTACATGAATTACTGTGTTATGACCAAATTCTAACGTAACCCAAACGGACTCTATGTTCGCCTCACTAACTTTTATTAGGCTACATTTCTTGCTATCCTTCATATACAGGGCCACCCCCTGCTAGTCATTTTTTCCCAGTCATTTTTCTCATTATACCATGTCTCAGTAACAGCGACTAAATCTACATTATCAGTTGCCATTTTTGCCACGAGTTCATGGATCTTATTCCCTGAACTGCGAGCATTTGTAGACATATAATGTAGCTTGTAATTTTTTAACACACTTGCTACAGACACCTTCTGTCCTTGTTGTAGGGGGGAAATTGGATTGATATTTTATCAAAGTTTTGCCCCCCCCTCCTAGTTTAAATACATCCTAGCAAAACATCTGAACTGCTCACTGAGCACATTTGTTCCATTTTGAGAAAGATGCAAACCATCTTTTTTGTACGGTGTATTTCCATTCCAAACAGAGCTACCATGAGAAATGAAGCCAAATCCTTACTACCGACACCATTCACCAAGCCACAGGTTAAAGTCCCTAATACACATCTGCCTGTCGTTCTGAGTGTTATGCACAGGCCGAACTTCAGAGAATGACAGCGTGGAAGCAACCTGCCGTATATCATTGGAAAAAAAATGAAATACTTCATTTACGTCTGAAACCTCATTGCAAACCAAGTCATTTGTCCCTAGATGGACAAGTACATCCAATTCCCCTTCCTGTTTTGCTCGCTTAATAATATTACAAATACGTCTCCTGTCTCTGTGAGCAGTAGCTCCAGGAAGACATCTCACAAGACGACTATTGTCCAGCTCCACACCTCTTATGATAGAATCCCCCAACAACTACTTTCCAAGTCTGTCTCCATAATACCACTACACTCGGTGCCTGAAACTATCTCCACAACACCACTACACTCGGTGCCTGAAACTATCTCCACAACACCACTACACTCGGTGCCTGAGCCTGTCTCCACAACACCACTACACTCGGTGCCTGAACCTATCTCCACAACACCACTACACTCGGTGCCTGAGCCTGTCTCCACAACACCACTACACTCGGTGCCTGAACCTATCTCCACAACACCACTACACTCGGTGCCTGAGCCTGTCTCCACAACACCACTACCCTCAGTGCCTGAACGTGTCTCCACAACACCACTACCCTCAGTGACTGAGTCTGTCTCCACAATACCACTAAACTAAGTACATGAGCCTGTCTTGAGATGTTATGTTGAGACGTTATATTGATGCATGCAAAAATGGTAAATGTTGCAAGATGTATCAGTGCCCCCTCCTTCCTCCCCTTTTTTCCTTTCTGTACCCTCTAACCATTTTCATTTGATCACAAGAAAAACAATAAAAACCTTAAAATTTCACCAACGAAAAAAGCAAACAAAATACAATTAAAAGTTTAGCTAATAATAAACTGCTAATTCTGTTTTGTGCTGGCTCTGGTTTGTGATGGCTTTAACATTATCTTCACATTAACAGCCTCCTCCAAGTCACCCTGCCCATTTCCATCAGTCTAGCCCTGAGTGTTCATGCATAGCAAATTTCTTTAGAATAGTTCATTTTAAAGAAAATTATTTTTTTTTTTTTTTTTTTTTTTATAATTCTTTATTTTTGTAGTGCGTATGATGATAACAGTTGCTTATGAGGTACCCCAAAGGCAGTCCTCTAGCACATTACGAACAGTTGGAACATAGGGGTAAACAGTAAATCTTGCACTTTTTTGTAATAATAAAATAAAAGGTTTACATTGTTTAGATGGTTAGTAGGTACATTTTTACAACATGTTCAGGCTTCAAGAATTATGACAGTATGGTTTTGATTTTAAATGTAAATTTACGCTATAATCAGGTTTAGTCAGTGCGAGGGTAAACGATAACAACGCGAGTAAGACAGTTGTACCTTGCTATCTAAATGATCAGGCTGATACGGTGAAGTTTTTTTTTTTTTTTTTTTAACTGCAGCCTGTAGTTGATGCACCTAGGCATTTTTCACATTGAGACAGTATCTATTGATAGAGCCTATTGTAGTTTAAGCCTAATAGTAGTGGACTATTCAAGTGTGTAATCTCCACCGGAGAATGCTAAACTGATATAATAATGCTAGCTGGTTAAACAATAAGTCTCGCATGTATTGACAACTGTGGTGAGTACTACGGCTGACAATCTTTATGGTTAGTATGCAAGCGAGTACATATGAGCCTGTATTGCCACGACAGTAGCTGCGTGCAAGGCAGGATATGATAAAATGTGACATCGGCATGACAGAATCAACATTTGCACATTTTTTAAAAGTAGGAGAAATAACATGTCAGTCGAATGAAAAAGCAAACATGCTTCTGGCTAAACATACTAACAATATGCTAATAGTGTTAATAAAAAATGCATGTGGAGATGTTGTGTGTGTTAGATGCAAGATATACTTCAGCTATCGATTAGGTAGAACGTGTGCCTGTATGGTTTGTGCCTGTATCAGGTGAGGTACACGTGTCTAGTACCAGGCATTTGGGCTTGTATCGTGAGAAGTGCTAAGCAGAACATAGGTAAGGAGCTTGACTAACGAGCAAAAACAAAGTGTAACGGTATAAGTAGTGCATTCTACATTAGCAGGCTGAGGTAATAATGGGCATAGGAACAGTACATTAATAGCGGCATGTACATTAGGATTATGCTTTATCACCGCTCACGGGCGTGTAGAAGCATAGTCCGTCTCTGGTGCAGTCCACCTTGGTTAGCCAATGCCGGTTCTGGAGGCTAGGCAGGTGGGCCGGGTACAATGGTAAAGTTGGTGCCACGGTTCTATTCTGTCACCCGCAGGTCTTGGGGGGAGGTCTCTCCGCCTGTGTCTGTCACTGGTAGGGTGCTGTGATGCATTGCGGTGAGTCACTCGTCCGGGAGTGTGAGGTGTGCTTCGTTGGTCGGATGATTCCGATGCCGCTGAGTGGTGAGTAGGTCGGGCAGGCTTGGTGGTCTCGCTCTGGTGTGTGTGAGGGCGAGTGCCGGGGTCTGGGGGGCATGCCGCCATTTCCCGCCGTTCCGGTCTCCAGTTTTTTCTCCGTCTGGAGGCTCGTGGTGGGTATCTGCTTAGGAGGCGTCGGGTAGCCGGGCGAATCCATGCTGCCGTTTCCCTCAGCACCCGGTGGTAGCGCTGACCCTGGGTGCAGAATTTTGTCCCCATGTTGGCACAGAGCCTGTGAAAGAACTCCAGGGCGTGCTTGGGTGGTGTAGTGAGGGTGCGATTTGGCGCCAGGCGCGTCCGCGCCGCCATCTTGCTTGGGCCCCCATATTCCCGCTCGGCTGCAGGTTCAGTCGCTTGTTCGAGCTGCTTTACTGGGGTGATCGACCCCCGCGAGGACCGGGATAACCCCCGCCGGTCCAGAGGGGGGGGCAGCAGGGCAGTGTTCGATTGCCGTGTCTGAGCTGGTCCCGTGCCGTGGGGTCGGCCGCTTCCCCCAGGCCTCGGGCTCCGCTCCGGTGTAGGCCGCGTGGCTGGTGCAGGTGCTTGTTGCATGTTTTGGTGCAGGACGGGTACCTTTCTATTCCCCGAGTGGTCCTGTTTCATTTTCTGGGTGTCTCGTGTAGCTGGCAGCGTTTGGGTGGTCAGGATGGTCGTTTTTGTGCCTGCTGGTGCAAGAGCCCTCAGTAAGCACGTCTGGCCATCTTGGCTAGCAGGCCCCGCCCCCCCTTAAAGAAAATTATTTAATCACTTGGTCACACTTTGTATTAATGAGATTTAAATCAATGTTGTATCAGTAAAACATTTTCAAAAGAGAAGCTTTGGCACGGATTTCTATTCAGCTATTTTGACCTTAAAGTTGAAATCCACCTCGAATTCTCATGTTGGCGAATAACACTGATAATGTAATATCCTAGGTGAGCACATTTGAATAACATTTTTGTCAGTATTTTCATTTTATATTGCACTAGTAGTGTTCTATAAACATATGAGATCACTCACTATACTGCTGGCCCACGATTTGGACCAGTACCTAACCTGAAACCACCCACCAACCTCCTGCTGACTCAGTATCTAAATTTGGGACCTTTTAGCAAATACTGGCTTAGCTTTAATACCCTCTGAATGAATGGATCTTTATAGTGTACAGAGGTTTGTCTTTGGTATACTGAAAAGTATTAATTATAACCACCGACTTGCAAGATGAATAACATGGTGTATTGACCACAATCCAAACAGCCTTTCTGATTTCACGGTCACTAAGAAAGCTCTGTATAAATTAACTTGTTAAAACTGGGAGTTAAGTCAGCTTTACTGACCATAACTACAGACAGCACATTCTATTGCTTGCCACAAAATCACTGGGGTTTCCTACATATTTTAATAGGAATTCACTACAGCTTTTCTAAAATATTTTTTTGGGAACATTTGGTCTAGACAAATGCCAGTTTATACTGGGGAGTTTAGCAGTCAGTTTACTAGAAGAGTCAAAGGTCACTACTAGATCATTCATTCATTTGATTCACACAGTTCTAGACCTGGTTTTGTGATGTTATATGTGTGTGTACGATACTCAGGTTTAATCAAAAGCAACGATTTTGGAAAAGGGCAGAGAGGGCTAGTGATATGAGAAAGATCAAGGAGAGCAAAGAACAGTGGAAAGGACAGGAAGGGCTAGTGACATTGGAAAGGACAGGAAGGCTAGTGACACGGGAAAGGACAGGAAGGCTAGTGATATGGGAAAGGACAGGAAGGCTAGTGACATGGGAAAGGACAGGAAGGCTAGTGACATGGGAAAGGACAGGAAGGCTAGTGACATTGGAAAGGACAGGAAGGCTAGTGACATGGGAAAGGACAGGAAGGCTAGTGACATGGGAAAGGACAGGAAGGCTAGTGACATGGGAAAGGACAGGGAGGGCTAGTGACATGGGAAAGGACAGGAAGGCTAGTGACATTGGAAAGGACAGGAAGGCTAGTGACATGGGAAAGGACAGGAAGGCTAGTGACATGGGAAAGGACAGGAAGGCTAGTGACATGGGAAAGGACAGGAAGGCTAGTGACATGGGAAAGGACAGGGAGGGCTAGTGACATGGGAAAGGACAGGAAGGCTAGTGATATGGGAAAGGACAGGAAGGCTAGTGACATGGGAAAGGACAGGGAGGGCTAGTTATATGAGGACGATCAAGGAGGGCTAGTGACATGGGATAGAACAGGGAGGGCTAGTGACATGGGAAAGGACAGGGAGGGCTAGTGACATGGGATAGAACAGGGAGGGCTAGTTATATGAGGACAATCAAGGAGGGCTAGTGACATGGGATAGAACAGGGAGGGCTAGTGACATGGGAAAGGACAGGGAGGGCTAGTGATATGAGAAGGACAGGGAGGGCTAGTTATATTAGGAAGATCAAAGAGGGCTAGTGACATGGGAAAGGACAGGGAGGGCTAGTTATATTAGGAAGATTAAGGAGGGCTAGTGACATGGGAAAGAAGAGGGAGGGCTAGTGACATGGGAAAGGACCGAGATGGCTAGTGACATGGGATAGGACAGAGAGGGCTAGTGACATGGGATAGGACAGAGAGGGCTAGTGACATGGGATAGGACAGAGAGGGCTAGTGACATGGGAAAGGACAGGGAGGGCTAGTGGCATGGGATAGGACAGAGAGGGCTAGTGACATGGGAAAAGACAGGGAGGTCTAGTGATATGGGAAAGGACAGGGAGGGCTAGTGATATGAGGAAGATCAAGGAAGGCTAGTGACATGGGAAAGGACAGGACAGGGAGGGCTGGGGACATGAGGAAGATCAAGGAGGGCTTGTGATTTGGGAAAGAACAGAAAGGGCTAGTGACATGGGAAATCACAGGGAGGGCTAGTTATATGAGGAAGATCAAGGAGGGCTAGTGACATGGGAAAGGACAGTGATGGTTAATGACATGGTGATGCACAGGTGTAATTGCGATATGGGAAAGAACAGAGGGTCTAGTAACATAGGGAATTACATTATACACTAGTGACATGGGGAAGAATAGAGGGTCTAGTAACATAGGGAATTACATTATACACTAGTGACATGGGGAAGAATAGAGGGTCTAGTAACATAGGGAATTACATTATACACTAGTGACATGGGGAAGAATAGAAGGTCTAGTAACATAGGGAATTACATTATACACTAGTGACATGGGGAAGAATAGCGGGTCTAGTAACATAGGGAATTACATTATACACTAGTGACATGGGGAAGAATAGAGGGTCTAGTAACATAGGGAATTACATTATACACTAGTGACATGGGGAAGAATAGAAGGTCTAGTAACATAGGGAATTACATTATACACTAGTGACATGGGGAAGAATAGAGGGTCTAGTAACATAGGGAATTACATTATACACTAGTGACATGGGGAAGAATAGAAGGTCTAGTAACATAGGGAATTACATTATACACTAGTGACATGGGGAAGAATAGCGGGTCTAGTAACATAGGGAATTACATTCTACACTAGTGACATGGGGAAGGACAGGAACCGCTAGTCACATGAAGAAGGACAGGGATGGCTTGTGACATGGCGAAGGATAGAGGGACTAGTAGCATGGGGAGTGACAGGGAGGGCTAGTGACATTACAAAGGACAGGGACAATTTGGGTCATGCTGTATGTGTGGGGGCAGAGTTACGGACTGGCTACACTCATACAACGTTATCACTAGTGACACAATAATTACCTGTCGACAATGACTGTGTTGGGTAAACAAACTCACCTTGTTTTATTTATTAATCAGGGTTATTCAAAGTTAGAATTATTCTGAATTCAAAGAAAGATCCTACAAGTCAACTGTTTTTGGTTTTACCACTTGGCCTAAAATTTAAAATTCATTTCAATTTTTTCCCGACATACTTTAGCAAATACTGTGTTATATATAGCAGTTGATTTATATTGATATCTGTTGTTTTTTTGTTTTGTAGGGGAAACTGGATAGGCGAAGCACCGTATAAGTTGGGAAGACCTTGCTCTGCTTGTCCGCCTAGTTATGGAGGTGTCTGCAGCAATAACATGTGCTATTCTGGAGTCAAATCTAACACACTAAGCTGGTTTTAATATATTTAATACCGAGCATTGACAGGAGATATTGTATCAGAAAAGTAAAACCTGGATGTTCTTTATGTTCAATACAATGTATTTGTTTCATGTTGTTGCTGTTGTATTTTTTGTGTTTGTTTTAAAGACAGATGTGGGCCCCAAACTGCGTCAAATTCTTGGTGTATATTTTGCTTAGGAGAAATCATGCTTGTTGTGTCCATCGAAACAAAAAAGCAGTATGTCTGCTTCCTGCACATTGTCCCTAGGAAAGAAACATAGAAACATAGAATGTGACGGCAGATAAGAACCATTCGGCCCATCTAGTCTGCCCAATTTTCTAAATACTTTCATTAGTCCCTGGCCTTATCTTATAGTTAGGATAGCCTTATGCCTATCCCACGCTTGCTTAAACTCCTTTACTGTGTTAAAAAAAAGCTGCTGTGTCTATCAGTGAATCTTCATCAGTGATTGCTACATAATTAGCAACATTATGGAAACTGAACGTTCGGTTCGTTCGATAGCATTTCTTTTTTTATCAGAATGTATTTTTAACCCTATTTGTCTGACCAATACTAATTAAAATGCAACAAAAAGTAACAGACGTAGTGATGTACTCATAGAAGAATTGTATTGGAAACCTAAGCATCACTCATTAAATACAGACAAACAGTACTAAAAAAAATCTTCTCTAAGTCTTTAAATGTTGGGTAGGTCTGATATACCCTGCAGTTATCACTTCTGATGTGTGTAACTAAAACAGACAAATATGTGTTTGTAGGATCCTCTGTTATAAGCTACTTGGCGTCCACATCCATCAAACTGCAGGAGATTCTTAAAGGGGATAATAAAATTAACAAATATATCGTCACATCAAACACAGCAGAAGGACAGGGGCATTTAAAGGTAGCGTCCACGATTTATTTATTTCCTAGCTCTACATAATGGAAAAATTGTGAAAAGTGAAAAGTCCTGCATGCTTGCGCAGCAAGAATTTGTCGATGGGTCGTTCAATTCAGAATTGGTCGTTTCCAACAATCGCATCTGCTCATTGTAATGAAAGTAAGCTGTGAATTTTTTGTTGTTGTATTAACCGAACATTTAAAAAAAAAAAAAAACGAAAATATGTAAATCTTCTCAATATTATTTGTCGGAAGCACTTATCTTTGTAAATTATATGTTGATATACAGTATTACAATGCAATATTTTGTGACATTTTTTTTAACTTTCGTTTGATGTAAACACAAATTTAGGGAAACTGTTATTAACTGTATATAAACTGTTTGCTTAATATTACAATGACTAAGAATTAGAAAAAAAGGAAAACAGAATGTTTTTTGTCTTTTAATTTCCGAACATGTTGCTGCTGTTACAATATATAGTATCGTCCTGTTTAATCTCTTCTTAAAAAATAAATAATTAGTCAGCCACTAAGAGTTCCGATTGATTGCAATGGTCATCGTGCTATCAGCACAGCCAATGGCAAGTTGAGACCACTATGTGTAGGGACAAAAATGGCTTGAATTTGTTATCATATCAAAATGTCGTCTTTGAAGAATTATCATAGAAGTATAAGAAAAGCATTTTAATTTTTGAAACTGTCCATAGTTCTTTAAAGTGAAACTCTGCCCATAAATATACGTAAGAGTCAGACATTTTCTAACCACAAAACCTAGCCTTGCTTCAGTCAGTAATATTACCCCAAATCATTTTTGATTTAGTTTTTCTGATGGCAATCTTAAAGGACCACTCTAGTGCCAGGAAAGCATACTCGTTTTCCTGGCACTAGAGTGCCCTGAGGGTGCCCCCACCCTCAGGGACCCCCTCCCGCCCGGCTCTGGAAAGGGGAAAGGGGTTAAATCTTACCTTTTTCCAGCGCTGGGCGGAGAGATCTCCTCCTGCTCTCCTCCTCCGATCCTCCTCTTCTCCTCCCCGTCGGCTGAATGCGCACGCGCGGCAAGAGCTGCGAGCGCATTCAGCCGGTCACATAGGAAAGCATTCATAATGCTTTCCTATGGACGCTGGCATGCTCTCACTGTGAAAATCACAGTGAGAAGCACGCAAGCGCCTCTAGCGGCTGTCAATGAGACAGCCACTAGAGGACATAGGGGGAAGGCTTAACCCATTCATAAACATAGCAGTTTCTCTGAAACTGCTATGTTTATGAAAAAATGGGTTAACCCTAGAAGGACCTGGCACCCAGACCACCTCATTAAGCTGAAGTGGTCTGGGTGCCTAGAGTGGTCCTTTAAGAAAAATGTGTTCTATTTTGCACTGGTGTCAAGTTATGATATATGAGACCAGTTATAACAGAATACTGCAGTTTCCTGTTTTCTAAGAAAAACAAAATGTCCGCCTCTTTTACAATATCTACTGTCTACTTTCTTTTCTGTTTTTAAAAGTTGTTGTTTTTTTTCTATAACAAATGCAGTCTCCCATAATTAATAAAGAATAGTCTTAATGTACTGTGCAACGTTTGGATGCATACACTTACTCACTTTAAATTATATGAAGTAGTTTAACCTTAGGCAATCTGCCCACCCTATGCAATATAAAAAGTCAAATACGTTTTTGTATTTTTTAATTTATAAAAAAAAAATAGGCTAAACTGTAATTAGCAGGCATGCAGTTATTGTTTAATCCCAGTTGATATGAATTTGTTTATTAAACAACAATTTGTATGGTCATTTTGAAATGTTCTATATAACTCTAAAAAATCTTCAAAGTTACTCTCTAAATTAGGAAATAATGAACAAATTTCATATTTTACACCAACAAAACTGACTTGGGGATACAATTTAACCTTTGGCCTAAAATTTAATTCCCTGATAAAGGCCAGACAATTCCCTGTTTAGTGCATAATCTGCAATCGTGCTTATAACAGATAAAAAATGATTATATGCATCAGAAATGTCTAGAATGACATGTTAGAATTTTTCCTTTTTGTTTTTTTTTTTACTTGTGTATAAACAGACTGTTTTCTAATATCTATAAAATAAAATGTATATGAGCTGAGAATAAACATCATATTTAACCAAGTGTTATTGTGGCTTCCATTGCATTCCAGATGATGTTGTCAGTACGTGAAAAAGCTGTTGGAGAAATGATGTCAACTCTAACACCGTCTGTTCCATTGTAACACGTTTTTATGTGTTTCACTTTGAAATAGCTGCCGGATGTCGGATTATGCCTCAGTTCGTAAAAAAAAAAAAAAAAGATTCTTGACTCCTCAACCAAACAAATGTTTTTTTCCGGTTTGACAATGATTTAAGAAAAAAAGAATTTAGAAGAAATTGGGTGATAAAAAATATAATTTTTTTGTTTAGGTACAAAAATGCATACGGCAGGGTTACACGAAACTTGCTGAAGTCATTTAGTGTGTATGTATCGCGCATGTCACTAATCAAAGAGGCTGTTTGATTACCAGACATGCAGCTCAATATTTAAGATTTTTAAGATTTATTTGGAATAATTCTCATAGATATTGACTGGATCAGCAAATTAAATGAAATTTAAAAAACGTTGTCTAGCCACTCAAGGGGAATAAAATATTCAATTTAATATTAATTATATTACCAGTTTCTGCATGATCTTAAGTTCTTTAATGTGCTCTTTGAAAATGAGTCCTCAAATACCAATTGGGGGGAAGATCCCAAAAGTAGGAATGCACAATCAAAAATCAAGTAGCTAGGTGTATATACCTAATACTTAGGTAGTAAATAGAGACACGGTTGCTATCCGAGGACAAGGTACCAAAGGTGATGAGAGAATAGTGGTCAACAGTTCGGTAGCTCACAGTCAGCAACAGTGACAAACTGATAGTAGAGAGTTCCAAAAGTCAGGGCAGGCAGCAGGTAACAAAGTCAGATAACAAATACAAGATCAGAGGAAGGAAGAAAAAAGTAATACCTAGGTGGTAAATATAGACATAGTTGCTATCCGAGGAAAAGGTACCAAAGGTGATCAGAGAATAGTGGTCAACAGTTCGGTAGATCACAGTCGGCAGCAGTGATACAGTAATTGTAGAGAGTTCCAAAAGTCAGGACAGGCAGCAGGTAACATAGCCAGATAACAAATCCAAGGTCAGAGGAAGGGACAAAAAAATAATCACCTTCCAGAACAAATAGCAGAAAAACTAGAGTTAGCTCTGTAACAACTGTGTGCTGTAGCTTGAGGTTCGTGGGTTTTCATAGTCTCATGTGGTGGTAGTGTAGACTGTGCATTATAAAGCACACACTCTGAAGCTGGACAGGAAAACACTTGAATGTGAGTGTTTGCAGATCTGACACCAATATTGGAGCACACTTTCACTAGGTATTTTACAATTGGTTTATAAATTTGAAAAATTGTATCTTCAATCAATGACTCGAAATCCGTTTTTGTATGACAACAATTTACATGACCTGGTGACTTCTGATTGGCATTGCACAGTGTTACCCAGAGCCGAATTAACGCATTGGCATGGTGGACAGATGCCCTGGGCGCCCACAAGCATACAGGCCATGTGAGAATTGAAAACTTTTCAGTATATTATTCCATGAGATTTATTAGGAATCTTCAAACCCCTTTTTTCAAACGTTTATTTGGACTAATCACCCCCGTATCTGCTGTTATCTGTATATTCAATCTTACTTTTGCGAATACCTATCTTTAACTTGACAAAACCAACGTACATGTACTAATTGTACGTAAGCAAGACAAACTCCACACACAATTTTTTGAAGCCATAAAGCTATAATAAAGTCCTTCTAGCATCCTGAAGACCACTGACTTCCATCCAATTATAAGGCAATTCTCTGCAAAGAGTCCCCATGTTTGTATTTCTGTCACCTCAGTGTTCATTTAAACTTCCTTTATTGCATAGTATACAACAATGAAGAGAAAACGATGATCAAATGCTTCCATAAACATGAAAGAGATGTCACATAGGTGTCAAGGTATTATATGTTGTAACTTTTGGAGTTGAGACCCATGAGAGGGCGACAGCATTTCGTATTGATGGACGAGGTTATGTAGGGGCTACACTCTCGTCAGATGATCGGTAGAGGGATGGAAGGCATAGATCAATCGATTACAAAGCAACGATATGACAATCAAGATGTATGTCAATCAAAGAAATAGACCACTTCGGTCCACTGCTGCCCTTGGGGTCAGGATGTCCATACAAGTGGTATTTGCAATCTGAGTGGTTGCAAGCCAAGGTGGTACTCGTATCACAGGGTGGGGGGGGGGGGTCCATGTTAGGTAGGTAGGTATGGCTATTTGCATATGTGTACACCAAGCATGTGGAACTCAAAGTCTGGCACGGGCCCCATAAACAAGGTTTAAGTTTATGTGGGCCGCAAAAAAACAACTTACATATTCATAGAAACGTAGGTATATAAAAAAAAACAGCATCCCCCTCTACTAAACCACAGTACCCCTTCTACTAAATCCCAGTCCCACCCCTCTACTAAAGCACAGCACCCCCCTCTACCACCCTGTGCCAAATCTGATCCTCCCACTGACACACACACATACTCACTGACAAACACACACATACAGACACCCTACATCTCCCATCTGCCAGCGGAGGAGAGAGTGAGGCGAGAATGCTGTAGGTAGGAATGGAAAAGTGTTTTAAAGGGGAAGGGGATGATACCTAATCGTGATGGGAGTGGGAGGGAATATTATTACTAGTAGTGAGGGTAGAGGGAGGCATGATGTGCTATGGTGGTGGGAGAGGGGTTATTTCTAATGGTGGTAGAAGTGGTACCTAGTGATTAAGTGAGAAGGATGTGCGGTGATGTCTAGAGGTGATGGGAGTGGGTGATACCAAGTGGTGTTGGAAGAGGGAGGAAGGTGATTCCTCATGGTGGTGTTTCACATCATTATGAGGCATCACCCCTTCACTCTCTCAGCACCATTAGGCATCACCCTGCTCTTTCCCATCACCATTAGACCTCACCAATCTCCATTCTCCATTAGGCGTCACAACAATCCCACTGCCATTGGGATTTACCACTCTCCTAACACTACTATTAGGCTAGCTTCTCTCTGTCCTACAATCAACAGCATCCCCACCTCCTCTTGCCATCTATGTAACCATATAGTAGTCTCCAGCACAGAGTCACGACAGGCATCTTCTAAGCTCAAGCGGGTTTTTGCTTGCTCTCTCTGTCCTCATGGCCATTTGGAGGTAACTAAAAACCTCCATTTGTTTAAAAATACATAGGGATGTGGAAAGAGCGCAGGTAACTTTTTTATTTGGTTTTTACTGTATGTATTTTGGCTGATGTGTACTATAGTCATTGCTGCCGCCCAGGAGTAATGGGAGTTTGAGCGCCGGACTAGTTTCTTTGTATTTGTATTCACTTTTGTATCACACAGCTAGGTTGCAATGCTGCTGCCCATCCCATGTGTTCCCTATTACGGGTTAATAAGCATGTAGGGATGTATATAAAAAATACCCCTTTCTGTCTCATTAGAGATATTTTTGCAAGGAAGCACAAGGAAGCAAGGTGAATGGTTAGAGTTAGGACCCACATGGCAGGTGGGCATACCCTCTCATGGCCATTGGAGGTAACTAAAAACCTCCATTTGTTTAAAAATACATAGGGATGTGGAAAGAGCGCAGGTAACTTTTTTCTTTGGGTTTTTGCTTGCTCTCCCTGTTGCCTGCTGGATAGTGAGCGTGCAGGTGACTCAGGTGGAGTTCGCTGTTGCGCTATGTGAACCTGCAGCCGGTCCTGCGAGCTGTCACCAGTGGCAGATCCAGAGCACCAGGACTAATGCCCCCCACCCGAGAAGCTATTGTGCGATTTGTTGGCTAGAGAGGACCATGATAAGTGCCTCCCCCAGGATGCCAGGGATTGTATGACCATTAGCAGGGTCCAATCGAAGGAAAATTCTCACAGAGTGGGGGATGTCCCTTCAGTCTGCTCCTGCTGACACCCAGGCATTCCCTGGAATCTTGGGGCCACCCGCTGCCAGGGACATTAATATAATTTATTCTTGTAGTAATTGTGGCTGAACCAACCTCGCCACTGGATTTGGGAGAAGCCTGTTTGCCCACCTCCTGCCTTCTGACTATGGCCCCTGGGAGACTTTGCCCTGTGTAAGCATTATTTGGGTTTATTGGATTTTGAAACACTTTTTCTGTCCCTTTGAATACATGATTATTTTTCCTGTCTATTGTTCTCCAGCAGTGCGTTGTCCCAGGGACACTGCCAGACCAGTTGGAAATTGTTGCTATGGTTTAACCCCATGGCGATTTGACTGTGTTTGTGATATCTGAGCGCTGTTCGGATATAGTGAGCGCTCAGATCCAAGCTATCTAGGGGTTCTGTTAAGTATAATAGGAATTATGTATTTTTATGTGTTTTTACTGTTGTTGTGAATAGAGCTATTTTCTGTATGCTGGAGGTAATTGGCTTACCACACCCAAGCCATGCTTGCAGATGGTCACAAAGGGACTTCCAACTAACTTTTGACCCACTGGACCAATTTGTATGATTTTGAAGTATGTTTTATTTGGAGTATGCTGATTCTTAAAATGTAAAATGTAAATGTAAAATTTTATGTGACTGTGATGTATACTTTTAGAGTTATGAATATTGTGTAAAACTGTGTATTTTGCTGCCTTTGATAATTAAGTTAGACCATTGTGTTCAGTAAATATTTCACAGGCAGATGGGAGGATTTTGCGTGGGAGTGTCTGAGTGTATTGTACGTATTGATTGGTTGTTCTGCAAAACCCTGTGGGCAGTACTATGTGTGTAAAATGTGCATAAAAGCAGTGTTGGATTAAAAGCTTCAGTTCTACTTCACCCTCAATTTGGAGTCCTGTCTCTTATTGGGGGAATCTGCTACAAGGGATTGCTATGCTCTGCATACTCTCTTGCTATATTCACTGCTAAGCTCTTTTAAGAGCTTGTTCCTGTTTTGCTGTCTGAAGGAGTCTACGGTGGTTATGGTGGTTATGGTGTCTGCTGGAGTGCTGGAAACCCCCAGGAAGTGCTAGGAGCATCCTTCAATGGAGGTACCCAGTCGGGGTGCCCGTCGATCAATATCCATTCCATACACCCTGAATGGCAATGAAGCACTCAGAATGCTGGGCTAACCAACCCTCTGGCTATGGTGTTTAGAATGCTCCTTGATGTATTTATAACAAGTGATCAAACAGTGAATATGAATAAACATCTGAGTCACTTTACAGCTCTACGGAGTAGACACTTACCTTTCTGTCCATACTGTCCCAATGACTTCTCACTATAGAGACAGCAGACTTTTGAAGTCTGCTGTTGTAAGAGTGAGACCCCCTGGTACCCAAAATACAAATTTCTACTTCAAACTTCAAGGTACAGTGTATTTATATCCTTACAGATGACTTGACTGATGATATGCAGTGATTTGTGCCTTCTTTTCGACAAAATTCTGAAGGCTCTTATGTTTCATGTACTAGTGTGACCCCTTCCTGTGTTTTTCTACTAAAATGATAATATCCCCAATCCCAAATAATGTGCCAATGTTCTGTTATATGGTTCTGTCTTTCTCGCTTTACCTGGTGACCTGATGGGCTGATCCTGAAATCAGGTGTAGAAAGCCTTTTGTTATTGTTATTCTTATTACCTGCTCGGTTATATTGCTGACTCTTTGTGCATTGATTGTCGGAATGTATCGACCTGTTACTTATACCATGTGATGGAAACTTAAATCCCAATAAAAACTTGTTTGCAAGAACATCCGAGTCCTCGACCTTCAAACATAGAAGAGTCCTCTACTTCCTCTGAAGCACCTTCGCTTGCTTGGATGGTAAAAAAGTGCTAATTTTAAAGGTAGTTGTTGCTGGTAGCAACAATGCTGTTTGCATTACTTCCAAAATACTTTCCAGGTTTGTGAGAAGTCCGGGTACTGTAACCTTGTTCCCCTGATGCCGAGAGCCAATGAGAGCTCTAGAAGAGAATTCAATGTACAAGCCTCTCTCCTAAGGTGTCCATGATCTGATGTCCTATGGAAAGTGAATATGTGAGGTCAGATAGTCCTTCTAGGAGCAGATAGAGCACATCTGAGGTGTAGAATCAGAAGGGACACTTTTTGCAATTGCGACAAGATCTTGATGTGCCCAGGTGTTCTCTTTAGCTTGTCCGGACAGCCATCAACCCAGGGGGAGGGGAACCAAAGAAGTTATTATTCCAGAGTCAGATACAATAACATTTTTTTTTTTTTTTTAAACTCACTTTTCTCTCAAAGGTGTAGGTTTATGTTTTTTTTTTTTCCATTTTTTATTTTTTATTTATTCAAACCCCCAAGAAAACCTACTTTCTTCTACCATCCACTTTCTGACAGGCTGTCTACTTGTTCCTAACTTTCCAATTGAGAGGCTTTTTCCTTATATCTTCTTCCCTACTTAAAAAAGCAGTTTGGGGCTTGTTTTGCAACAAACACTGTCGAGACGTTACTCTAAGTACTTCTATGGAT
This sequence comes from Pelobates fuscus, assembly GCF_036172605.1. NCBI lineage: Eukaryota > Metazoa > Chordata > Amphibia > Anura > Pelobatidae > Pelobates > Pelobates fuscus. The sequence goes on from NC_086322.1 coordinate 289,882,345, forward strand.
AAGCCTATACCATAGTTAGTAGAAGATAGATAAGTGAAGATACATGACACTCAGCGGACAGCAGATCAGAGAAGTTTATCTGAGACACACTATCTGATGGTAAGAAGGTAGGTAGTCATATATTATTGTTTTATGATTAAACAGTCTGTAAGGTTTTCTCTACCTTACATTTTAATTTTGATTTCAATTATTAGGTTCATCTTCTTAGTGTATTTTATTAATTTATACATTTGTAAACGTCATATTTTTATTTAATTTAAACCAGAGGGAAATTGTGGGAATCTTTTTTTACCTAACTGTTGTGAGTTTACAATTCTTTTATATATGGCTCTTTTTCTTTTATCAATATTTAAGAGTTTATCGATATTTAAGAAATCCTTCATGTCCTCTCCGACTTGTTAAATGCATGACATTATCATTATGTTTCTCTTTCAATGTGTTAAATTTAACATTATGGGCACGGGTTTGTTTATGCTTTAATTCTCTCTTTGTAGTTGGCTCATCGATCATCGATACAAGCCTAATTTGAAATTATCCAGGTAATATGACGTTTCAAGACTTACAAATTCTCTCCTCCTGGTTTCCGACTGCGATTCCAGATTACTTGTGTACAAACTCTGGCTTGTTCTGAGGATTGCATATTTCACTTAATACCTCGAGGGGATTTTCTAATAATAACCCGAACTCGGTTTAAAAACGGTCTTCTATCTATTCCCTGGACATTGTAAAGGATTACCTGTTACTGGAAATGTATTTAAGAACTTTCCTCCTCTTGTACTCGGACTTGATTTCTGGTTATTGGAACCGGATCTGGCTAACCGGATATTCTGGATTCTTACCAACATTGTGTAAATATAATTTTTATTGATTTTTCAACATGTTTCAAATATTGTATAGTGGGACTCGCAGGTCGCCTCAATAGTAGATATTGATTACGGTATTAGCCATATACAGTTGTGTTGTCTAGTGGGCGCAGATGCCCTGCAGTATGTAGGACTCGCAGGTCCCTCTTTGAGTAAAGTTTGACTTTGCATTCCATGGTAAATATATATTGAAGTTCGCTCGTCTACATATATGCATGCCATTTGATTCTTGTATATATCGGTATTATTATCAATATCAGTATCAGATGGGCTCGCAGGCCCGCAGTTTCGTTGGACTCGCAGGTCCTCGTATTCATACCAATGATAGTGATTCGTGTGTAGTGTTCCTGTCGTTGTGGGGGTGTGTAGTGGGGTAGGTCTCGCAACAGCCGAGGCCCGGGTGTCTGCTACTCCGTATGTCTACGGGGTTGCTGTATTCTACTGATCACGTGTCCTATTTTTGGTCTAGTTGCCCCCTTTCCCAGCTTCCATGGGTGTCTGGTTAGTGGGTGTCTCGGTTATAGCGCCTCATCCCCTCTGTCCCTCTGAGGTGTTGTCCGCTTAGCTAACCAGTCTGTATCCCCCTATGTGGTCCCCGCGCCGGTGGTGCGCTTAGGGTGTCGTGTGCTTATGTATCTTATTTCTGTTTGGGTGGACGGTGGAGAGCTCTCCGTTGGTGTGCTGAGGTTGCGAGGAGAGGCTTCGTTATTTGTATGGGCTGTCGTTAACCTGACTCAATGTTAGTAAAGTGTCTACGTGTCATATTTAAGGCAGGGTCATTAACGTGTTAATGAATTCTGGCTTGTACGTTTGTATTATCCAGTGTGTCCAAGTGTCAAGGTATTTTTGGGAGGTGTCGTTTGCGGAGTTATGGAGTTCCTCTAGGGATCTTAGTTCCTCCATTTGTGTGAACCAGACTTTTAGTGGAGGGGTCACTTGTTGCTTCCAATATTGGGGTATGATAGCTTTGGCTACATTCAGAATGCGTATGGTGAGTGAACGTTTATATGCTGTTCTGGGAGCCTTGGTGTGATGTAAGAGCATGGCTGCTGGGCTGAATGGAGGTGGATCATCCGAGTACTGGCCTAGTATTCTATGTATTTCTTTCCAGTACGGTGTGATCTTTTTACATTCCCACCAGATATGTAGGAGTGTGCCCATTGCCTCTTCGCATCGCCAACATTGAGGGGGTGTGAGGCGATTCGTGCATGTAGTGTTGCTGGAGTGTAGTACCAGTGTGTCAGTAATTTGAAGGCCGTTTCCTGTGTCTTGCTAAAATTGGAGCAGTGGTGAGTAAGATAGCATATCTTTTCCCATTCTTCATCATTTAGCGTGTGGCCCAGGGCTGTCTCCCATTTTCCCATAAATCGCGGTTGTTCCGTCGGTATGCATGTTAGTAAAAGGGTGTATAGTATGGAGACTCCGTGTGTCAATGGGTGAGGGTCTAAACAAAGGTTCTCGAAAGCGGTGGTCGCTCTTGTCAGTATCGGTCCCTGTGGGAGGGAGGTGATATAGCTCCTAATTTGCTGTTATTTTAGGCGTGTCAGGAGTGTGTGTTCCGTGGTGCCCCGTAAATCTGTTAATGTCTTAGTGCCTGTCGTTGTGAGGACGTGTAGAAGTCTGGGTAGCGGGTCCCGAATTAGGTCTTTGAATGCTCTTGGGTCTGCTCCCGGTGGGAAGTCAGGGTTGTGTGTAAGTGGCAGGAGGGGGAGGGGTATGTAGTAAGGCAGTGTCTCCCTTTTGTGCGATTCCATTCCCATAGGGTTGCGTTTGTGTAAGGGGATTGTTTTGCGTTTCCCAGTGGGGCACCTGGTGGCAGCCATGGCAGTATCGCGGCCGGAGTGCCCGCTGCCTGTTCTTCCGCCTGTTTCCAAAGTTTGTGTGTGCCTGATTTGGTCCATTCCACTATCCGCATGAAATGACATGCCCTGTAATAGAGGTTGAAGTCTGGTAATGCCAGCCCTCCCCTGTCTTTTGGTTGGGTCAGTAGAGCGTGACGGAGCCTGGGTTTTTTTCCCATTCCATACGTAGTGGGTTAGGGCCATGCACAGTGAGGCGAAATATGAGCGGGGGATCAGGATGGGGATAGTTTGGAAAAGATAGAGTAGGCGAGGCAGGAGGTTCATTTTCACCACCTGTATCCTGCCCAGCCAAGAGATGTGGGGGTATGCCCATTCTTGCATTTCTGCGCGCATTTTTGTCTGCATGGCCACAAAGTTTTCCTTGTATAGGTCCCCTTCCTTTTTCGTTAACCATATACCTAGGTATTTAATTTATGTGTTGCCCACTGGAACTTGTAATGTTGGCGTAGTGGTTCTGCCCTGTGTTCTGGAATACTGACGTTTAGTATGAATGATTTGGCTAGATTAATTTTTAAATTGGAGAGTCGCCCATATTCCTGGAATGTTTTCAGTATGTTTGGGAGGGTGATTTCTGGGTTGGTTATGTAGAACAGTAGGTCGTCGGCATATGCCGCGACTTTATGGTGGGTTGTACCTTCTAGCATCCCTGTGATGTCTGGGTTGTTCCTGATGGCCACCATCAGTGGTTCTAAGGCCAGGACGAAAAGGATCGGGGACAGAGGGCATCCCTGCCGTGTGCCATTTTTTATGTCGAACGGTTCCGATAGGGCACCGTTGACAATCACCTGTGCTGAGGGTTGTGTGTATAGGGCCTCTATCCATCCCCTAAGTCCCGGGCCCAGTCCCATGTGCTCGAGTGTGTGGAACATGTATTTCCATCCTACCCTGTCGAATGCCTTCTCCGCGTCCGTGGACAGCAGGAGAAGGCCTCTTGGGGCGCGTTTACCGCTGTGCATCAGTGTGAGGGTGCGCATGGTGTTTTCTCGTGCTTCTCGTCCCATTATGAATCCAACCTGGTCCGGGTGTACCAGGGTGGGTATGTGTGTCTGGAGTCGGGTGGCTAGTATTTTGGTCAGTAGCTTGAGGTCACTGTTTATTAACGAGATAGGACGGTAATTCCCGCAGTGTTCCCTGTCCTTCCCGTCCTTAGGTAGTATTGTGATATGCGCTGTCAAGGACTGCTTGGGGAGGTGGCTTCCCTCTTTCAAGGCGTTAAATGTATTTACAAGTGGAGTATATAATATATCGGCATATGTTTTGTAATAGCAGATCGGTAGGCCGTCTGGGCCCGGACTTCTGCCCATTTTCGTCTGTTTTACTGCCAGGGCCAGTTCCTCCAGTGTTATTTCCGCGTCCAGGAGCTCTGCCGTGTCCCTATCTAATGTGGGTGTTGAGTGTAGGGTCAGGTATTCTTTTATTGAGTCCGTCAGGTGTTTGTCCGCGCGGTGTGTTTGTGGGCCGGGGAGTGTGTACAGATTGGCGTAATAGGCTCTTATAGCTTCTTGTATTTTGTGGGGGAGCCTGTGTAGTGTGTCTTTATTGTCCCTGATGCGGTCTATGTACATCTGTTGCCGGCGTTTAGCGAGCATTCTTGCCAATAGCCGGCCGCTTTTGTTCCCGTGCAATGCAAAGAAGGCTTTGTGTCGCAATGCATCCCTGTGGTATCGTGTCTGGAGCATTTTAGTTAGGTCTCTGCGTAGGGAGAGTAATTGGCCTTGTAAGTCGGGTGTCTGTGTTGTTTTGTTTCGATTGTCCACCTCCTGGATTTTAGTCAGTATATCTGCCATGGCTGCCTCCCTCTGCCTTTTCAGTTTAGCGCTTTTTTGTATGAAGTGACCCCTGATAACGCTCTTATGCGCCTCCCATACTATCGGTGGGGATGTTTGGGACGGCTTATTAATATCAAAGTATTCTCTAAGGGTTATTCCAATTTCAGTTTTTACCTCTGGCACCGAGAGTAGGTGTTCGTTAAGTTGCCACTTGGCCATTTTAGGTCTACATAGCGGAGACGCTAGCGTGAGCGTCACAGGGGCGTGATCCGACCATGTGGCCGTGCCGTGTTCCACCTGTAGTGCAAGAGGAAGGAAGTAGTGTGTAAGGAAGAAATAGTCAATTCTGGTGTAGGAGTTATGGGGGTGGGAAAAGAACGTGTAGTCCCGTTCATCTGGATGGTGTGCTCTCCAGCTGTCTATAAGTTTGTGTTTGAATAGGAGGTCTTTGATCGTGGTCAGATGCTGTGTTGGGATATGCATGGTGCCTGTGGACGTGTCCCCTAAGGCTATGTTAAGATCACCAACTACTATCAGTATTCCCTCTGCGAACTCCCGTATTTTACGGAGGATTCCCGTGAGAAATCTGTGGTGTCTCTGGTTGGGGGCATATATGTTGGCAAAGGTGTATATCTGCCCTGCGATCGTTCCTTTCAATAGAACATATCTACCCTCTCGGTCTGTTTGTAGGCCCCGCTCTAGGAATGGGGTTCCTCTGTGTATTAGTATCGCCGTTCCCCGGGCCTTACCCCCGTGGTAATCACTATAATAGCCTGTGGGGTAGTGGTGGTTGTGTAGCTTTGGCCTGACTCCCTCTCTAAAGTTTGTCTCTTGAATGAATATTACTGACGCCCTTGCGGCATGGAAGTCTTTTAGGGCAGCTGATCTCTTTTCGGGTTTGTTTAACCCTCTTGCGTTTATGGTAACCAGTGTGAGGTTAGCTGGTGTCAAGGTCATGTTGGGTAGATCCCTATCGGACTCGTGCACCGGCTGTTGCTGTTTGGGGGGGGGGGGTTTGGTTGGTTGTAGGTAGGATCAGGAAGGTGTGTGTGTATGTGTGTAGTCTGTGGTGTCCGCCGACGTGTCGGCGTTAGGGTAATCGCGTCTAGGTGGTAGCGGAGACCCTTGTCTTCTCTTGGGTAGTAGATGTCGCCCACCTGAAATTGGCGCTTGTCCCTAGTGGGAGTAGAAGGAGAGCCGAGGTCTCCTGTCGTGTCTATTTGTGTGTGGTATTATTTGGGTCAGTTGCTGTGCGATCCAATACCCGAAATTACTTCACGTGTCTGTCAAAGTCCCATGTCGTCTCCCGTGTGGCTCTGTGTGATGGTATGTTGTCTGTACGTCCTCGCCTATGGACGTGCTATGTATCTGTGCGGCAAGTAAAACATAAACATCATAAATTCACATCTAACATAAAGTAAAGCATCAACATGAAAAAACAGGCTTTACCCTCAGTAGTAACATTTAACCTCATCAGTCAGTATTCCTTAGTTTGGTGTCCCTATTCTTATTTACATTGGTGCCCCTATCTACGGCCTCCTGCCAATACTCTCCCATCCTGTGGCCCCTTCGCCGTATTCCAGATTCCCCGTCATTCCCCTATGGTAAGCTCCTGTGTGTATTTGTGTTCCCTCCCCCTATCCCAGTCCCTCGCCCCGTCTTAGAGCCGTTAACGTCCCCTCTCCCCTAGCTTTTCTAATATTCGTATGCGGCTCCACTGGTGTGTTTATCGTGCACTCGTGGATTGAGTTCGCTCTCCTATTACTTCCCCTTACTTCCCGTTCGTACCCAATGGCACCGCAGGAGCCCCACCTCCTCTCCACCCCCTCCTTGCTTAATATCCGAGCGGCGCGGACCCCCGCCCCCCGCCAGCTCCTGGATAGGTCATCACTGAGTTTGTGGGGGGTGCGGTTGTCCGCGCCGGTCGTCAGCCCTTCATGTCCCCCGGCCCCAACATATGTCATGTATAACACATTTCACAACAAAATAAACATGCGCCCCCTCCCCCCGCCCTGTGGTATTGGTTTCTAGGAACATATCCTAAAAGGTGTCAGGAGCATGGTCTGATCCCTATGTGGGGTGCACTCGTATGAGGTGCCTGTGTTACCCATAGATTAGAGTCTACCTTATTGGCCCATGATAGGGCGCATAATTTCTGGGCATAAGGCTAGCTTGCAATATATCTGATCTTGCCACAGAGTATGTGAGATGGTAGGGACACAGTTATTTGTTTCTAGCAACATAACATTATAGGTGACAGAAGCATTTCTAACCCCCATGTGGGGTGCACTGGTATGAGAGTTGTGGGAGTCTCTTTGGCCTAGCGGTCAGAGGCATACGGTACTTGCGGTTACTCGGAGGAGCCGTGATGTCCCTTGATCTGCAGCCGTACGCTGGAAGTCCAGGGCCGTTTCGTGCTCGTGGTTGGGTTACATGTGGCAGGAGGTATTGTGGTATGTCCTTGCGTTGCATAAAAAAGAAAAAACAGTTGTCCAAGTGCATGAGGGGTAGTCTTTCTTTCTGATGAGGCTGTTATGATGGCTGCTTCTACCTCCTTTCAGAGGCCCCTTGGGCCAGTCGCTTGTTGGCGGGTGGTCCTCGGGATCTGGCTACCTGCTGTGTGGGTCTTCGGGCCCTGGGTGGGAGTATAGAGGGCTAGGGGATCCGGCCATTGTAGTGGAGCCGGTGCAATCTGCAATTCCCTCCCCAGGGCATCCATATCCGCCTTTTCTTTTATCATGTATGGGCCTTTTGGTGTGTGGACCAGGAGTCCATTTGGGAAGCACCAACGGTATTTGACTCTATTCGCCTGCAGTTGTCTAGTAAATGGGCGTAGCGCCCTGCGGTATGCCAAGGTAGTGGGGGAGAGGTCTGGGTATAGCTGGATCTCAGTGTTGTCTATAAATATCTTGTCCTTCTCCCTTGCCTTCCGCAATATCTCTTCCTTTAACTGAAAGTTTGCTAGGCAGCATATCACGTCCCTGGGTATGCTCCCTGGAGGGCCTTTCGGCCTAAGTGCCCGGTGGGCTCTCACCAGTTCGATAGGAACCTGTGTTGTGTGCCCCAGCAGATCATTAAAGATCCCTGTCAAAGTGGATTGTAGTGGGGTGGCCTCATCTACGTCTTCTGGGATCCTCCTTGTCGAGGTCTTCCATGTGGTACGCCATTTGTTGCATCCGCTGGGTGTTAAGTTGTATGACCCCGGTATTTGCAGACTGCGCTGCTTGCATGTGGTCGCAGTCCGCTTCGAGCGAGGATATCCTCTGGTTTAGGCCGCAAAATACCTCCCGCATGGTTTGTAGTTCTTCTGATATAGAAGCGCAGAGGCTGTTGTTTGCCTTCGTTAGGTCTGCTTTGGTGGGTAAGCTGCGGAGGATGCGGATCCATTCTGGGTTAGAATCCGTGGGGTTCAGAGAGGGTGTCTCGGTAAGTGCCTCCTCTCCAGTCAGGGTGGGTGAGTGGGCCCCGTCTGAGGCCGAGGAGTCGTTGGAGGCCTGAGTATTTCGGTCCGTCGGGTTTGTCAGGAACCGCCGCATGGACGGATTCGTGTTCCCCCTCGGGGTGTCCGCGGGCTTCGTGGAGTGTGATGCTCGCTGTGATTTGCCCATCTTTGGGGCAATTAGGCGTCGTCGGCGAGGTTTAAGTTATGAGCCTTGTAGGGAGCTCCGGGTTTACGCCGCCATCTTCCTCGGCTTCCAAGCCACGCCCCCCCGCTCCTATGATTTTATGTCTCCTGCTAACATGATCCATTTGCCACAATTTTGTTAAACTAATTTTTTAGTATTTAATATCAGTATTTAGATATAGTGTCCAGAATGTTACCAACATAATCCCAATCCCCAAAAAATGATTGTTTTTTCTCACCCTATTGTGATGTATAATCTCTAAATAAATAAACTTATATTGGAAACAAATTCTTACATGTTTAAAAAACTTGGATTTTCCTTTTTGAACGTTAGACATCCATAACTGCGTAAAAAGACAGAAAAGAAACAAACGCAGGATGTGTATGGAACAATTGTTTATGGCACAGACACGAGATTTTTCAATTAAAATGCGACTTAGAATATGGCGATAATATTGTACAAAATAATAAAAAGATAATTTCGAATTAAGGCAACAATAAACAAAATGTTTGTAATTTGTTGCATTTGTCCAAATATTAATAAAAAATTGGCTCTGTGACCGAACACAAGCGCATCGCATGGTGACAAAAGTCCAGTCCAATAATTAATTGTCTCATCGTCTCATTGCTGGCTGATGGAGGGTTAAACTAGACATATCTCATCGAAGAACAAATGTCCCAGATCGTGAGATACGCGCAAATTGAAAATGGAGATATAGCTGTAGAAGAAAGTTTCATCAAATCCATTGAAACAGACGAAAAAAACTGGAAGTAGATTACCTAAAGAAATAATTAAAAAAGCTTGGAACGGATGGACTTGACCTTCAAGAAGTGAGAGGTCAAGGTTATGTCAATGGTGTAAACATATCAGGGGTGAATTTAATCACAGTTCATGCATCTTTCATAAATTAAGCTATGGTGTCATTTTTTGGCATTGTGAATAATATCTACCATTTTTTTTCCCATTCAACCCATCGCTGGGACACTTTAATGACTTTGTTAAAAGTCTCCCTGAAGAGTCATGCTGATACCAGATGATCATCAAACGCTAATGAAGTACAAGCTTTAAGTTCACGGAGTTCAGAAGTGGTGAAAGGCTTTAAAACACGCTGCTACCAAAAAAATTCTGGAAACAGTATCATCAGCTAATAGCCTTCTTAAAAAAAAAATAATTATGATTTTTTGTTGATGTTACGCATCTGGTGTAATATAGTAACTTATATTGACCAAGTACCATTTGTATATTGAATTTCTTGTTTTTCAACGTCAAGGCTCGTTATATTGTCCAAACTTTTGTGTGGATTAATCTCTGCTGTACAACATGTATTATAACATTTAAACACTGATTTTGTTGGAGGTTCCAATAAATATAAGCTTAATTTTATTGATAATTTATATTTGTATTTCTGTGAGTGGCTGTGTAGACAGGGACCTAATGCACTGCTTTGTCCGGGGGCCTATAATGCTGTTAAGACAGCCCTTGTGTTACCTAGACTGTAGTTTGCGTTTACTTTTTTTTTTTTTTTTTTTTTAGATTTTGTTAACTCAACCTCCTTTAGTGTAAAGTTGGAAGTTTGTTTGTTGCTGAATCAATTTGCATTTCTGCATTTGTCCACATTGAATGTCATCTACCTAAATAATGCTTGCACAATCCCAGATTTATCAGATCCATATCTAGATACATAACATCCTGTTTATTCTGTTTTATTTTACTTAATTTTGAGTCACCTGCAAACACTGACATATGGCTTCCGATGCTTCATGCAAGACCGTAAACAAGTTAAAAGAGTAAACAAGTTTTGTTGCAATTTAGAGAATTGGAACCAAAATAGAACATTGAGGTGCTCCACATACCTGCCTTTCAAAGCTAGCAAATAAATCAGTTTAATTATTTCTTGTATTTAATCTGGGGATTCTCTGTGCTTTACAGGATAATCCATCACAGGTTGTTGAAGGGTCTTCAAGATAGCAGGGTCATAAAAACGCTTCTGCCACTTGAAGACTTCTTCATTCATGATCCCTCCAGCCAGGTATTGGTGATCTGTCTTATTTATTTCTTTTTGAAGGTCTTTTTTTTCAGTCTGGTGGATTAATGCTAGGGTCTTGGTTGGAAGTAGGGACCCCTAGCATTCCTCCCCTGAACATAGGATGGTACGACTCATGGGTTGGCAAGATGTATTCCCTGATTTGTCTATAGACATCCTTCGTGGAAATTGTACATGTTCTTTGCTTTTTTTATACTCTCCTCTTCTCTTGGACTATAAATGAACTCCAATTTATAAAATAGCATAAGCTATTCAAATCCATTTTTGTTTTGGCTCAAGCTTGACCTTAATAGAGAGTAACCCAGAATCCGTACATTATGGACGAAACATGTAGACGGTACATTACTGCACCACGCATATCACATGACACAACACGAAAATAATAACAAAAAAAAAATAAGCCTCTCACTTGTACGGGAAAAAAGTCAATGAGATATCTTTAGATTGCCATCATGAAGACAATGATGAGTTACTCTGCGGATTTGTGTCAGTTTTTAAAGTATAATTGGGTGATTCCATTTATTTAACGTATGCATCAATCAATGATATCATTTTGCTAAACCACTAGATTTCAATGTGAGTCCCATGCTGTTTTGAATGAGTTCCTAACAGCTGGCATTGACACTGAGCTGTAGTGATTGCAGGGCTTAGACTGGCTGTTTACAATGAAGTCTAGTTCCCATTTTTATGTTAAATATTTCACCTTAATGGCACTTGATAGTGATGGAACTGATACTTCTCTAAAAATTACACAGTTCAACAAAACATTGAAAATTCCCTGTAAATTACTTTTATAGCTTTTTTCATATAATTCTCCATTTTCTATTAAATACATATTTGCCATTTAGCAAATAACATCACAATTCAATTCACTCCTGGCACAGCCAAGGCATTGGGGGAGAAGAAATAGGAACATTGTGTCAATTCTCTTTTTCCACTACATATAGTGGCAGAAAAGGCCAACATTTAGAATGATGATCGACAGGGATCCAAGATGGAGGCACCCAGTTCCAGGATAAGGTAAATACAACTGTGTGTAATTTTACATTTTATTTGTAATTTTTTTTTTTTTACAAAACATATCTGCTAAATTTAGGAAATATCTAAATATACCATTAAAAACCCTAGTGATTGATCTCTCGTATCAGAAACAAAAAACAAACAAAAAAAATAAATTTCTAAAAATAAAAAAAAATGAATTAATTAATACATTTTTAATTGTGTCAATTTTGCGAGTAAAATGGGAGGTCTGAATTGTCCCAGAATTTTTATTTATTTTAGTTAGTTAATTAGTTAAGGCGTGGATGAAACCGGTAACGTGTTCAGTAACCAATGTTTGAGTTTCTTTTCCATTCAGTTACTATGGCTACAACAGCCTTGTAGATTGGTCTATATCAGAGACTGGTTACTATTTAACATCTCCTCCTGCATTAGCCCTGATTAAGAGAATCAATATGATAACAACCACAGCCGTATACCCTCCCTTATTTTACAATACCTTCCTGTTCTAACCTAGCCTGCTTTCTCCACTTGGAGTTAACTCATTTAAAAAAAAACTGGACAGAAGCGAGAAATGGTTAACGTCCTTTTGCAGATCAATTCCAACATGGAAATCCCATATGGTACGTGAATTTTTATTTCTAATTATTTATTATTTTATTATTTAAAAGTCTGTCATTTCTTATTTGAGGTGTCCTTTGTGATTTTTGAATTTGAATCTTGACTTGGAACTAAAACAAAATGTCTGATAATAAAAAAAAAAAAGGTAAATAAACTTTTACAAAATGGGTGACGTCTTAAAACTTGAACTGTGTGCAACGCGGGCAGGATAAGAGGATAAAAAGACAGCCTTTTTGCGTGTTAGTTAAAAAGTAGACTGCACTATAGCTGTGAAAGTTAATTATGCAGGTTATAAACCGGCTTTGAGAAAATGGAGGCTGGCGTTGCAAACATATTTTAAGTAAGACGGACTTTGCTCTTTGCTTTTATCATATCGTTTCAAAGCGAAACAATAACACAACGTAGGAAACGCACAGAGGGACGATTTTTATTATTTTGTTTTAGTCTTGGCTCCATTTGTGCTTCACTTATATGAAAAGAAAGTTACAAATTAGTAAAATAAAGGGGGGGACGGGGGACGTATTTCTTTTATAAAACATTTGCATCTTTGATCATAGACGCATTGACAACTGTAAGATTTAAATTGATATTATAAATCATTTGAGGTGTTGTTTTTTTGGTGCCTTTAATATTTAAAATCATTTGCAAAGTATTGTTAAAAATAAGAACATAAAAAAGAATTAAAAAGAGAAAATACTAAGTTTTGGTTAACAAACATTCACATTTTTGTATTATAGATGCATTGACGATATATAGCTGCTGGAATATTAGCCTATTGAGGTTTTGTTTTGGTATCTGTCGCATGTGAAATCATGGAAAATATGTTGGAATTAACGTACAGGAAAATAAATGAAAAATAATATACACTCTTACATTTTTTTTTCAAAATAAATATATATATATATATTTTATTCAGGATTCAGGTGTTGTTTTGAAAATACATAGAGTAGAAAGGAAGTAGAAAGGCCTCACCTTCACAGCAAATGTAGCTGCAGGCTATTTGAAAGGTTGGTCTTTTGCTTAAATCAATACCACATTCGTAGATTAAAAAAAAAAAAAAAAAAAAAAAAGAGAGGCTTAATCACTAAACAGTGAAATATGACAGAGTTTGAATTATTTCCACTGCTCAGCTGAGGTTTAGTCACTACACTGGAAAAAAAAAGGAAGAATTGTAGGCAAAAAAATAAACTGAGAAAAAAGAAAAAAATGTGCCTTTTTTGAGCTAATTTACATTTATTTTGTTATTTATTCACAATTACTGCTTTAGTGAACCCCATTTGTTTTTCATAGCTCAGGAATTTCTCAACTTGGTTGTCAATTCACCATAACTCACTGTTTTATGAATTAACCCCTTAGGAGAAAAAAAAAAAAAAAATTAAAAAAAAGAATGATATTGCGTTATTTTTTTGTCTATATTTTGAAATGCACCTGATAATCGTGTACCGTGTAAAATAACATTTTCATGTAGGTTTGGAACATAAATATTTGCAATTGTTATCTATTGGCTAGTGAGTGAATTAAACTTTGCTTAATTGAAACGAGGTTCTGGATAGATAGCCACAAACATTTTGTATAAACATGAGCATGTATATTGAATATTTGTACCAATCGATGTTAATCGGGGATAAGATAAGAATATATTTGGTTTTAAATTGACACTGTTTTATTAAAATATTTGGTAAAAGTAGCATATCGGTAACAAATGTACACATAATCTTAAAAAAAATAAAAATAAATCTCACGGAAATAGAATTTTATTAGTAATAGATAGTGATGTCCCGAACATAACATTTTCAGTTCGCGAACGGCGAACGCGAACTTCCGCAAATGTTCGCGAACGGGCGAACCGGGCGAACCGCCATAGACTTCAATAGTGATGGAAAAGTTGTTTCAAGGGGACTAACACCTGGACTGTGGCATGCCGGAGGGGGATCCATGGCAAAACTCCCATGGAAAATTACATTGTTGATGCAGAGTCTGGTTTTAATCTATAAAGGGCATAAATCACCCAACATTCCTAAATTGTTTGGAATAACGTGCTTTAAAACATCAGGTATGATGTTGTATCGATCAGGTAGTGTAAGGGTTACGCCCACTTCACAGTGCCAGACCAAACTCCCTGTTTAACGCACCGCAAACAACCACAAACAGTCCATTTGCACAACCGCAAACAGTCCATTTGCACATGTTTTAGTGCAAACTAGTCTAACTACTAATATAGTTGAAACATGCTACTTTTATTCATGCCAGACAACCATGCAGGCCAGACTAACAAACATGCCAGGTTAACCACCTCAGATAGTAACATGGCTCCCTCTATATACAGAGTAACATGGCTTCCCTCTATATACCGTGTAAACATGGCTCCCTCTATATACAGAAACATGGCTCCTCTCTATATACAGAGTAACATGGCTCCCTCTATATACAGTGTAAACATGGCTCCTCTCTATATACAGAGTAACAGGGCTTCCCTCTATATACCGTGTAAACATGGCTCCCTCTATATACAGAGTAACATGGCTTCCCTCTATATACAGAGTAACATGGCTTCCCTCTATATACCGTGTAAACATGGCTCCTCTCTATATACAGAGTAACAGGGCTTCCCTCTATATACCGTGTAAACATGGCTCCCTCTATATACAGAGTAACATGGCTTCCCTCTATATACAGAGTAACATGGCTCCCTCTATATACAGTGTAAACATGGCTCATCTCTATATACAGAGTAACATGGCTTCCCTCTATATACCGTGTAAACATGGCTCCCTCTATATACAGAATAACATGGCTCCCTCTATATACAGAGTAACATGGCTCCCTCTATATACAGAGTAACATGGCTTCCCTCTATATACAGTGTAAACATGGCTCCTCTCTATATACAGTGTAAACATGGCTCCTCCCTATATACAGAGTAACATGGCTCCCTCTATATACAGTGTAAACATGGCTCCTCTCTATATACAGAGTAACATGGCTCCTCTCTATATACAGAGTAACATGGCTCCCTCTATATACAGTGTAAACATGGCTCCTCTCTATATACAGAGTAACACGGCTCCCTCTATATACAGTGTAAACATGGCTCCTCTCTATATACAGAATAGCATGGCTCCCCTCTATATACTGGGTAACCAGCTTCCCCTCTATATACAGAGTAACATGGCTCCCCTCTATATACAGAGTAACATGGCTCCCCTCTATATACAGAGTAACATGGCTCCTGAGCTGCGGGTGGGGGCCCTATAAAAGAATAATGGGGGGACCTACTGTCCTCCCCCCGCCCCATTCTGAGCGGCGGGTGGGGGTCCTAAGTTACAATAAGAGGGGGGGACCTACTGTCCTCCCCCCGGCCCCCACCCCTGAGCTGCGGGCCCTAAACAACATAAAGGGGGGGACCTACTGTCCCCCCCGGCCCCCACCCCTGAGCGGTGGGTGGGGGCCCTAAATGAAAATTCCCCCCTCCCCCATCAAAGGTGACTAGGGGTCCCCAAGCCCCTAGTCACACACCCAAATAAAAAAGCCCCTACCTACCCCCCTCACCCTAAAAAATAGTGAAGGGGGAATAAAATTACTACCCTGTAAAGTAAAATTCAACTTACTATTCAACGTCTTCTTTTTTCATAAATCTTCATTTTTCAGCCCCAAAAAAGGCCAAATAAAAAGCCATCATACCCGTCGAACTTAAAAATAAAATAAAAAACTCGAGTGCAAAAAAAAAATTAATCCATCTTCACCCATGGAGGGCTCCGCGCAGACTAGGGTATTAACATATACCCTATTGTTACAATTGTTACTTGAAAAGCATGAGGAATGCCGTTGGGGTACCACATGCTCATTAGTTATACCTCCATGCACTACAAAAATAAAGAATTAAAAAAAAAAATTAAAAAAAAAAAAATGCATGCAGCTTCCAAATGAATCTAAAATGGATGCTGTCCAGGAGGTGGGAGAGTCTGCTAGGGAGAGTGTGCTGCTGATTGGCTGGAATGTGTCTGCTGACCGTGAGGTACAGGGTCAAAGTTTACTCAATGATGACGAATAGGGGGCGGATCGAACCGCGCATGTGTTCGCCCGCCATGGCGAACGCTTACACGCTATGTTCGCCAGGAACTATTTCGGTACATCACTAGTAATAGAACACAGCTAGTCATTAAAAGAACTCTAATATTACAAATAAATATGTTTATTTTTAATGGTAGAATGCTTCTTGCTGTCTTTAGATTAGATTTAGAATTCCCTTTTTTAATTTTCATTAAAATAAATCTTACACTTTTTCCAGTCCTTTCTCAGCAGCATCTCTGACCGAGAGTTCATAATCTCTGTCCAATCTAATGCTTCTCATCTATGGTGCATGTCGGGCAAATGCCATACCTATCTGATGCTTCTCTTAGAGAAGCACTGAATCCAGTTCTTCTTCATGAGAAGTATGTGATGTTTTCTGTGCCATAATGCTCTGTGCTATAAGGCCAAACTTGAAGACTCTTTTTCAAAAGTCTTAAAGAGAAAGTGCCTCTAGTGGCTGTCTGTTTTACAACCGGTAGAGATATGTAGTAGAACAAATGTAAATATTGACATTTCTCAGAAACCGCAAGGTTTAAGAGTTTTTAGTAGGACAGCATCTTAGGATGTCCCTTCAAGCATACATCACAAGTACTCTGGTGTGAAATGATCACTCTGTCTATGGGTCTCAGATTCCTTCAAGCGTGCTTGTGTTGGGTGATCTGTGCCTCTTTAGGACTAAATTCACCAAAATGTCTCTGTATTGAAAGATTAGTCCTCCTTTGGGGCTCAGACACCTTCGTCCTGCCCTGTATACTATATCCTTGAATCTTTATATTACAAGCTCAATGTTTCATGTTACCAAAACTTAGCCCAAATTAAAAAAACAAAGGAAATAAAAATTCCAAATTCAATTTTTCCTAACTTTGGTAAGATGGCTATCAAATCACCCAACTCAATATTTAATAATGTACATTTTCTTGTATATGAATAATTGGCACTTCTGATAAATGCTGGTAATTATTGCTGGATATTTTTTATTTTTTTTATCACACACTATTTACTAAGGTGAGAACTGTTGGGAATTCAAAGTGAATTTCAAATGAATTTCAAATTTAAGGCTAAAGTAGTCGAGGTTTTCCCAGTCAGCTATTATTCCAGTTTGGCATTTTTGACCTGAAATTTTAAATTTACTTTAAATTCTCCACAATTCTCTGGAACGTTCACTAGGGAACCCGAACACGCAGACAGGACAGAGTAGAGAGAATTGCAATACTGATCCTTAGAATGGTCGGATTATGCAAGAAGGGATAGTCAAAATACAAGCCGAGGTCATGGGAAACAGAGAGACGGAATAACGAGAGACAAAGCCAAATATCAGTAACCAGGAAATCCAAATAACAAGTGCAATGCAATGCTCAATGGTAAACCAAAGACCACAGTAGGGCACTGAGGCAAGGGAGAGGTGAGCTTATATACACACAGGGTGTGTCTGATTGGCTAATCTCCAATTAGTGTTAACCACAACACGTGGGAGGAGTTTCTTCCCTCCCTTGTGGTCTCTGAGGCCATCACTGTGTGCCGGGTCACATGACCGGGTGCAGCACACATATAAGGAAGCTGCTATGGAGCATGCAGCGTCAGACACACTGCCAGTCTGGAGACAGGGACCAGATGACGCCGCTCACTGTGATGAGGTAAGCAAGGTTGATGCGTGCGGCGCGGGAGCAGAGGACCTGACATTCTCACTGTAACGTATAACTGTGTCAGAATTATTCACTGAAGTCTGAACGGCCCTGTACTGAATGGGACAAGCCATCCAGCTGTGTATGGGGCCATTTGGATTGCAATATCCGGTCATTGTTCATGCCAAGTCCGGATTTTGCTAATAAGTCACTGACCGAGCCTGAATGAGGTCCGAATGTCAGCTGGACTGAAATACGACTGAAATATGGACTCTTCTGCTTCAAATCTTGGTCCAGATTTTAAATAGACTATTTGCCCTGGCTGCCATTTGCCACTGTTGTAAGATAGCAGTGGGGTTCAAAAGGCATTGCTACCTTTTATCAAGCGTTGTCAAGCCCTCACGCGTCATTAGTGATGGCCAGGGATGAAAAGATTCTTGATTTGGAGGATCCCGTGGTCTCACAAGATCCTCCATAGACATCAGTGCTGTACTCTCGTACATGCTTGCGAGGACATCATTGATTTTGAATGTTAGAAGAAACGCCAAGAGCTGAAGAGGTACCTGGAGGAGGAAAATGACAGCGCCCATGAGGGACAGGCCCAGGTAAGTACAAGCTAAACTTCTATGCCCTCCCCCCCCCATCTTCCCATGACCACTGAAATACAAGTAGAGCAGTAGCCATCTGGGGTCTTTAAGACAGAGCCGCTTTAAGACAACATGGAATGTAAATTGCAGTCAATTGGGTTTATTTAGTAAATGGGAATTATGGAGAATTAGCCAGGGAACTGCAATTTTAAGTCAAAATATTCAAAATTAACTACCGTATATACTCGAGTAATAGTCGAGTTTTTCGGCACATTTTTTGTGCTGAAAACCCCCAACTCGACTTATACTCGAGTCAATGTCTGTATTATGGCAACTTACATTGCCATAATACAGACAAGCAGTGGCGTACACACAACCCATGGGGCCCCGGTGCGAAAACTGATCCGTGGGCCCCCCCCGCGCGCGCGCTTACTCTGCGCGGGCTGGGGCCGCAACATATGGCGGCGGGCACCTGGTCGCAGGGCTGCGACCCCTGCGACCACGTTATGTACGCCAGTGCATGCATAAACACATACACTTAAAGGACCACTACAGACACCCAGATCACATCAGCTCAATGAAGTGGTCTGGGTGCCAGGTCTCTCTAGTTTTAACCCTGCAGCTGAAAACATAGCAGTTTCAGAGAAACTGCTATGTTTCACTGAGGGTTAATCCAGCCTCTAGAGGCTGTCTCATTGGTGCTTAGAGAGTCCCTTCGAATATTCTCAGCAAAGACATGCAACAACAGTTCTAGCCATACATCTTAAAAAAGGTATTTATCTTTATTTAAATTCGTCTATGGAAGTCATACTATGGTTGATGCAAATAACAAAATATGTCACTCATTGGAAATAACGGAAATATAAAACCAATATATTAAACGACTGAGGGATTTATTAACTAAACAGCGGATTGTAGTGAATTGAAAACCGTATTGCAAAATTCAGGCACTATATTTTGCTATTTAGTGACTAAACCATATAAAAATATTATCTTTACTATAATTACTTATAATTTCAATGATGCAGTAAATCAGGCCTGCGACAATTATTTCTCTGCTCGCTGATAATACAAACGGTAACTTCACCACGGCAGCTGGTGGGGGGTTTTGTTTGAGCATAAACCAAGATAGATTCTAAAAAAATAAACAGAACAAAAGGTTAGAACAATTCATACAAACAAAATGTGCAGAATAAATACATAAAACACTTAAAATTAAGTAAAAGACCCAACAAGCATGTAAAAAAAATTAGCCAAGTAGCCTATTAGAGGTAGTCACTTTTGTATGTTCAAGGCATCTGCTCCTGGTATAGAGATGGCTATAGGCAGTGGCCTACAGGCAAGCCTGGCCCTGCCTCCTGACTGCAGACATAGGGTTTTACTGTCCTTTGATCATCCTTTTAACAGAACTGTACAAAGGACATGAGGGCCACCTATTTCAGAGCACCTCTACGTTTTCATCCATCCACATATTATAAAGGTCATATTTCCTTGAATCCTTACTAGAGAGATACTATTCCTGTTCTAGCCAAACTAACTTGTTAATTTTAGTAAATGTGTTTGTAGTGTGGCCTTGCGGTCCGCGGTAGATGATCTTATTTATTCTCTTTCCAGTCTGGCATTAAACTGCTCGCTCAAAGCGAGCAGCTTCCTGTCAGACCAAGGAGAGAATAAAGAAGATCCTCTACCATGGTCCAAGAGGCCACTCAACAACAGGAGGTAAGCAGGCATGCAAAGGGGGGCTCAGAGCCACACAAAGGGACTAGGCGGGGAGAAAGAGACACACAAAGGGACTGGAGGCAGAAAGAGTCACACAGAGGGGCTAGGTGGAGTAAAAGACACATAAAGGGGCTGGGGCGAGTAAGACAGAGAGTCTGGGAGGAGAAAGAGACACACAAAAGGGGGGATAAGATACACTATAGAAGGTGTACGACACACAAAAGGGGAATAAGTTAAACTAAAGGGTATACGACATTCAAAAGGTGGTAAAGAGGGTAAGAAATACAAAGAGTGGTTAAGAGACACACAGGTGAAGAAGCATTTTTTCGGGGGGGGGTGGTGGGTGCAAAATGCCTCTTCACCTGTGTAGCCAAAACTCATTGAATCAGCCCTGTCTATACAACTGTCTCTATAGATATAAATTACATATCAAACCAAAAGAGCCATCAATATACAGCCTTTTCTACAGATAGGGAATACATTGAGGAACAAAATCAGTCTCTAGGAAATGCAAATCTTTTATTAACCAGCTAGTAATTGTAGGCAATAAAAGTTGCTAACTGCCAACTTGGGGAATTTAAGCTAGAAATTCAAATATCTAATTTTTGGATGAGTTATAAATCTGTGAAGTTCAATGTATGGAATGTATATTTTAGACTAGAATCTAACTGGATGTAAGATCCCAGGTGTTCCAACTGTATCTAACCGGTTGTAAGATCCCAGGTGTTCCAACTGTATCTAACCGGATGTAAGATCCCAGGTGTTCCAACTGTATCTAACCGGATGTAAGATCCCAGGTGAATGGGAATTGACTGAGGATATTAAACTGATGGGGTCATTCAAGAATTGTGGGAAATAGACATGGGTAGTACAAATGTTTTTCCAAATTAACACATAACAAAAACGTCAAAAAGCGAGCATTCCTTTTTAAAGGCATCAGAACCACTACAGTTCAATGTAGTGGTTATGGTGTTTCCAGTCTTTTATGGGAAAAGGAAGTGTTTGCATTGCTGCCTAACTCCACCTCTACTGGCTGTCACTCAGACAGATTGCAGGATTTACGTTTGTTCTTGACACTCTGCACAGAGACACTGAACGCTCCCTATAAAGATGCATTGACTCTGGAGATGCTAATTGGTGCAGTGCGTCAATTTGCCACTCGTGCGCAGTAGCCTCTCAATACTTCCTTGTAGGGAGGCATTGGATTGGCTGAGAGCACTAGGACTGATGCTCCCAGCAGTGGAGGTGCTGCAGTTGTGGAATGGCGGGACATGATCCCGTAATTGGGACTATTCCACCAAAAGCAGGGCTCTTGGGTGGTATGTTCATCCCAAAGCGTTTCTCACTTACAATGGAAGTATGAGGACAATCACGATACTTAACCACCAATTCTCTCCAGCACAATTACTGTGATTGATGGACTGACTAGGTTCTTTTTCATAGCTGTATTTATCAGTATTGATATATTAGTATAAATAAGTGTTTGATTTAAGAGCAGAGTGGTTGGGGCATTAGAAGGAATGGGGACAGTGTTTAGATTCACTGTTACGGTTACCCTTAGGCTAGCTGAGAGCTGGACCGTTTAGTCGTCTGGACTCCTAGTTGCTGAAGAGGGGAGAGCCGAGTTCCATAGTATTCCATACGAGTCCTGTAAGTGTGGAATCATCCCACTAGCTATAGCATAGCTAGGATACTTTTTTTCTACCCACAAAACGAGTCAAAGCAGCGATTTGAGGGTCAAGTAAGAACTGAGGACTGGGCTGACCAGCCTGCTTTTTATTGTGGTTACATGTAAAAAGGATACTCCCAGGGGGAGGCATAAAATCACCAATCACATATTGGGTACCTCCCACACATCTCCTCCCCTCAGATAAACAGTTAACCCAATTATACAGTACATATTTTTAACCAAGTTCTGGATGTACCCCGAAACCAGGGGGTACCCCTTTAAATCCTACACCGCTGTACAGATCTTGTTCAGGGGAGCAACATATCCGAAAACCAACCCGTTCGGATGAACGGTTCAGGAGTTAGGGGTTTTCAAAGTTTTGACCGACCGCACAGACTTTCTGGCCGAAAATAGTTCCACACGTTTAGGCCTTGCGGTCGGTCTACGTTCGTACGGGAAAACTCCACGAACCCATGGTCATCCATAGTTATCCTGGAGGTCGCTGTACTCCCCATGCGGAGAGTAATCGTCCTACCGAACGGTGGGCTGTTCGGTAGGTCCAGCACGAAGTTATGCTATCCTGGAGGTCTCAGCGGTGTTCGCCTGGGTGCGTCTCCGTTTTTAGTTCCAGACGATTGCTGGCAAACACCGCTGTTCGTACGTAAGATGGCCGCGAACACGTGCAAAGTCCCGAAATGGCGGCCACCTATACGCTTACACAAAGGATTCGTGCTGAACCATACCAACGACTGCACATAAGTCAGAAAGGCGAAAATAGCATTTAAAGGTACACAGTGCAATAAGGTTTTTGTAACAGTTTTTGTAACAGTGCTCCCTTTTTGTGGAACACTCTGGCAGACACCGTCTGACCCCTTTTCGGGGCAGACTAAGGCTGTCCAGACCACTGGTTATGCTGGGCTGAGGTCCGTTTGTCTGGACAACCCGTCCGCATTGCCATTCTGTTTCCCGGGTCGGTAGGAAATGGTGAAATTGAAGGGTTGTAATGATAAGCTCCAACGTAATAACCTGCCGTTATCTCCAGAGACCCGGTTTAGCCACACCAATGGGTTATGGTCGGTGACCAGAGTGAACTCTTGTCCATATAAATAGGGAGTCAATTTCTTTAATGCCCACACCAAGGCCAAACACTCCTTTTCAATCGCTGCATAGCTGACTTCGCGGGGCAGGAGCTTCCGGCTGATGTAGGCCACTGGGTGCTCCCCTCCATCTTCACCTACTTGGCTAAGGACGGCTCCCAGCCCGAACATGGAAGCGTCTGTATGGACGATAAAACGTTTGTTAAGGGCTGGGGCCGCCAAGACAGGAGCATTAACCAAAGCATTTTTGAGGGCCTGAAAAGCCGTTTCACAGTGGGGAGACCACAGGACCTGTCGAGGTAAGTTTTTCTTGGTCAAGTCAGTCAAGGGTTTGGCAAGTGTGCTGTAGTCGGGTACAAATCGTCTGTAGTACCCTGCTGTGCCCAGAAAGGCTAAAACCTGGGTTTTTGTGATGGGGGTGGGCCAGTTGGCAACAGCTTCTATCTTGGCCGGCTCTGGTCGCTGTTTTCCGCACCCCACCCGATGACCCAGGTACTGTACCTCGGCCATCCCAAAGTGACATTTTTCTGGTTTCAGAGTCAGGCCAGCCGCCCGGATCTGATCCAGAACCATTCCTACATGAGCTAAGTGGTCCTCCCAGGACTCACTGTGAATCGCTATGTCGTCCAGGTATGCACAGGCAAAACCCTGGAAGCCATCCAGGAGTCTATCCACCAAGCGCTGGAATGTAGCGGGGCGTTCTTCATCCCAAACGGCATTACCTTAAACTGGTATAGGCCGAAGGGGGTGACGAAGGCCGACTTGGGGATAGCCTCCGGGGCCAGGGGAATCTGCCAGTAACCCTTACAGAGGTCGATAGTGGTCAGGTAATTTCCCCTGGCTATGCGATCAAGTAGCTCGTCTACCCTGGGCATAGGGTAGGCGTCTGTTACTGTTTTTTCATTGTGTCTCCGATAGTCTACACAGAACCGGGTTGTCCCATCTTTCTTGGGTACCAGGACAACCGGGGAGGCCCAGGGACTATCGGAGGGCTCAATCACCCTGAGTTGGAGCATCTCATCTATCTCCTTCTTCATTCCGGCTCTAACTGCCTCGGGGATGCGATACGGGGGTTGGCGTAAGGGTGTTTGTCCGGGGGTATCGACCTGGTGGGTAGTTAAGGTGGTGTACCCTGGTTTCTGAGAGAACGTGAGGTGCTTGGACTGGAGGAGTGTATTGAGCTGCTCCCTTTCAGTGGGGCTAAGTCGGTCTCCTATCTGAACCTGGGTCACTACCCCTGTGGGTGGACTCTTTTCCAGTAAGTCGGGAATGGGTAGACTGTCGGGGTCTTCCTGGGGAGGACAACATACGGCGGTCACGTTCTCGGGTCGCTCCAAGTATTCCTTGAGCATGTTTACATGGAATGTCTTCCTGAGGTTGTTGTCGTGACAACTGGCTATAACATAAGTGGTGTCGCCCCTTTTTTCTACGATCTGGTATGGGCCCTGCCATGATGCTTGTAACTTGTCTGTCTTTACCGGCTTAAGTACTAACACCTTTTGTCCTACGGTAAAGATTCTCCTTCGGGCCCCCCTATCGTACCATACCTTCTGTCTTTTCTGGGCCGACTGGAGGTTAGCCTGCACTGATTTGGCTAGCTGCTCCATGCGGTCCCTGAGTTCCAATACGTATGGCACAATAGGGACACCGTCCGTTTCCGTCTCTCCTTCCCAGTGTTCCCGGATCAGGTTTAGGGGGCCCCGTACCTTTCGTCCGTAGAGCAACTCAAAGGGAGAGAACCCTGTCGTTTCCTGGGGCACCTCCCGATACGCAAATAGGAGATGCGGCAGAAAGCGTTCCCAATCTCGGTACTCCTGTGTGAACGTTTTGAGCATTTGCTTGAGGGTTCCGTTAAACCTCTCACAAAGTCCGTTCGTTTGGGGGTGATAGGGTGAACTCAGGAGGGATTTAATTTTGCACACCTGCCAGAGTTGTTGGGTCAATTCTGCTGTGAATTGGGTGCCCCGGTCGGATAGAATTTCTTTTGGAAATCCTACCCGGGAGAACACTTGTACCAGGGCATTCGCTACCGTATCCGCTTGGATGTTGGACAGGGCGACTGCCTCGGGGTACCGGGTAGCGTAGTCTACTACGGTAAGGATGTAGCGCTTACCGGAGGGACTAGGGGTGGCCAGTGGTCCTACTAGGTCAATAGCAACCCTGCTAAAGGGTTCCTCTACAATGGGCATATTGACTAGATGCGCTTTAGGGTGATCGCCTCGCCTTCCCACTCGTTGACATACATCGCAAGTATTACAGTAATTCTTAACGTCAGCGTGTACTCCTGGCCAAAAGAATGTGTGGGTAATGCGGTGTAGCGTACGTGTTATAGCTAAGTGACCTGCCAAGGGGATGTCGTGTCCTATTTTGAGGATTTCCCGACGGTATTTGTGGGGTACTACCAGCTGTCGCCTACGTTGTCCCTTTTTCTCTGTCAAGCGGTATAGTTTCCCTTTTTCCCATAGAAAAGTTTCGTTATCTGCCCCGCTCCCCCCTGTCTCTGCTCGTTCCCGGTATTTTTGTAATGTCGGGTCAGTCCTAGACTCGGTCTCAAAAGTAACTGTGGTGTCCCAGGGTATGGGGTCTAACAGGTCAAGAGAAGTCGGGGTTGGTCTTACCTGGGTCTCCCGCACTGGTGAGGGTTCTCGGTCCGTCCGGGCTTGTGCTCGGGTAGTCACTGGGTTCGCTTCGTTGTTATATACTGGTGCATAGGCAGAAGTCATGGGGCCCAAATCGTTGCCCAGTAGTACTTCAGCAGGTAAATGGTCCATTATACCCACGTTCACAGCTCCTTTCCCCGCTCCCCAATCAAGATGTACTTTAGCGGTCGGGACTTTGTACACATCCCCTCCCGCCACTCTAACGGCTACGGTCTGCCCTGACCTCTTGTGTTCTGGCACCAAATGACTCTGTACCAGTGTTATGGTAGCCCCTGTGTCTCTCAACCCCTCGGTAGATCGCCCTTCGAGCCATACCTTCTGCCGATGGTGCTGTCGGTTATCCGAAGCCGCATATACCGGGTCTGCCTCGTGAAGTGGCCCCAAATATTCCTCCATAGGGGTTTCCTGGTTAACACAGAGGGCTCGGGCAGGACGGTAGGGCCCAGAGGGGTAATTGTAATTCCTGGGCGTCTGGTGCGTGCCAAGCGGGCAGTTGGCCATGAAATGTCCTGGTTGCTTGCATCGGTGGCAAGTGGGCCTAGGACGATCAAAATTGTTATTGGATGACCCTGAGTGTCTGGGGGGCCCGGCTGGTACCGGGGCCCGGAACTCCGTACGAGGAGGTGCACGGTAAACCTCTCTGGGCTCAACCCGTGCTGGAGCCCGGTAGTTTGTGGACTCGTGAAGACGTGAATCATAGTGTTCATCAGCTAATTTGGCCGCTTCTTCTAGAGTGGAAGGTCGCCTGTCTCGCAGCCACTCCTTCCCTTTTTGTTCCATGCCATCGTAAAAATGTTCTAAGAGGAATAATTGTAAAATTTCCTCACCAGTCACAGCTTTACTTCCGTTCATCCAGTGATTTACCGCTCTCCGCATTCGGTGCGCCCATTCCATATGTGTATCGTTAGGCTTCTTTTTCGTGCCCCGAAACTGCCGGCGATACGTGTCTGGAGTCACCGCGTATCGTCTTAGCAGAGTCTCTTTAACTCGTTCATACTGTGTCACTTCCTCAGCACCCAAGGTACGAAAAGCTTCCAGGGCTCGCCCGGATAGCTTCCCAGACAAGATCGTGGGCCACTCTCTGGTGGGAATCTGGTGCAAGGCGCATTGCCTTTCGAAGTCCGCCAAGTACTCATCAATTCCTGTCTCGCTCTCCAGGAAGGATCGGAATGCCGCAAAGGGTATTATAGGCTTCCCAGCAGTTTCAACAGGAACGATTACTTGCGGGGCTTCAGCAGTGCGTTGTGCGTTGGCCATTTCAACGTTGTAGGCTCGGGTCTTTTGTAAATCCGCGTCTGCCTCCACCTGTCAGGGTCTTACCTGAGTTGGGAGTCTGTAGCGCAGATATGACGCTCACCCTTGCAGATAGCCACAGGCCGAGGTGGTCAGGTAAGAATTCACCTGGCCTGTGGATCTGTGCACGGGGGCTGTGCAGGATGCAGTACCAAATTCGCAGGACAGGCAAGGACAGAACCAGCAGGATAGTCGAGGGATAGCCGAGGTCAAAGGATGCCAGAGGTAGAATAAACGAGTCACAAGCCGAGGTCAAATACACGAAGCAGAATCAACAGGAACACTGGTACGACACAGGAACAAAGATCAAAGACTTGACAATGATTGCAGGGCGAGGCTGGGTTTAAATACCCTGCTAATGGAGATCAGAGTCAGGTGAGAAGCAGTCAAGTCATGGTGCAACCCCCGGAGTAGTAGCCAAGCCAGAATGAACAAGGCCGGAATCGGAAGTCTCAGGTAAAGCCGCTGTGGCTCAGAGGTAGAGAGCAGGACTGGGATAGACAAGTACCCCGGTTCAAGTCCCCTGTTGGGAATTCCAGGAGCGACCACGTCTTGCCGTCTGTCTCACAGGTGAGTACCCTGACAGTACCTCCCCCTTCAAAAACGACCTCTGGGCGTAAGCAGGCTCCTCATCGAAGTAATCCGTCTCACCAGTGTCACTCTCAGAATCCGTCGAGTCCCCATAGTGAAAGTCCTCAGCATGGGATCCCTGATTAGTTCGGGATTTCCCAGTACCAGCTTCTGGTACAGCTGACGATCGGTCTAGGTTCCGGGTAGGGGTGACAAAAACTTCCACCACTTCGGGAGGGACAGTGCTCGCAGCTAGCAGTGCTTTTTCGAACACTTCCAAGTCTTTTTTACAGACCGTAGTGCCATTAGAAGAAATTACACAATCCTTGGGTAAATCCTTTTCAAGTGGGTAGGAAGTAGTGGTGGTAATACAGGAAGCAACTTTGGTAGTAACAGCAGACGACTCTGGAGCAGGAGGTCTAGGAGGGCGAACAGGACAAAGGGTGATGAAGTGTCCACCTTCTCCACAGTAAAAGCACAGACCATGGCTTCTCCTTCGGTCCCTCTCTCCCGGTGTGACTTTGCAGTGGACACGTCCAATTTGCATAGGCTCCTCAGGATCAAGTTGAACACAGGATACCTCTGGGGTTCTCCTGGGAACTGAATCACAAGAGGGTATCACTGGGGTGTGGTGACGTAGACTCCGCGATTTTTTAGTAGTAGAAGCTGGCTTGGGCTTAGTGATCCTGCACTGTGAGTCCAAGGCAATAATAAAGGACTCCCAGCTGACAAGGACAGGACTCTTCCTCTGCAACATTTGGTAAGACCAGGTTTTAATGCGTCCAGACAACAGGTTGATAGCCGCTCTGACCCTGATGAAATCCGTGGCGTAAGTTCGAGGCTTTAAAGAAAACAATACCTCGCAATCCATCCTGAATGACTGGAAGGACGTGTAGTTACCATCGAATCTGTCGGGCATGATGACAAAGGGTTCCGGAGCTGGATGTACTGCGCCTTTAAGAGATAAAAGTTCCTGCTGCAACTCCGAAACAATCTGGGCCAAGCTGGACACTTGCTGGAGTGAGGGTGAGCACATTTCTGCGGACTCCATATTGGTCAAGTCTTTTGTCAGGGTCTTACCTGAGTTGGGAGTCTGTAGCGCAGATATGACGCTCACCCTTGCAGATAGCCACAGGCCGAGGTGGTCAGGTAAGAATTCACCTGGCCTGTGGATCTGTGCACGGGGGCTGTGCAGGATGCAGTACCAAATTCGCAGGACAGGCAAGGACAGAACCAGCAGGATAGTCGAGGGATAGCCGAGGTCAAAGGATGCCAGAGGTAGAATAAACGAGTCACAAGCCGAGGTCAAATACACGAAGCAGAATCAACAGGAACACTGGTACGACACAGGAACAAAGATCAAAGACTTGACAATGATTGCAGGGCGAGGCTGGGTTTAAATACCCTGCTAATGGAGATCAGAGTCAGGTGAGAAGCAGTCAAGTCATGGTGCAACCCCCGGAGTAGTAGCCAAGCCAGAATGAACAAGGCCGGAATCGGAAGTCTCAGGTAAAGCCGCTGTGGCTCAGAGGTAGAGAGCAGGACTGGGATAGACAAGTACCCCGGTTCAAGTCCCCTGTTGGGAATTCCAGGAGCGACCACGTCTTGCCGTCTGTCTCACAGGTGAGTACCCTGACACCACCATCAATTGCTGTATCAGTTCTATAGATGGGTTTGGCCCGTATAAGGGAAGCCTCCCCCGAACAATTCTTGCCTTTGCATCATCATCCGTGATTGGTGTTTCCGCCATTGTGGAGCTTTGATCCAGTTCTGTCAATTCTGCGATCAGTTCCCTCTTTGGCCGGTTGCTGGCGTGCCTTCCTCTGCTTTCCAATAAATCTTTCAGGGTTGTACGTTTCAATTTTGCGTAGGTGCTCTCCATCCGTTCCGTGCCTCTCCTAGGATATCCAGAATCATCCCACCGCTGCCACCAAATGTTACGGTTACCCTTAGGCTAGCTGAGAGCTGGACCGTTTAGTCGTCTGGACTCCTAGTTGCTGAAGAGGGGAGAGCCGAGTTCCATAGTATTCCATACGAGTCCTGTAAGTGTGGAATCATCCCACTAGCTATAGCATAGCTAGGATACTTTTTTTCTACCCACAAAACGAGTCAAAGCAGCGATTTGAGGGTCAAGTAAGAACTGAGGACTGGGCTGACCAGCCTGCTTTTTATTGTGGTTACATGTAAAAAGGATACTCCCAGGGGGAGGCATAAAATCACCAATCACATATTGGGTACCTCCCACACATCTCCTCCCCTCAGATAAACAGTTAACCCAATTATACAGTACATATTTTTAACCAAGTTCTGGATGTACCCCGAAACCAGGGGGTACCCCTTTAAATCCTACACCGCTGTACAGATCTTGTTCAGGGGAGCAACATATCCGAAAACCAACCCGTTCGGATGAACGGTTCAGGAGTTAGGGGTTTTCAAAGTTTTGACCGACCGCACAGACTTTCTGGCCGAAAATAGTTCCACACGTTTAGGCCTTGCGGTCGGTCTACGTTCGTACGGGAAAACTCCACGAACCCATGGTCATCCATAGTTATCCTGGAGGTCGCTGTACTCCCCATGCGGAGAGTAATCGTCCTACCGAACGGTGGGCTGTTCGGTAGGTCCAGCACGAAGTTATGCTATCCTGGAGGTCTCAGCGGTGTTCGCCTGGGTGCGTCTCCGTTTTTAGTTCCAGACGATTGCTGGCAAACACCGCTGTTCGTACGTAAGATGGCCGCGAACACGTGCAAAGTCCCGAAATGGCGGCCACCTATACGCTTACACAAAGGATTCGTGCTGAACCATACCAACGACTGCACATAAGTCAGAAAGGCGAAAATAGCATTTAAAGGTACACAGTGCAATAAGGTTTTTGTAACAGTTTTTGTAACATTCACCTACAAGCCTCCTCCTCTTCACTCAAAACTCAGTCAGGGTAAATTACTAAAGAAGTATTGTCAGGAATACATTGTGAATTAAAATAAATTAAATCTGCAGATGCATTGCAGGCATGAGACCCAACACGAAACACATTCGCAACCACGAATAACCACGAATAACATACATTGCAAAGAAAGATACGTAGGTCGAGACAAACCCAGTCGGGTTGATATTAGATTTGAAATATACTTTTTACCTGTTGATTTTCCTAATTTATTTATTTTTTACCTCCCTCCTAATATTTTATTTATCAACTCTTTAAACTAGTCAAAGTTTGATAATAAATAGTGAATATTCACACTACAAATAATATTTACACTACAAATACAGAAATATAAGATCACTTTATTAAACTTGTTTAACATGATTCCACCTACCTATATAAAATAAGCTCTTATCTAAATGTATTTAAAGTTTCTTTACATGTATTTACTTTAACTTATTTTTCATTCAATAAATGTAATAGTCAGATAATTTATTTGCATACCATTCTCACTTTAAAAAGAAGCAATATATATATGCAACTTTCAAAAATAATCTTTTTTTTTTTTTTTTTTTTAAATGGCAAAAAATAAAAGTGAAATTCAAATTTGAAGTCCAAGTAGTGGAATTGGGAGCACAGTTGACTAGGAGCAATTTTTCAAATTTCTCTACTTTGGTTAAAATTCACTTTGACTTGCCCAACATTTTCACTTTTGTAAATATCCCTGTATGAGTGGAAGATGGGTTTACAATTTTTCTAATGGCCATTTGGAATACTATGTCTACACTTACCTCCGAGTCAGACAATCGTTGTGAGTGATAGACAGTATTGAGAAACCTTTGTCACAGGTACAGTAAATTAAGTGAAACCTTTGAAACTCCCTCTATGGAACGTAATTCAGTGTTTGGTAACGTTGATCGGGAGCAAATTAATGCTCCAAGACAGGGGTGCCCGAAAGGTCTCCAGATATTTTAAAACTACAGTTTCCACGATGCTTTGTCACCTTAAAGCCATTCTACAACATTTGGGGTTCTACCTATTTGGCACACCTGCTCTTAGGGCTAACCTCCGAACGCACCCAAAAGGTCCCCAGATATTTTTAAACTACAATTTCCATAATGCTTTGTCCTTCTAAAGGCATTCTACAACACCACCCGGAATTCTACCTATTCGGCACACCTGCTCTTAGTGCTAACCTAGGGCTAAAGCACCTCGGTATAGCGTTCATTGACTACTTGATAGGTGATTTCAGGTCAAATTTAGTTTTGTTTTTTTTAATTATTAGGCAAAACAAATTGACTTGAGTAAATAATAGTGTACATGTGTGTATGTGCTGTATATGTGCCTAACTGGATATTATATCTACCCGTACATATCACACACACAACACATATACATTTCTAAATATACAAAATACTGTATAAATATAGATTAACAAATATTCTATCAGTGCAACAACATTATCGTTATAAAACATTGCGTCGGACTATGTATTGGTCATTTCTGTTAATTCCTCCAGGATGTTTTATGAGTTTAAATGTTATATATGACACATGTTGTGTTGGGAAGAAAAAAAAAAGATAAAGCTAAACTGAAAACATTTTTTTGTTTGCATGATGGCCTCAAATGACATCCCCCTCTGAAAGCGCTCCATTCTCTGTCAATCCAACCCATTCCCGTGTGATTATATTGTTCAGCTTATCTAAAGCACACAGAATGATTATTCTCCCACCTGCATATGGCATATATAGCAATATGGCTAAATATATTTGCATTAACAATCATTCTCTTAATTATTATTCTTTCATCCCTGACTTCATATAACAAATTCGCTGAGTTTAAAATCATTAAGAATAGAAATTCTGCAGAATTTCAACCAATTCTGTGTCATTTTTAATTTGAACTCCTACCGATATTGCCACCTTTAAATCACTAATTTACAGTTTCAGAGCTGTTGTTTTTTTGTTGTTAAAGGGACTCAAATTTTCAGATCAATTTGAATTTTTTTGCATCGAAACCAATCTTTTAAATCAAACTGAAAAAATGCTTAACTATAATTTTGAAAATCGGAACCATATCAATTCGGAAAAAATATAAAAATTGCTGTGCACAAGTCTAGTCAGAATCGTCAAACCCCTGACAAATTTTGTTACAAAAGTACATACTTAGACATATTTTTTGTAATATGGCTTGCAAGAAAGACATTGGGTTCAGTCTTTCACACAATTGGCAGTTCGTGGAAAAAGTGGCAAATAGTCCAATTTGATCCAACTGTCTCAAAAGATTAAACTCTCCTCTGCAACTGGATCAAGGCTATCAACATATACTATCATTTTCCTTAAACACCAAGGTTTACCACAATGGACTTGTCAATGTAACACACAAGCATTAGAATTAGTTTTGGAATTAGAAAAAAAATATGTAAAAAGTTAAAACAATTCAGCAAAGATAAGGGAATATGAAAAAAAAAAAAACCAGAAGTTCCAGGAACATCTGATGAGACAGGTTCAGGAGCGGTAGAGGTTAGGAATAAGCTCTCAGAGAGTCAGGATCAAATAACAAAACACAGAAACCTTCTAGTAGACCCACGTTCAGGCTGTTAGCAAGTAGACGAGGGAGCTGATAGAGTCATGGAATGAGCACTACGATGTTACCAAACAACTCTCGAAGAAATTCAACTTGTAGTCCAAAGCGGTTGCGACACATAAGAAAGATTCAGTATTAGAATACGCAATGTTAAGGGTTCAAACGCTGCAGGAACACAAACACACCAAAACAGTACACAAGAGAATAATGAGGACAGACTCAACTCAAATAGCTTGCCCTTTGGTGAGACCCTTCTCAGTTCTCAGTACACCATTTATTTTCTCCTAGATTCACCATCTTGCTGCTAATTTCCTGTTTGTACAAGCCATCTTAATTTGTTGTCTTCGATAGTTTTTGTGTCTACAAGTACCAATGCCTAGAATGTCAACCCTAACATTTTTTTTTGCGTGTTTTTCCCAGTGTTCCCAAATATGTGCTTCTGGTGATAGTTTAGGGACTTCTTGGGGCTGGAGCAAGAAATTGCATCTCTGTCATGGATAACGCCATCTTCACATGCATTTATAAACTAGCCATTTCAGGAATCAAAAATCAATTATAACAAGAAGATTGATACACAGATACATCCACTCGTAATGCAGAGGGTTCATAAGCAGCTTGGGCCCATTGCAATAGGTGGGCCTGGAGTTTAGCTCAACTAGACCAAACGCTAATCTGTGGTAGTTGAGAGGCATGTGTGAGTTAGTCAAAATACATTGCATTTATTGGAGGAGCAAGTGTGCTCAGTGTATTTATGGCCATTAAATAACTAGAGCATTTGGTGGGACTGTTCAAGGGCTTAAAGTGTACTGCTCTCCCCCATGTGCCATATATATTGAGTTTGACTGTCCTCATTGTGAAACCACTGGGCTGTTCCTATGTGCTTGGTGGATCACCCCTCCATTCAACATCGTCCTGCTGTGCGTATAATCATAGAACTGCACTCAGAGTAAAAATGTCAAGCTGCTCCTATAACTCCTTGGTGAGACTGTCCCAAGTTTAAACCAATCAGGTGTCCATATAACCATATATATACATATATATATCTGGTTGGCCTGTTCTCAGGATAAAACTGTAGGACTGTTCCTACAACTTTATATGCTTACTGAGACTGTCCTCATGAGATTGTCAGGCTGGTCCTGTGGACCAATGTACCTGGTGAGACTATCTTCAAGATTAATCTGTCAGGCTGTCCTTATGGCTATGTACTGTTCAGCCACAACATTAAAACCATCTGCCTGATATTGTGTAGGTCCTCCTCGTGCTGCCAAAACAGTTTTTATGTGTTGAAGAATGGCACAAGACCTCTGAACATGTCCGGTCATATCTGGCATCAAGACAGTAGAAAGCAGGTCTTTTACGTCCTGCAAGTTGTCAAGGTGGGGACAACTGCAGGATCCGATTTGTTGTTCCAGCACATCCCACAGATGCTCAATCGGATTGAGATCTGGGGAATGTGGAGGTCAAGGCAACACTTTGAACTTTTTGTCATGTTCCACAAGCCATCCTGAACAATGTTTGCAGAGTGGCAGGGTGCATTATCCTGCTGAAAGACGCCACTGCCCTCAGGGAACACCATTGCCCTGGAGGGGTGTATGTGGTCTGCAACAATCTCTAGATAAGTGGTACATGTCAAAGTAGCATCACATAAATGCCAGGACCCAAGGTTTCCCAGAACAACATTGCTCAGAGCATAAAATTGCCTCTGTCTAGTCATCACTATTTGACCCTTGTTAAAATCACTCGGATCTTTCCGCTTGTCAATTTTTACTGCAATGAAATTCAAGAACTGACTGTTCCACTTGCTGCCTAATATATCACACCCCTTGACAGGTGCCATCACAATGATATGAACCACTTGTCAGTGGTTTTAATGCTGTGGCTAATCACTTTGTATAGTTGGTGGGATTGTCCTCATGCTGAGAGATGATTGTCAGGTCGGCCCTATGACCATTTATACTTGGTGGGACTGTCCTCAGCATGAACCTGTCTGACTGGCCCTATAGCCATGTAAAATATTTGCGTATCATAGATAAAAATGCAGGTGTATGCCTGAAGCTATAAATTGCTATTCTTATCTCTCATCTTTCTTTCCCACACAATAAATTTTTACCATATCTACCCTACTCTGTTTATTCTGAATACTTCCTCAACCTCACCCTAAAATTTGCTAGGTAAAGTCATCTAGGTTTCTTTACACAGGACAATTCAAGTTTTTAAAATGTTTATCACTTCAACCGAAAATCCTGTATTTATATATATATACACACTAACGTGGGAAGGAGAACGCTTTTAAAGATATATATTTGTACAGCAACATTCTACCTACATCTTCATCAAGGATGAAAGTAATAAATACTACATAATGCTACTTGGTAGAATATCCCCATTAACAGTCTAGCATTCTAAACAAGCTTCGGTAACATTGTAGACTATCTTCCATGGGTCACATCATGATATAGAGCAGTGCTCCTCAACCCTCTCCGCAAGGCACACCTAACAGTCCAGGATTAAGGGATTACCCAAGTGTGTCTAAGGTGTTTATAAAAAAAAAAAAAACCTAAGGCTCTAAGGTCTTTTTTTTTCTTTTTCTAAACACCTTAGACACACCTGGGTAATCCCTAAATTCTTGACTGTTACAGTGAGGGGAAAAAGTATTTAATCCCCTGCTGATTTTGAACGTTTGTCCACTGACAAACAAATTATCAATCTATAGTTTTAACGGTAGGTGAATTTTAACCGTGAGAGACAGAATAACAAAAAAAATCAAGAAAAACGCATGTCAAAAAAAGTTTTAAATTGATTTGCATGTCAATGAGTAAAATAAGTATTTGATCCCCTATCAATCAGCAAGATTTCTGTCTCCCAGGTGTCTTTTACACAGGTAACAAGCTGAGATTAGGATCACTCTCTTAATGGGAGTGATCCTAATCTCAGCTCATTACCTGTATAAAAGACACCTGTCCACAGAAGGAATCAATACATCAGATTCCAAACTCTCCACCATGGCCAAGCTGTCCAAGGATGTCATGGACAAGATTGTAGACCTACACAAGGCTGGAATGGGCTACAAGACCATCGCCAATCAGGTTAGTGAGAAGGTGACAACAGTTGGTGCGAATTTTCGCAAATGGAAGAAACACAAAATAACTGTCAACCTCCCTCGGACTGGTGCTCCATGCAAGATCGTTTCAATGATAATGAGAACAGTAAGGAATCAGCCCAGAATTACAGAATTGTTAATGGTCTCAAGGCAGCTGGGACCATAGTCGCCAAGAAAACAATTGGTAACACACTACGCCGTGTAGAGTTCCCCCTGCTCAAGAAAGCACATGTACCGGCCCGTCTGAAGTTTGCCAGTGAACAACTGAATGATTCAGAGGAGAACTGGGTGAAAGTGCTGTGGTCAGATGAGACCAAAATCTAAGTTTTTGGCATCAACTCAACTCTCTGTGTTTGTAGGAGGAGGAATGCTGCCTATGACCCCAAGAACAAACATGGAGGTGGAAACATTATGCTTTGGGGGTGTTTTTCTGTTAAGGGGACAGGACAACTGCACCGCATCAAAGGGACGATGGATTGGGCCATGTACTGTCAAATCTTGGGTGAGAACCTCCTTCCCTCAGCCAGGGCATTGAAAATGGGTCGTGGATGGGCATTCCAGCATGACAATGATCAAAAACACACAGCCAAGGCAACAAAGGAATGGCTCAAGAAGAAGCACATTAAGGTCCTGGAATGGCTTAGCCAGTCTCCAGACCTTCATCCCATAGAAAATATTTTTAGGGAGCTGAAGGTTCGAGTTGCCAAACGTCAACCTCTTGCTTGTGGGGCCCCCATGCTTGTGGGGCCCCTGGGTAACTGCCCAGCATGCCCATTCGGAAAGACAGCCCTGATTATATATATATATATATATATTTATTTTTATTTTTTTTATAAATTCTTTATTTTGATTTTTCAAAAGAAGAGTTTTCATATTGTTTTTTTTACCGTATATTATTATTATTTTTTTTTTGTATCCTCTTCTTGCAACGTTATGGGGTACAGAAAGGAAAGAAATAGGGGGGGTGCGACAAGTTTCAAGCATATTGGTTACATTTGTAAACATTTGCATTATACTATGTACATTCATTGTTTCAGTGGTCTCGCATATAACTCTCGTCGCCCGGGGTCTGGAAGGGTCGGGTGGGTAAAGTGGGTAATGGTGTCCCGGGTCTTTGGCATAGCCACTTTTTACCCCGTGTTTAGGCAATAGGCCGTAGGTTTTGGTGTTCCCTTGTTGGGCGCATTTCTGGCCATCGCCTAGTGTGGTCGTTGTGAGGTGTCGATGTCGTACCTTGTTCGGTGCGCTGTGCTATCTCTGTCCTCTAGGGGTGGGGTGGTGCCTCCGGGGTTGGGGTGTAGAACTTGGAGAGTAACTTTTATGCCTTATTGTCTGTATTTTATATTTGGTTGAGCTCTTGGAGTTCACCTGGGTTGATTCAGGTGATTGTCTGTAGTTGCAGTGTTTGCGAGTTTATGTAGTTATTATCTGTTGGTTGTGGAGTGTTGGTATATGGTATGGGTGGGTGTGGGACAGGGATGGAATTTGGTAGGGAGGGGGGCGGGGGGGGCAAAGCCCGTCCCCCCCCTTCCCCGCGCGTGTTTTTTTTTTTTTTTTTTTTTTTTACGTTGCCAACCAGGGGTCCCAGATCTTATGAAAAGATCTAGTGTTTTCGTGGATTAGTGCGGACAGTTCGTCCATCTCCATGGCCTCCTTTATCTTTCTCTGGGCCTCTGAGGCCTTTTTTTTTTTTTTTAAAGAGAAACTGGGATTTGTTTCTGACAGGAGGTCCTATAAAACACACCCTAAAATGATCTGCTAATTTTGCTATTATTTTTCATCAGTACTTATCTGTATGAAATCCTGCAAAGTAGGAAAACCAAGTCATTAAGTACACTAAACAGGCAATCAGGAATAAATCAACCCAGCAAGGTGTTGGGGCACAGGGTTGCAATAATAGTAAATGGTAGTAAATAACCTAAAAAAATCTAAAATTCTCCCTAGAGCAATTTTTCCTGAACCCACGTAAGCTTTTACTTGTACTGGCCTTGGGGGTGAAATATGAAAGAAAAGCTCCCTCATGTGGACAGAAGCAGTAGTGATTTTTTTAGATGGTGGCATGACCTTTTCAACTATTAACAGCAAACACTTTAAAGAAAGAGGCCAAATCACGTATACACATAGGAGAGGAAGGGGCCCCATCTAGAATCTTTTTGCATTTTTAAAAAGTGTTAGAACCTGCATAATATTTCTCCTGATAAAATACTTTCTAAATAAATAAACATAGATTGGGCGATCAATGTATGGGTTAAGTTGCCAGTACTTGCACTTTGAACAGATGGCTACAGAGGGGTCACGATGTAAGGACCCTCATGCAGTGTAAATCTGTTCTAAAACAGATGACGCCAGAGAACTCCAGGCACTATAACCACTTTACTAAGATGAAAATGGTATAGTGCCTAGAACGTCTCATTAAGGGCAAAACAAAGCTGATGCATAGATTGCTGTTGAAGGACAGCGATAAAAATATATACGAAATCAATTGCATTATCCATTTACTCATTTTAGATCTATTAGAAGAACATTAGGGTTGGTACGGTATCTTTTGTTTCACAATAATGTCTAAATATTTTGAATACATTGTACAGATCTAATAAACTAGTTTTAGGACTTTG
The DNA here is from genome assembly GCF_036172605.1 of Pelobates fuscus. NCBI lineage: Eukaryota > Metazoa > Chordata > Amphibia > Anura > Pelobatidae > Pelobates > Pelobates fuscus. Next base: position 289,920,638 of record NC_086322.1, read on the forward strand.
TGTTGGTCTGACAGCATTAAAAACCTTAAACATGCTCAGTGGCATTCACACAATCCATGGGGCCCCGGTACAAAACTGATCCATGGGGCCCCCCATCCCTCCACCGCCACCCCTACCCATCACGATCCCATACCTCCCACCGCCACCCCATACAGACACACACAGAGATACACACAGACATACATGCATACATACGATGGGCCCATTCACCTGCGGCCCCGGCAATTATACTACGCGGCCGCAACACGCAACGTCACTCCAGGGGGCCCCGCCGCAGTTGAGACCCCTGCGACCGCGGTATGTATGCAGCTGAAGATGCTCAAATATAGTTGAAAGGTATTTGGAAGGGTCTGCTTGGGAATGCAGATTCCCAAACCGCCATAACAATGAGTAAATTGTAGTATAATTATTCTTTTTTTTTAAATTCTTTATTTTTTTGTGCATTGATTGGTGCAGGCTTGCGATGCCACATTAGCGGGTACAGGCATTTTGAAAAACAGACATAGTTACAACATTTGTGTGACAGTCATGGATAAGCACTTTTTAGTATATTTTATAGGCCAAGCTGTGTACAGGCTGACTACATGTGTCGATCGTAACTCTCTGGTTTCATCAGGTTTGTGGCAAGGGACCTGTAGTGTTTTCTGAGTGCTTGCGTGGGGCTATGTGTGAGTTTCCCAGCCTCATCTATCAGGTTGGGCGTCTTGGTGCGGTGCATGTGGGCTTAAGAGAGTGTATGTTTTTACGAGATATGGTGGAGATGGTGTGTTGAGGGACTTATGGGTTGAATTTAGCCCCAGCTGCTTTACTACAAGAGGTGTCGCCCTGCTGGAGCGTGCTTACTACTACCCTGTGATGTGTGCTAGTATTTGCCTGAGTGGCCCGGTGCTGGTGGTGTTGTACAGGGTACATGGAGTACATCCTTGGGGGTGCCAGGCGTGTGTGGGTGTATGCTCCGTAGTGCAGCTACTTGTTGGTGGGTGTGTTCTAGGTCCTAGGTGTAATTACTCCTGACCAAGGGAGTTCCGGGGGGGGGGGGGGGTAGGAGGGGTGCTTGGAGTTCCGCTACAAAGTGTGAGTGTACATGTGGGAGAACTGCCGTGCCCTGTCTATTTGAGGTGGGCTATGCAGTGCATCCAGTGTCAGTTGGTGCTAAATATTTGCAGTTTCTATCATGGAGAGTAGTAACCTAGAGGCAACATGTAAGCCAAGTCATTCAACATTACATTTTAGATAGGGTAAATAGGCAAAAAAAAAGAAAAATAAATAAATAAACTTTTGGTGGTAGTAGGATTTGCAAAGATTATGCTTGAGTCCTGGATGTGCTTCCGCTGGGGGGATTAGGTGCCCTGCGTCAAACCGGTCTCCAGAGGCTGTTGCTGTTCCGTGATCTGGGAGCTCCTGGCCCGTGGGACAAAGGGAGTGATGCGTTCTGGGTCCCAGTTATCTGTGGTTGATCTCCGAGGTGGATTGGCAGCAATCGGAATGTCCAGTCCCAATGTTTCCAGGAACGCGGGTGCGCCTTCCATTGAGGTGAGTGTATGTTGAGTTCCATTGCGTTTCACTGTCAGTGAACCATTGGTCCCCCACCTGTATTCGATGCTTGCTGATCTCAAGCTACTGGTGAGAGAAGAGAAGGTTTTTCTCCAGGCGAGGGTGGCTCTCGTGAGGTCCTGGAAGAAATTCAGTGTAGTTCCCTCGAAAGCCAGTGGTGTTCTCCCTTTGAGAGCCGCCATGAGCTGTATTTTGTCCTGTACTGTTGGACATTTAAGTATCACGTCTCGGGCTAAGTTTGATGGTGCTCTAGCGGATGAGGGTATACGATAGATCTCTGCTGTGGCTAGTTTTTTTGCTGTAGCTGGAGGCAAGATTGTGGCCAGGAGGCGTCTGGAGTAGTGCGGTAGTTCGTTTGGTGAGATTTCCGCAGGGATGCCCCTTATTTTTAAGTTAGTGCGCCTTTGCCTTTCTTCCAGAGCAGTGAGCTGTGCAGTCATGTCTCTTTGGTGTGTATAGATTTGCTGCACTGATTCTTGTAGCTCTGACAGGTGATCCTGCAGGCTTGTGATGTTTTTTTCAGATGCCTGCACTCGTTCGGTAATTGCTTTGATGTCTTTTTTAATGGGAGCAAGTTCCGCCGCCAGGATTTTGTGAAAGTCCGTTAGCAGAGTTTTAAGGTCCTGCCTGGTGATTGGGGCCGTGTCAGCTGGGGCGTCCAGCTGTTTTGGGCTCTCTGCTTGGGTGTCTGTGGAGGCCTCTGGGTCTGCTTGATAAGAGTGGGTTACAGGGCGCAGGGATTCGGCAGGGGCGGTTTTGGCCTGCACGGGCCGTTGAAGCATGGCCCCGATATCCCTGTTGTCTGTGGTGTGTTGTGGTCGTTGGGAGCGGCGTCCCATAGCTGGCATGTGTGCCGGTAGGTCTGTCGTGTTAGGGGCTGTCCTGTCCCACACTTGCCTTGCCGCTGTGCCGCTCAGGATCGCCTCCAGGCCTGCGTATGACAGCGTGGGGTAGGCCCCGGTTTTTTTTCTCCGCTTGGGCTGCTGGGTGGCCGCGAAGAACGGCATCTACCGCCTCAGGGTGGGTTAAGGGGTCTTGGTACCCACTTTTTGTAGCTGGATGGGGTCGCTTGTAACTTGATTTTCCCTGGATTTATCGAGGTTTGCAGAGGAGCATTCAGGAATGGCGTCTCTCCAGGTTGATGGTCAAGCTCCGCCCCCGTAGTATAATTATTCTTAAAGGGATATGCCATTAAAAATCCTTTGTTTCATTGTTTAGTGGATAAACCTCCAAACGAAAACATGCATGCAATTAATTTTTCATAATTTCTTCTTTGGGAGTTTGGAATACCTACCTAACAGTAGCTACCGATCTAATATCTGCAGCAACTGTACGTTCTTCCCTTACTGTCTAGCGTTGATGACTCAATGCAGAGTGAGATTGTTCTTGGATAGAGCAAGGCAAGGCATTGTGGGAGATGTAGTTTTGCCAGTACTTGAGGTCATTCTCTTGGTCACTGTTTCTGGAGATCTTTTTTTAATGGTTTCCTATGTTTATGGACATGGGGGTCCAAAACGCGTGTTTTGTGCTTAATAAACTTAAGCGTTTGCTGTGGTGTTCGTTGTTGATTTTATTTATTTTTTTATTCCCGGATTAAAGTCTGCTAGCCTGGTGTCTATTCTATCAATGTGTGAGTGGAATTTTTTTTGTCTCCCTTTACTTTAGAAGTTTTTATATTCTATGCTCTTATTTCCTACGCAGCCTACCTGCTACATGTAAGCCTGGTTCAATTTATTTATTTTTAATGGTCACAGCGACCAAAATAAATTATTATCATATTAAACATCAAAGAACAAGCTTAAATGTTATTACTAGCACTGTAACATTTCCATCAGAATTAAGTTGTTATGGTACGAGGAGATCCTCTGGTGTCGGCTTACCTCAAGGGGTTAAACAGCTAAAGAATGACTTGACCCAAAAATGCTGAATTCGATGGCAAGATCGCTCTGCCCATCTCATTCTATCGCAGTCCAATCAGGAAGCCTAAGACAGGGGCGCAGTTGATTGGCTAAGAGTGTCACCTGACTACATACGTTTCTCAAGCGGTTTGTGAAAGGAGAGCTACTGATGGGCTGAGAGCATCACCCCCAGATTCCTGACTCAAAACTCCGGCGGAATGGGATGGGATGCTAAATCAGGTACCGAATTTGAGGATAAACCATGTGTTCCCTGCGATAAGCCGGCACCTGTGAACCTTCTCCCTTCATAAAACAATTAATTCCGATGAAGTTGTTATGGTGCCCGAAATGTTCCTTTAAATTTCGAAATTTACTTAGACTTTTAGGTAATATTCGCTTTAATAAAAAACACTGAAAATGTTTACATCAGTATATCGGTGAGTTTTCCCTTTAAATTGATGAATCATTTTATAATGTTTAAATTATGTATAGTAATTTTTCCCCCTTTTTATTGTGCTGTTTAGTGAATAGGTTGTACGGATGTTTTGTGCGTGCGCCGTAATTGTGTGTCTACACCACATGAGGGCAGTGTTGCTCTGAAAAAAATATTTGCTTAAAAGTGCATTGATTCGGTTTCTTTTCAGCCCATGATTCACAGGAGTCATTGAAAGTGAGTGCAAACTGGCCACCAACACTCTCTCTCCCACTCGCCCACTCTGGGCCTAGCACATTCACTGCCTATAGTCCCAGTGTTGACATGGCAACAGGACACCTTTCTTAGAAAAGTGGCTGCACCAACAGAATTTTTTTTTATTTCACCTAAACGTAGAATCTATATCTTTTTTTCAGCTGCCTGCTCTTCATAAACAATCTGCGAAACACAGGTTTAGGGCAGGCGCTGAGGCTACAAAATAGTTTTTTGCTCTTATCTCCCCCGTCTGTTGGCTGTGAGTGTTGTGTGTGCAAGGTATTGGTAAAACCCAGCTACCCGTAAATCACATGGCAGTCAGTTCACAGTCACCTACCGGTCAGAAAAAGCTGTCATCATAAAGACACCTAGTTTCCTAAAACCAGTCCCATTAACCCAGCCATCTGGCACATAGTATCCTAAAACCAGTCCCATTAACCCAGCCATCTGGCACATATTATCCTAAAACCAGTCCCATTAACCCAGCCATCTGGCACATAGTATCCTAAAACCAGTCCCATTAACCCAGCCATCTGGCACATATTATCCTAAAACCAGTCCCATTAACCCAGCCATCTGGCACATAGTATCCTGAAACCAGTCCCATTAACCCAGCCATCTGGCACATAGTATCCTGAAACCAGTCCCATTAACCCAGCCATCTGGCACATAGTATCCTGAAACCAGTCCCATTAACCCAGCCATCTGGCACATAGTATCCTGAAACCAGTCTCATTATCCTAGCCATCTGGAACCCTCAACCAATAATATGTACACTGCCCTATACCACACACCAACCAGTCCCATTTACCCAGCCCCTTCCCATCCCCAACCAGTCCTGTTTGCACATCCATTTACCATTCCCAATAGCCAATCACCTACCTTACCCAGGCCCATTCAGACTCACTGACCCATCCCCAATCACAGATACGCATAAACATATTAAGTGACATACTATTCCCTACTCAGTCTCATATTACAATTTAGCTGCACCCACAAGGGGTGCCTGAAAAAGCATATCGTGATATCATAAGGCTATTACCCCCTAAACATATATCTTGTACTGAGCCTGCAATATAGTTAAGCCATCAATTATCAAAGTATTTTGTAATGAACCCGGCTGGACACACAGTGCATAATGTCTATCCAACCTGAGTTGCCAATGTTGGCCAAGTTACGTCTTTTGGAAGTCTGCAGTCTTCTCCTTCTAACCCAGCCAAGACTTTTTGTGGCTGTCCAATCACAGGCTTCCCAATGCAGCAATGAGAAGTTTTTGCAAGGCAGGTGCTCTGGGCCATTGCTACCTCTTGAGTTTAGCTCCACTGATCTAATCAACTAGGAAGTAACAGGACTGTTTTATGATTCACAGCCAGTAGGTATAACAAGATTAATTTATAAAAGCGCCAGTTTATATTGAAATCTGCACAGAATACACTCTTTACACATAAATTGGCTAAACTGCTTTAGGGGTCTGGAGCACTGGCAGAACTACCGCCGGTGTAGCCTGTGCGACTGCATTGGGGCCCACGCGCTCAGGGAGCCCATCGGGTGGCTCATGCACTTAGGGTCACACAATGGGTATTGCTGAACTGGGGTCCTTTAACAGCGCAACTTGGCCCCTGTAGTATTGGCGATGCCGGGAGGAAGTGACAGCAGGTAACGTTCTGCCACAGTCAGAGAGAGCCACATGGAAGTGAGAGGAGACACAGAAATGGCAAATAGAGAGTCAGCTCCAGCCAGCATCAGCAGTACTCCAAAATAGCCACTCTCCTGCACACCAAAGATATGTTAGCAGGAGGGTGGCTACAAATATAAAGTATGAAATGTATGAGTGTGTCAGTATGTGTATGTGTTAGTGTGTGCATGTGTCAACGTGTGTATCTGTGTGTTATGATATATGTATTTGTTGATGTGTGTATCTGTGTGTCAATGTGAGTATGTTTATCTGTGTGTCAATGTGTGTATGTGTATGTGTGTGTATCTCAGCGTGTAAGGGAGTGCATTTGCCAATGTGTGTATTTGTGTGTCAATGTGTGTATGTGTCAGTGTGTTTATCTGTGTGTCAGTGTGTGTATGTGGCAGAGTGTGTATCTGTGTGTCAATGTGTGTATGTCAGTGTCTGTGTGTCAAGGTGCATGTGTATGTGTCAGTGTGTGTATCTGAGTGTGCATGTATATGTGATTGTGTATATCTCTATGTGTGTGTATGTGTCAGTGAGTGTATTTGTGTGTCAAGGTGTGTGTATGTGTAAGTGTGTTTGTCTGTGTGTAAAGGTGTGTCTATCAGAGTTTTCGTGTATATGTCAGTGTGTGTATTTATGTGTCAGGGTTGTATGTGTCAGTGTGTAGCACTGTGGGTCAGAGTGTGTTTATATGACAGTGTGTGTTTCAGTTTGTGTGTATGTGTCAGTGTATTTATATGTGTGTTTATGTGCATGTTAATCTGTAGGAAGATCTGTGTATGCATGTATGTGGCAGTGTCTATATGTGTATGTATATACATCTAAGTCATTAAACACCAACACAACATGCAAACACACCCCTGCAATCATATACAAACATTACATACAAACCCCTGTATTAAAATGCTAATATACAAACACTCCATCATTCAAAGACCAACACTACACAAAGCACACCTGCATGTAAAAGTCAACACTACTTACAAACACAACCCTGCTTACAACGCAAACACTACACACAAGTACACCACCCGTTTTTTTAACTTCAGAATTATCTCACCTCATTTAAAAAAAAGTTACCAGAACAACCAAATAATCTCCTCCCGATATGACCAAAATCGTCACAGACCCCTTTCCCACACCACCCCTTATATAAAAGAAAATGTGAAAAAATATTTATCCAGACACTTTATTGCACATAAAACACAAACACAATATTTGCGGTCAGATAGGCAGATTATAGAGTTATTTAGAATTAGATTTTCATTGCTTCAAATTTAAACATGTCCAGGTGATGCATTATGTGAAGTCTGTCACATTTTAACTCAGTTAATCCCGTCCTGCCTGAGTCCAGAACTCTTCAGAGAATAAGACTCCTTGGATAAATAATGAACTAGCTTAAAAATGTATAACCCTCAGACGCACAAGGTTTGCTGACTGATAACAGTTCATGGACTCGTCTAACTGTTAGCTCTGCAAACCAATTGCATTGGCGATGTTTACCTAGCAACCAGTGATTGCAAAGGCTGCTAATGTGAGTAGATTCTTCGAGAACGACTGCAGAACCAGTTTTGACGTAACATTCTAAGACATCTGTGTTTAGGAAGAACCTAAAAAGGAAAATCCAGTCTTTAGCTGACCCCCACTTTTATTGTATTTATAGATAATTTAGTAAAAAGTACCCTAAGAAAAATATAAATAAAACCCATGTATATTTTTCAAGTATCTCCATTGACGAGGAATTTGCGGCTTCCTACAGTGAACTCGAACTCGGCAGAACTAAATGACCAATAAAACACCCAGATCACTTCATTGGGATGCAGTGGTCCTGTCATTTTAACCCTGTGATGTAAAATATTGCCGTCGTGCAGGAAATGTTTATGCTGCAAGATTAAAACACACCTCTAGCGGCTGTCTGCCATAGGCACTTCCGCCGTACTGACCAAGTAAAACTCGATTACGTGACGTTAAAGCTCACAGGCAAGTATTGGCAATCACCGCGCATGCGCATCAGGTCCCTAATGCTCCTCTGTGAGAAAAATTGAAATGGACCATCGTGGAGGAAGTGACACCTCCTCAATGACATTAAGGGTGTTATGAAATGGGGAGGAGAATCCTTGAATATATCTAGGGACAGGGCACTGTAGTGTTATGATTACAGGCTTGTATTCGTAGCACTACAGTGTTCTCAAACATTGGATTCTTGCGCAGATAAGTAACAGAGAATTTTTGCACGGACCTTATGTGCATGCGCGGTGATTGCCATGCTCACGTCCAATACATCTCATAGGGCATCCTATGAGCTGTAACGTCATGTAACTGAGGTGTTCTTTGTCAGTGCAGCTAGAGCGCCTCTAGGAGAGAACCACTAGAAGGGTGTTTAACACTGCAATGTAAACATTGTGTACAAAACAGAGAGATATATAAAGTTTCACTGTAAAAAAATTAAAAGTAGCACAGTTTACCGAATAAACCCATATACTGCAAATATTAGGGTAAAGCAGTCAAGTTAGGTTAGCAAAAAGTCTCAAACTTGAAAATACATTTTTACTTAAAATAAACATTGCCATCGAAAATCCTGTCACGGTCATTCACTAACCTGTTCATTGTCAGAAGTTGTAAATGGATGCGATTTCAGTTTATAGGCCAATTTATACTGATTCTCTCTGAACTCCTGGAAGGATCAGGCTTGAGTGAATAACTCCTTGACTGAATTCACGTTTTGAGTAAATTACTAAAGCGAGTATTGTGGAAAATGCAAAGGGAATTTCAAATTTAAGGCCAAAGTAGCCAAGCTGGGAGCATAGTTCATCTACTAAGGTCTTAGATTTGACATTCACTTGGAACACACGTTTAACCCCTTAAGGACTGGACTTTTTTTGCGATGTTGTACATTTGCGACCAGGCATCTTTTTGACACTTTTGTGGTGTTTGTGTTTAGCTGTAATTTTCCGCTCTCTCATTTACTGTTCCCATACAAATTATATATTGTTTTTTTCAGGACAAAAGGGGCTTTCTTTACATACCATTATTTATATAATCTCATCTAATTTAATTTAAAAAAAAATGAAAAAATATGATGAAAAATTGAAAAAAATACACGTTTTTTGAATTTTATGTGAAAAATCTTTTACTCATCTACAAAAGCGAATGAAAAAAACTGCTAAATAGATTCAAAATGTTGTCCTGAGTTCAAAAATACCCAGTGTTTACATGCTTTTTGCTTTTTTTTTGCATGTTATAGGGCTATAAGTACAAGTAGGATATTGCGGTTTCAAAACATACATTTTTAAAATGTATCAATAGTGACATTGTAACACTATTATCTGTCATAAATTGCTAAATAACACCCCACATGTACATATTTTTTTAAAAGTAGACAACCCAGGGTATTCAATATGGGGTATGTCCAGACTTTTTTAGTAGCCACTTAGTCGCAAACACTGGCCAAAGTTAGCGTTCATATTTGTTTGTGTGTGAAAAAAGTAAAAAACTAAATTGAACGCTAATTTTGGCCAGTGTTTGTGACTAAGTGGTTACTAAAAACGACTGGACATACCCCATTTGCAATACCTTGGGTTGTCTTCTTTTGCAAATGGTATGCCATCATGGGGGTAATTCTCATTCCTGGGCTACCATACGCTCTCAAAGGCAACGTAACCAACCTGGCCATTTTCAATGTAAAAATATTTGACCTATATATTTGACCCTGTAACTTTCAAAAACGCTATAAAACCTGTACATGGGGGGTCCTGTTCTACTCAGGAGACTTTGCTGAACACAAATATTAGTGTTTCAAAACTGGAAAATGTATCACAACAATTATATCATCAGTAAAAGTGCTGTTTGTGTGTGAAAAATGCAAAAAAAGTCACTTTCACTGACAATATCATCGCTGTGATATGTTTTACTGTTTTGAATCACTAATATTTGTGTTCAGCGAAGTCTCCCGAGTAAAACAGTACCCCCCATGTACAGGTTTTAGGGTGTCGTAGAACGTTACAGGGTAAAATACAGGGATAGCAAATTCAATTCTCTGGTCTTTCGGCCTGGGTTGGCAGGCAGGTCCCTTAAATTGCAATCAATAAAATAACTTAATTATGTAAAAATATTACATAAATACGCACGTAGAATTTAAATATATATGCATATTTATATATTTGAAGTCTACGTGTATATTTATATAATTATTTATGTAATTTTGTATATCGACATATGAATAGTTCGCATTCTTTTTATTTATTTAAATATACATAGATATATATACAATTTCATTCTAAGTGTATTTTGATATAAATATATATATATTAATATCAAAATACAGTTAGAATAAAATTTCGTATAGATATATAATTTTTTTTCAATTTTTTATTATTATTTTTAATTTTTTTAATTTAATTTAAATTATTTATTATTCGTATTTTATAATAATATATATATACAATATATATAGTTATTATATATATTATATATATACGTGTGCAAATTAATTATAAGTGTATTTTTATATTAATATATGTACATATTAATATAAAAATACACTTAGCATGACATTATATATATGATATATAGACATATATTATATAGGTATAATATATGTCTATATATCATATATATACACATATATAATAATATATTTTTTTTTTATTAACTATAACTTTAAATTTTTTTTTGATTTTACAGTTGCAGGGAGACTGCCTGTCAGCACAGACAGTCCCCCTGCAGGCAGTGTCTAGGACACCTATTGTGACCATGTGGTCGCCCTGTTGGGCGATCACATGGCCCCAGGGGTCCTAAACCGCCATGGGGAGACTGTCTGGGCTGCAGGCAGTCTCCCCACACCGGGAGCACCGCCGATCGCCGCCGGGGGAACGACGGCGATCGGGTAAGTACATTTTAAATTTAGGACGGTTCAGGACCGTCGTCGGTCGGCAACGCAAAAATGCCGATGACGGTCCTGAACCGTCCTGCGTCCTCAAGGGGTTAATTCCCCACAAGTCTCACGTTAGTAAACAATCCTATATGAATTCCTGACGGGTTCACACGATAGTAGATCTAGTCCCGTTTGTATTTCCTCTGGCAATAAATGGGTTAAGTGTAACATTTTATTTGCAACTGTTGCTTTCTAACGCCTGCCTTCCAATCTCCAATAAACCTCAGTATGTAGAGAATTAAGGGATTATTTTAGCAAAGCAGCCACCAAGAAACACGAGTCTTTGTTCCCGTTCATAGAAGTGTTTGCAGGGTAATACTGTAGCCACGTTTTTCTAAAAATCTTGGACATACTGTGCGCGCAGACCGTTTGAAATGATGCTGAGCCGATATGATATCCTCAACGCCTGCATCAGGTACAAAGTCATTTATTTGTCCTTTTTACAGCGACTACAATCTACTATTAAAAAGTAACTCCTATCAATCTCAGTTTAAACTTACTGCATAATTTAAATGTAAAAAAACAGATAAAATTGTAATACCTTTTTTATTGGACTAACAGAATTTTTTAATGACCTCCCTTTCTCAAGTCTGAAGCATTTCTGAGCAAGAGGACACATAGAATTCAAAGTTGAGTTGTGATACAGGGGTTAAAGCGACATGAGTGTAGATAAGACTCAGGTTTGTTAGAAAATAGACACCGTTTTTGCAGAGAGGGTCATAAATATCTTTCTGAAGAGCAGAGTGAGGGGGGAGATAATTTAAAAAATTTGACGTCCTCTGATGGAGAAATATTGTATACAAAAAGTCTAGGTGGGTAAAGGAGAGGACATCAGCTACTTCCGCTGACCACGAGAGTCTAATAGTTACTGGCCGTTTAGAATGTGTTTACTGAACTGGGAAATGTGCAGAGTTGCCATGGGGATTGCATATTTAAAGTGACACTCCAGGCACCCAGACCACTTCTGCACATTGTAGTGGTCTGGGTGCCAACTCCCACTACCCTTAACCCTGCAAGTGTAATTATTGCAGTTTTTATAAACTGCAGTATTTACATTGCAGGGTTAACTCCTCCTCTAGTGGCTGTCACTAGAGAGCACTTCCGGGTTTATAGCACAGGTTTTCTGTGCTATAGCGTCTCTGGATGTCCTCACGCTATGTGAGGACCTCCAGCGTCGCTAAAATCCCTATAGGAAAGCATTGAAAGCATTTTTCAATGCTTTCCTATGGGGAGGTCTAATGCGCGTGCGCGGCATTGCTGCACATGCGCATTAGGTTTCCCCCGCCGCTGCCCGCGCAATAGGTCATCCGGCAGGAGAGGAGCGTGGGCGGACCCTGAACCAGCACCGAGGGACATCGGCGCTGGATAAAGGTAAGTCACTGAAGGGGTTTTAAACCATTCAGCAACTTGGGATGGAGGGTGGGAGGGAGAGGGGACCTGCAGTGCCAGGAAAATGGATTGTACTGGAGTGTCCCTTTAAGGCCAAATTAGTCCAACTGGGAAAAAAAAGTCCCCAAATCTGTTGTATCTCTAGACCAGCTATTGTGGCCTAACACTGGTGAATTGCTTGTAATTTCTACATATTTTGAGATTTAGAGAACAGCATATCTTCCAACATTTAAGTTGTACAAAGATGGACACCTTCATTTTAAGGGTGTGAGTGGGGTGTGACCAGAGGCGTGGCTGTTCTGAGAAATTTTCGGTGACGTACTAATAACAATTTATAAGATTAAAATGTAATTTAGAACAAGAACAATGTATCTTATTTACACAGACTGATTTCTAAACACATTTATTGTAGTTTAAAGACACATTATGGGAGTATGGGAGTATTATTGCTGTGGAGCTCTGTTACACACTCAGACACATTACTGTGAGTATTATTGCTGTGGAGCTCTGTTATACACTCAGACACATTACTGGGAATATTATTGCTGTGGAGCTCTGTTATACACACAGACACATTACTGGGAGCATTATTACTGTGGAGCTCTGTTATACACTCAGACACATTACTGGGAGCATTATTACTGTGGATCTCTGTTATACACTCAGACACATTACTGGGAGTATTATTGCTGTGGAGCTCTGTTATACACTCAGACACATTACTGGGAGTATTATTACTGTGGAGCTCTGTTATACACTCAGACACATTACTGGGAGTATTATTGCTGTGGAGCTCTGCTATACATTCAGACACAATACTGTGAGTATTATTGCTGTGGAGCTCGGTTATACATTCAGACACAAAACTGGGAGTATTATTGCTGTGGAGCTCTGTTATACACCCAGACACATTACTGGGAGTATTATTGCTGCGGGTGGGGGCCCTAAATACTAAAAAGGGGGGGGGGAACCTAAGGTCCTCCCACCTGGCCCCCACCCCTGAGCAGTGGGTGGGGGCCCTAAATACTAAAAAGGGGGGGGACCTAATGTCTTCCCCCCTGGCCCCCACCCCTGAGTGGCGGGTGGGGGCCCTAAATACCAATAGGGGGGGACCTATTGTCCTCCACCCCGGCCCCCACCCCTGAGCGGCGGGTCGGGCCCTAAAAAAAGTCCCCCCTCAGGTGACTAGGGGTCCCTAAACCCCTGGACGACCCCCCCCCCCCCCAAAAAAGTATCCCCCTACCTACCCCCCTCACCCTAAAAATAATGAGGGGGGGATCTTTAACTAAGAACCTGTAAAGAAAAAGAAAAAGAACTTAATGTAATGGGTAATGTATAATAATGTATAATAAGCACAGGTTACTGGCTATGGGGGGATAATGTATAATAAACACATGTTACTGGCTATGGGAGGATAATGTATAATAAACACAGGTTACTGGCTATGGGAGGATAATGTATAATAAACACAGGTTACTGGCTATGGGAGGATAATGTATAATAAACACAGGTTACTGGCTATGGGGGGATAATGTATAATAAACACAGGTTACTGGCTATGGGGGGATAATGTATAATAAACACAGGTTACTGTCTATGGGGGGATAATGTATAATAAACACAGGTTACTGGCTATGGGGGGATAATGTATAATAAACACAGGTTACTGGCTATGGGAGGATAATGTATAATAAACACAGGTTACTGTCTATGGGGGGAAAATGTATAATAAACACAGGTTACTGTCTATGGGGGGATAATGTATAATAAACACAGGTTACTGGCTATGGGAGGATAATGTATAATAAACACAGGTTACTGGCTACGGGAGGATAATGTATAATAAACACAGGTTACTGGCTATGGGAGGATAATGTATAATAAACACAGGTTACTGTCTATGGGGGGATAATGTATAATAAACACAGGTTACTGGCTATGGGGGGATAATGTATAATAAACACATGTTACTGCTATGGGAGGATAATGTATAATAAACACAGGTTACTGGCTATGGGAGGATAATGTATAATAAACACAGGTTACTGTCTATGGGGGGATAATGTATAATAAACACAGGTTACTGGCTATGGGGGGATAATGTATAATAAACACAGGTTACTGGCTATGGGAGGGATAATGTATAATAAACACAGGTTACTGGCTATGGGAGGATAATGTATAATAAACACAGGTTACTGTCTATGGGGGGATAATGTATAATAAACACAGGTTACTGGCTATGGGGGGATAATGTATAATAAACACAGGTTACTGGCTATGGATGGGATAATGTATAATAAACACAGGTTACTGGCTATGGGGGGATAATGTATAATAAACACAGGTTACTGGCTATGGGAGGATAATGTATAATAAACACAGGTTACTGGCTACGGGAGGATAATGTATAATAAACACAGGTTACTGGCTATGGGGGGATAATGTATAATAAACACAGGTTACTGTCTATGGGGGGAAAATGTATAATAAACACAGGTTACTGGCTATGGGAGGATAATGTATAATAAACACAGGTTACTGGCTATGGGGGGATAATGTATAATAAACACATGTTACTGGCTATGGGGGGATAATGTATAATGAACACAGGTTACTGCTATGGAGGATAATGTATAATAAACACAGGTTACTGGCTATGGGAGGATAATGTATAATAAACACAGGTTACTGGCTATGGGAGGATAATGTATAATAAACACATGTTACTGGCTATGGGGGGATAATGTATAATAAACACAGGTTACTGGCTAAGGGAGGATAATGTATAATAAACACAGGTTACTGGCTATGGGGGATAATGTATAATAAAAACAGGTTACTGGCTATGGGGGGATAATGTATACTAAACACAGGTTACTGGCTATGGGAGGATAATGTATAATAAACACAGGTTACTGGCTATGGGAGGATAATGTATAATAAACACAGGTTACTGGCTATGGGGGGATAATGTATAATAAACACAGGTTACTGGCTATGGGAGGATAATGTATAATAAAGCACAGGTTACTGGCTATGGGAGGATAATGTATAATAAAGCACAGGTTACTGGCTATGGGAGGATAATGTATAATAAACACAGGTTACTGGCTATGGGGGGATAATGTATAATAAACACAGGTTACTGTCTATGGGGGGAAAATGTATAATAAACACAGGTTACTGGCTATGGGAGGATAATGTATAATAAACACAGGTTACTGGCTATGGGGGGATAATGTATAATAAACACATGTTACTGGCTATGGGGGGATAATGTATAATGAACACAGGTTACTGCTATGGAGGATAATGTATAATAAACACAGGTTACTGGCTATGGGGGGATAATGTATAATAAACACAGGTTACTGGCTATGGGAGGATAATGTATAATAAACACAGGTTACTGGCTATGGGGGGATAATGTATAATAAACACAGGTTACTGGCTATGGGAGGATAATGTATAATAAACACAGGTTACTGTCTATGGGGGGATAATGTATAATAAACACAGGTTACTGGCTATGGGGGGATAATGTATAATAAACACAGGTTACTGGCTATGGGAGGGATAATGTATAATAAACACAGGTTACTGGCTATGGGAGGATAATGTATAATAAACACAGGTTACTGTCTATGGGGGGAAAATGTATAATAAACACATGTTACTGGCTATGGGAGGATAATGTATAATAAACACAGGTTACTGGCTATGGGGGGATAATGTATAATGAACACAGGTTACTGCTATGGAGGATAATGTATAATAAACACAGGTTACTGGCTATGGGAGGATAATGTATAATAAACACAGGTTACTGGCTATGGGAGGATAATGTATAATAAACACATGTTACTGGCTATGGGGGGATAATGTATAATAAACACAGGTTACTGGCTAAGGGAGGATAATGTATAATAAACACAGGTTACTGGCTATGGGGGATAATGTATAATAAAAACAGGTTACTGGCTATGGGAGGATAATGTATAATAAACACAGGTTACTGGCTATGGGGGGATAATGTATAATAAACACATGTTACTGGCTATGGGGGGATAATGTATAATGAACACAGGTTACTGCTATGGAGGATAATGTATAATAAACACAGGTTACTGGCTATGGGAGGATAATGTATAATAAACACAGGTTATTGGCTATGGGAGGATAATGTATAATAAACACATGTTACTGGCTATGGGGGGATAATGTATAATAAACACAGGTTACTGGCTAAGGGAGGATAATGTATAATAAACACAGGTTACTGGCTATGGGGGATAATGTATAATAAAAACAGGTTACTGGCTATGGGGGGATAATGTATACTAAACACAGGTTACTGGCTATGGGAGGATAATGTATAATAAAGCACAGGTTACTGGCTATGGGAGGATAATGTATAATAAAGCACAGGTTACTGGCTACGGGAGGATAATGTATAATAAACACAGGTTACTGGCTATGGGGGGATAATGTATAATAAACACAGGTTACTGTCTATGGGGGGAAAATGTATAATAAACACAGGTTACTGGCTATGGGAGGATAATGTATAATAAACACAGGTTACTGGCTATGGGGGATAATGTATAATAAAAACAGGTTACTGGCTATGGGAGGATAATGTATAATAAACACAGGTTACTGGCTATGGGGGGATAATGTATAATAAACACATGTTACTGGCTATGGGGGGATAATGTATAATGAACACAGGTTACTGCTATGGAGGATAATGTATAATAAACACAGGTTACTGGCTATGGGAGGATAATGTATAATAAACACAGGTTATTGGCTATGGGAGGATAATGTATAATAAACACATGTTACTGGCTATGGGGGGATAATGTATAATAAACACAGGTTACTGGCTAAGGGAGGATAATGTATAATAAACACAGGTTACTGGCTATGGGGGATAATGTATAATAAAAACAGGTTACTGGCTATGGGGGGATAATGTATACTAAACACAGGTTACTGGCTATGGGAGGATAATGTATAATAAAGCACAGGTTACTGGCTATGGGAGGATAATGTATAATAAAGCACAGGTTACTGGCTACGGGAGGATAATGTATAATAAACACAGGTTACTGGCTATGGGGGGATAATGTATAATAAACACAGGTTACTGTCTATGGGGGGAAAATGTATAATAAACACAGGTTACTGGCTATGGGAGGATAATGTATAATAAACACAGGTTACTGGCTATGGGGGATAATGTATAATAAACACATGTTACTGGCTATGGGGGGATAATGTATAATGAACACAGGTTACTGCTATGGAGGATAATGTATAATAAACACAGGTTACTGGCTATGGGAGGATAATGTATAATAAACACAGGTTACTGGCTATGGGAGGATAATGTATAATAAAGCACAGGTTACTGGCTATGGGAGGATAATGTATAATAAACACAGGTTACTGGCTATGGGGGGATAATGTATAATAAACACAGGTTACTGTCTATGGGGGGGAAATGTATAATAAACACATGTTACTGGCTATGGGGGGATAATGTATAATGAACACAGGTTACTGCTATGGAGGATAATGTATAATAAACACAGGTTACTGGCTATGGGAGGATAATGTATAATAAACACAGGTTACTGGCTATGGGGGGATAATGTATAATAAACACAGGTTACTGTCTATGGGGGAAAATGTATAATAAACACAGGTTACTGGCTATGGGAGGATAATGTATAATAAACACAGGTTACTGGCTATGGGGGGATAATGTATAATAAACACATGTTACTGGCTATGGGGGGATAATGTATAATGAACACAGGTTACTGCTATGGAGGATAATGTATAATAAACACAGGTTACTGGCTATGGGAGGATAATGTATAATAAACACAGGTTACTGGCTATGGGAGGATAATGTATAATAAAGCACAGGTTACTGGCTATGGGAGGATAATGTATAATAAACACAGGTTACTGGCTATGGGGGGATAATGTATAATAAACACAGGTTACTGTCTATGGGGGGGAAATGTATAATAAACACAGGTTACTGGCTATGGGGGGATAATGTATAATAAACACAGGCTACTGGCTATGGGGGGATAATGTATAATAAACACAGGTTACTGGCTATGGAGGGTTAATGTATAATAAACACAGGTTACTGGCTATGGGAGGATAATGTATAATAAGCCCAGGTTAGTGGGTATGGGGGGATAATGTATAATAAACACAGGTTACTGGCTATGGGAGGATAATGTATAATAAACACATGTTACTGGCTATGGGAGGATAATGTATAATAAACACAGGTTACTGGCTATGGGGGGATAATGTATAATAAACACAGGTTACTGGCTATGGGAGGGATAATGTATAATAAACACAGGTTACTGGCTATGGGGGGATAATGTATAATAAACACAGGTTACTGGCTATGGGAGGATAATGTATAATAAACACATGTTACTGGCTATGGGGGGATAATGTATAATAAACACAGGTTACTGGCTAAGGGAGGATAATGTATAATAAACACAGGTTACTGGCTATGGGGGATAATGTATAATAAAAACAGGTTACTGGCTATGGGGGGATAATGTATACTAAACACAGGTTACTGGCTATGGGAGGATAATGTATAATAAACACAGGTTACTGGCTATGGGGGGATAATGTATAATAAACACAGGTTACTGGCTATGGGAGGATAATGTATAATAAAGCACAGGTTACTGGCTATGGGAGGATAATGTATAATAAAGCACAGGTTACTGGCTATGGGAGGATAATGTATAATAAACACAGGTTACTGGCTATGGGGGGATAATGTATAATAAACACAGGTTACTGTCTATGGGGGGAAAATGTATAATAAACACAGGTTACTGGCTATGGGAGGATAATGTATAATAAACACAGGTTACTGGCTATGGGGGGATAATGTATAATAAACACATGTTACTGGCTATGGGGGGATAATGTATAATGAACACAGGTTACTGCTATGGAGGATAATGTATAATAAACACAGGTTACTGGCTATGGGAGGATAATGTATAATAAACACAGGTTACTGGCTATGGGAGGATAATGTATAATAAAGCACAGGTTACTGGCTATGGGAGGATAATGTATAATAAACACAGGTTACTGGCTATGGGGGGATAATGTATAATAAACACAGGTTACTGTCTATGGGGGGGAAATGTATAATAAACACAGGTTACTGGCTATGGGGGGATAATGTATAATAAACACAGGCTACTGGCTATGGGGGGATAATGTATAATAAACACAGGTTACTGGCTATGGAGGGTTAATGTATAATAAACACAGGTTACTGGCTATGGGAGGATAATGTATAATAAGCCCAGGTTAGTGGGTATGGGGGGATAATGTATAATAAACACAGGTTACTGGCTATGGGAGGATAATGTATAATAAACACAGGTTACTGGCTATGGGAGGATAATGTATAATAAACACAGGTTACTGGCTATGAGAGAGATAATGTATAATAAACACAGGTTACTGGCTATGGGGGGATAATGTATAATAAACACAGGTTACTGGCTATGGGGGGATAATGTATAATAAACACAGGTTACTGGCTATGGGGGGATAATGTATAATAAACGCAGGCTACTGGCTATGGGAGGATAATGTATAATAAGCCCAGGTTACTGGCTATGGGGGATAATGTATAATAAACACAGGTTACTGGTTGTGGGGGGATAATGCATAATAAACACAGGTTACTGCTATGGAGGATAATGTATAATAAACACAGGTTACTGGCTATGGGGGGATAATGTATAATAAACACAGGTTACTGGCTATGGGAGGATAATGTATAATAAACACAGGTTACTGGCTATGGTGGATAATGTATAATAAACACAGGTTACTGGCTATGGGAGGGATAATGTATAATAAGCACAGGTTACTGGTTATGGGAGGATGATGTATAATAAACACAGGTTACTGGTTGTGGAGGGATAATGTATAATAAACACAGGTTACTGGCTATGGAGGATAATGTATAATAAACACAGGTTACTGGCTATGGGAGGGATAATGTATAATAAGCACAGGTTACTGGCTATGGGAGGATGATGTATAATAAACACAGGTTACTGGTTGTGGAGGGATAATGTATAATAAACACAGGTTACTGGCTATAGAGGATAATGTATAATAAAGACAAAAAAATAATAATAATACAAAAAGAAAAAAAAATTATGCAGCTTTAGAAATAATCTAAATTGTATGCTGTCTAGGAGGTGGGAGGGCCTGGGAGGGAGGGTCTGTTGCTGATTGGCTGGAATGTGTCTGCTGACTGTGAGGTACAGGGTCGAAGTTTACTCAATGATGACGAATAGGGGGCGGACCGAACATTGCATATGTTCACCATCAGTGGCGAATGCGAACAAGCGATGTTCGCCCGGAACTATTCGCCAGCGAACCGCCCGGGACATCACTAATGGACTTTGCTCAAAGCTGCCCTGTAAAGTGTATTGTTTATAAGCATTCAAATTAAAAGTGCCTATTTTGTCCTCTTTTGTTTTGCCATTTAAATTTGATTTCACTACAAGAGTTTAGTGAATAAATCTGTTAGAGATCCCATTGTTTGTCACAATGAAGATAGGAGCATATTACACTAATTAAGTGGACTCATAGACCATGATGTACAAAACATAAATGATGAAGATATTTTTAAATAAAAGCAAGAGTGTGTGTGTGTGTGTGTGTGTGTGTTCGTTCTTTCGTTCGTTCGTTCCCATTTAAGAAAACAAAATTTGTAGTTTGCCCTTCCAAAATGCTTTGGAGCAGAACCGAAGTTTATTAAAGCGATTGATCCAATATTACATGTGAATAACAGAAATAAATAGCATTAATATGGGGGAAAGAATTGAACACGTCACTAATTCACTAAAATAGAGCAAGTGGAAGAACAGCTATAACAACATATCTGCTAGACTAATCTCAAGGTAAAGAGCAGTGATTTGGAAGAAGCGGGGCCTTGATTGACAGGTCTCTGTACAAGGAGGATGTGAAGCAACTACAGTTGTCACTGGCAAATTGGGCCAGTGACCTCTGACTGTGGTGATAATTAGCCAAGCCTGAAGACCGGTCACTTGTCACGAATTTCCTGTGAGAATCACTCATGGATGTGCTCTCTCTAGTGACTAAGTGAAACATCTAAATTATCTCTCTGTTCCTCTTGGGAAAATCTACCAGGATGAAGAATATTTAGAATGTAGTTAAGGCATTTCTCTGTACATTGAGACACAGGAGCAGGGAATCCAGGCAATATATTTGCGTGAGCCCTCCTACCCGCATATTCTAATAACTTGGTAAGACCAGCGATTAACTGACTCTTAATTCCGAGTCACTTCCTCTAACTAGGTCCCTTAAACAAAAGTGTCTTAGGAACCACTAACAATCCGATCCAGAATTCCTTTTTTAACAGGAATATCCATTCATTCTAAGCCAGAGCTAAATTCTTAACAAGGGCTGATTTGGGATGAACAAGTGGTTTAAATAGTCAAAAAAAAAAAAAAAACCCAGAGGAATTTAATTCAGTAACTCCTGGGTATAGCTGTAATGCATCTGCAAATACAATCAAGCCATTAGTATAAATTGCCATTATTTCAACAAGCTGCCTGTTGGATTAGAGAAAGCACATTAACTTCTGGATATATGGAAGGACTGAAAATATAACTTGGATAGAAAAATATTTAAGACCTGATGTAAAGGGAATATAGTCCCCAAAATAGCAATCATTTTATTGGGACTATAAGTTCCCTTCGATCAGTGTGACCACTGCCCATCTCCCTTTGATATAAGAGAGTGACGTTAAATAATGACGACTTACCTCAAATCCAGTGCCTTTATTTGGTGGACTGTTACGATTCATCCGTAGCCTTCAGATTGGTTTACTAAATACTAATTTTATACCCCAATCCTCCCCCCCAAAAAAATATTACTGATAAAAAGAATTATATAATATTGCCATAGCAAGAAGTAACATTAATGTGCTCCTCAAAACATTTTAGATCATACAGTGGTTAATATAGCGCTCTTCTCATGACAACAAAACAAGCTTTCTGTATTTAGAGTTGTTCCAGACATATATTGTACAATTCAAGTTTCGGCAGAACTAAAGCTTTAATTCATAGATTGACGGGCACAATGCAAATTCAGATACTTTGTAAGCTCATACAATATTGTGTACACCTTGTCATATTGTTTATACGTACTGGCACAACCTGTCTATGGATTAAACACAAAAAAAAATAAAAAATGATACATTGTACGTGCTGTAAATTGCATTTTAGTTGCATAAATTGTTATTAGTAAGTCACTTAACATGTCTCACAACAACCCCACCAAATCACTGTAAATCATGGTTCACTGAACAAACCCATAGTTCTTCTTAGCCTATATAATTCCTGTTGTCATCATCACAGAAATAGGAAATTAAGTAAGGATTTTGGGGGCCTCTTTAAATTTAATTTTATTGATTAAAAAGCAAAAATGGCTTATTATGGAGCATGTTCTAGCTTGCATGCTCATGCGGCTCTCACTGCACATGTGCATGAGCTCTCCAGTGCTCTGCTCTATGAGGAGCATGGATTGGAGCATCGCAGAAAAGGCCACACCTCCTCCATGACATCACAGGAGGTGGAAAGGTAAGCATCACAGATGGAGTCTGGAAAAAGGTACTTTACTATGTGTAATTCCTTGGTCAGTTCTCTTTAATTCCGTTTAAATGAAATACCCCCTTATATTTATTTTTATTCTATAGTGGATAATCTGATTATTGATAAAACAAAAAATATATATAAATCATATAAATCTGTTATAATCTTATCTGGGGAAATTAAGGACAAATATACAAAAGAAAATGATCTAATAAGCAATCGACTCGTACGTCCTGCTAGTGTATCAGATAAAGGTAGCATTGTTTAGTGGAAATTCAGTTTGTCATGAATCACACAGAAAACGAGAATTGTATGAGAAAATTCACAAAACGATGAACCGTAATGAATTTTAAACTGAATTGCTAAATTCAGGCCCGAATAGATGAGTTTGAAAAATTCTCCACTAGGCAAGTTCAGTTTCAGGGACAGCCTCTGCCACTATTCTCAGGCAGGGACTGCTCACATACACTCTTGTGATCAGTAGTAAAGAGAAAGGGCAATTATACAGCAGTTGTTCAGAGAAGAACATCACAGAACAGGGTATCAGTATAAGACAGGTCAAGGCTTACTTGATTATTTTAAATGTGCTGCTTAATTTTAAATGTAGGGTATTGGCTGCAGATGGATTTATTTGCAATGTTTTATAACGCGCACACCCCACCAAAACAATAACTTGACGATAAAGTATGGGGAGTTTCGCCTCCAACTTTAGAAAAACAGATTAGATTTATTATTTGGGAAAACTATAAAATCAAGTCTTGTTTTGATTTATGTTGGTTTTTTTTGTTGTTTTTTTTTTATAAAAAATGCTACGGCATTAAAGGGTTACTCCACGCACCTTGATTTGAAGTGGTCATGGTACGTAGAGTTTGAACGTGCAGTATTTAGCTACGAAACGCTGCACGTGCTGAGTTTAATCTCTCTGCTCTCAAATGTGCTATTCCACCTCTGGCTGAGTCAAAACCAGTGTTTTCTTAGAAATAGTTTTTTTTGGTTGGAGTAACGCTTTACCTACCCAAGGATGCATTACCTGCAGACTCTTTGCACCATAACCACTACATTGATCTGTAAGGTTTGTACAGCCCTGCAGAAAATGTTGGCGCTTTATAAATGTCAGTAATAAATATTTTAAAAATTAAAAAAAAAACACTGCTTAGATGCCCCCTCCTCCCCCTCTTATTCCTTATCCCCTTCTAACACGAATGGTGCATTAATAAAACTTGCAAAAATGTATATATTTTAAAATACAAAATAATAAGTGTGGTTGGATTCATATGTTAACATGGTCTTGTTAGGGAAGTGGCGTTTACTTTGTGTGCAGGGTCTATTTGTATCTGAACAAGTGACCTTGTACCAGCAGACATGACCACTTCAACTAAGAGACTTTTTGTGACATTGATAAGATTAGAAGCATTTCAATAGATTTTTTTGAATTCTAAAACATGCTCTACATCTTGATGACAGGGAAGGGAAACAGACCTTGATGATCTGAAGTACAAAATAATCACCAGAAATAGTCGTTTATCTAATAAATCCTTGTATTTTTTGGTAAATATGTTTTGTTTGTTTTTTTTCATGATAACGTCATTTAAAGAGGATTTTTTTTTTACGTTTTAGAAAAGAGTACTTTTAAATCCAAAAATATATAGTTCTGTAAATCACATAAACGTTTGGCAAAATAAACGAATTGCAAATTTTAGGCGAAAACAAGTTGAGAAAGCAAATTAGCCCAACAGGAGAATCTTTTTAGTTGAGCTTTTTTGGCATTAAAATTTATATTCTCGTGTCCATTATACATAATTTCAGGTTTAGTCAATATGCTGTTACAAATGTATAGTACAGTTTACCTCCTCTAAACACCATAAACACTACACGTACAGCGTCCGCTGTCTCCTCAGTTTGTGGCAAACCAATTTTGAGAAGTTTGACCAAATTCCGGGCTCTCTACCCCTAAAGCTCGGCCCCTGTTAGTTAGCAATGATAAACTGAGAACATTGGGGTTTCATGTTAACCAGGGGGATAGTGTCCGATTACTATTTGCATCATGACCCCTACGTCCCATTGAAGCGCTTACGGTGCCGAGTGTGTTCTTATAAATATATTGCATTAAATCATTTTGTAAATAAGGTGAAGAGGGTTACTGTGATGTTAATTTGTGTTGGACAATGTGCTCCTGCCCCCTTTATTTACTCTTGGTTTCCAGATAAGGGCAGGGAAAGTTCTGCGAATCAGAGGGACAGAAAGAACGTGTTACTAATTGTTTTACCCTAATTCATTCATTCTTTCACTATTTCTAATTCCTTAAAACTCTGTGCTCCCTGCAGTCTGTTTACTAATGGACCTATCCACCTTGACGTGTTTGTATATTGTAAACTATTGTGATGTTCATTCCATTATAATTAAGGACCATTTGTTTATAATCAAGACAATTACAGATTATTTGTCATTCAATTGAGCGAATCTTACACCAGTTATCTCCTTGTTAAAGGGATAATTAAATAAAAAAAATAAAAAAAAAAAGAATGACCCAAATGATGAGAGAAGCTAGACCAGGGTTGCCCAAGAGGTAGATCACCAGATGTTTCATAGGAGTTGCAGTTCTACAATATCTGGGGATCTGCCTTTTTGGTTACTCCCTCAATTCTATGTAATCAGGCCAGTGTACGGACCAAAACCCGCAGAAGCACTACTGCATGGGAAGAAATGCACGCCAAAATTAAATAATGATTTAAAAAAAAAAATGTTTTATTTTAATATTAATTTAAATAATAATTTTAAAAAAACATCGGTTTGAAATAACGACTGCTCTATCGCACTCAGGATGGTTTAACTAATGAGTTAACTAATTACATTAAAGCAGGACAGTTAGCTATTTTAGCCTCATTTTTTTTCCACTCGGATTTTATTTGTGAAAAAATGTGCTTTAGTAAATATCTTAATAATAGTCTCACTTTTATATTTAGGGACCAAGTTCTGCTTCTATAGAGGTTTCACATTTTGAAAAAGAGGATTTGGTAACTTTTTTTAAATTTGGACATAATCAATCCTCTCTCAGATAATAAATACATATATATTTGCCTAGTCTAACCTATTCATATTTACGGAGGATGAGGGACATTTAAAACCTTGGCGTTAGAGAGGCGGCGTGTTTTAAATATCTGATAACTAGGGTGATGCTGTAATGACACTGCACTTTTATGACTGCGGGGTCATTGAACCTCCGCAAAAACAAATCCTGCCACTAAAAGGTCACTGTGAGGTAAGGTTAGGGTTACGTTGTGGAATTTCCCATGATGCTCTACGGCTATAACACACTGGCAAAGCACCAAGGGATGTGTAGTCCACAACATTTGAAGTTCTGAAAGTTGCCTTCTCCTGGGTTAGGGTGTATTTATCTTCAAGATGCTGTGGACTGAAACACCTGTGATTCTCAGTCAGAAGGACATTTAACAGAATCGTGATACTTTTAAATTGTCAAAAACGTTATCTGAAAATACCATATCTGATTATATTAAAGTATCTAGAAGTGTCACCGGTAACTATAAATCCAGTTGTAAACTTCTCCATTGTATTACAATTAGCCAGACCCCAGCCTCAGAACCTGGTCAAACACTGCTCATTAAAAGGGGTGACGCCATTGGATGTAACATCACATATGGATCTAAGTAAACTAATGGACACCTGTGAAGACTGACTTTAGTCTGACTCTACAACAAAACCATGAGAGACACTCTAGAAAGCATTGCACCAACATGCATACGCACTGTCAAAATTCACAACAATGCACCGTGGTTTGATAGCACCATCAGAGAAAAGAAGAGAACAGGCCGTAAACTCAAGAGAAAGTGGCGTAGGACTCATGAGCCAGAGGATAAAGCTGCTCTTACCAAACCTCTAAATGAATATCAATTCAAGATCACTCAGAAAAAAATCTTAATTTTTATCACACTAAATTGTACTCTCCCACAATAGACCCAGGCAACTGTTTTGCACAGTGGAAAGGCTCTGCAAACCAGCATGCATGCATATCCCCACCAACATTTCTCAGAATAAGTGTGAAGCATTTGCGATCTTCTTCAACAACAAGATTTCCTCAATCCGAGCCTCTATCACAGCAGGTTAAACAGTTACACACCAGAACCACTTCAATGGAATGCCAGATTGCCCCAGTTTATGGTACACTTTTACAAATGAGGATATAAAGGGTGTTAAAAGAACCATGCATTGAAACACTCGCCCCAGCCCTCACAAAAATAGTGCAGTGTTCACTAAAAACTGGAGACTTCCCAGATCCTCTAAAAGAAGCTATGGTAAAACCACTCCTAAAGAAACCTTTATTAGACCCAGACTGCATGGCTAATTACAGACCAGTACCCAGCCTTCCATTGCCAGGGGAATCATTGAAAAAGTAGTGGCAACTCAACTGGAGGCCCATCTATCAAGCTTGAACATCTTTGATCCTTTCTAGTCAGGTTTCAGAGGCCGCCACAGCACTGAAACAGTGCTAGTCCGAGTGCTAAAGGATCTCCTTATGGCGAGAGACAAAGGTGATTACTCCATCGTAATCCTCTTGGATCTTTCAACTGCATTTGACACCATTGACCACAGGATTTTAATAGAGCGCTTGCAGCACATCTGTGGTCTAGTAGGCACAGTCATTAACTGGCTTTTTTCACTGGTAGATCTCAGAGAGTAAAATCAGGATCAATCTCATCGGCACCAACAGAACTGGCATGCCGAGTTCCACAAGGATCCATCTTGTCTCCCATGCTATTCGCAATTTACTTGCTGCCACTGGGGGACATCATTAGGCGACATGACCTAAGGCAGGCATAGGCAACCTTTGGCACTCCAGATGTTTTAGACTACACCTCCCATGATGCTTTGCCAGCATTATGGGTGTAAGAGCATTATGGGGGATGTAGTCTACAACATCTGGAGTGCTGACGATTGCCTATCCCTGGCCTAAGGTATAATTAGCACGCTAATGACACACAACTCTACTTCTTTGCTCCAGCTACCACAGACCCAACATGCTGCATCAACAGTTGCTTAGCAGACCTCATAGAATGGATGAATGCTAGTTGGCTTAAAGTGAATCCGGACAATACAGATTTACTCTTGGTAAGGGAACCCCAGGCAACAAAAATATCCCATGATCACCCAACTGGCCTGGAGCCTGGAGGCTCTGAACTCATTAGTTCATCAGAGGTACGAAACCCTGGAGTGCTGATTGACTCTGGACTATCATTTAAACAGCAAATTCCCTCCGTAATAAAATCTGCCTACTTTCATCTGAAAAACAGGATACAACACTTAATTCCACCGGATGATATGCAAACATTAATCCATGCATTTGAATCCTCTCGGCTAGATTACTGCAATGTACTTTACTTGGGCCTCACAGAAAAAGAACTCCATCGCCTTCAGACGGTACAAAATGCAGCAGCCAGACTACTGACCAATCAATCACACTCCTGCCACATAACACCTGTTCTCCCCTCCCTGCATTGGCTTCCAATTAAATGGCAAATATATTTTAAAATTGGCCTGCTGACCTAAAGCCTTAAACAATGAAGGCCCAAAGTACCTGAAAGAGCTCCTGACACCCTACATTCCACCCCGTTCACTTTGGTCAGCCAGCAAATCCTTCCTGAATAAAGACAGACTCAGACTCCAGGGCATCCAGCCATGCTGCCCCAACCTTCTAGAACTCTTTACCGTGCGCAATCAGAGAGGCACCGTCCTTACAGACCTTTAAAAAAAAAAAAGCTAAAGACCCACATCTTCCATCAGGCATTCTGTCCGCTCATCTGACCTTCAGAAACTCCCAACTTTTATGTATTTATGTTTGTATATTTGTAAAGTGCTTTCTGTCTCACAGGGAAGCTCTATAAAAATCGCAAATTATTATTATATTATTATTATTATCTAACAAATTGACTCTGTAACGTATGCTTCAAAAATTATGACTTCCTCCCCTACACCAGAATAAAATATGAATAATATTACCTTCAGAAATCATGCTCTAGAAGCAGGATTTATTTAAGAATTTTCAGGGGTTATTTGAGAATATTATGTATTTATTGTATCAAGGCTAACTGTCGGAGAGATTTGCCAAGAAGCATGAAACTTGGACGTGATCAAGTTGAGTACAAAACACATGGAAGTTTGGTAATGCTTGTTGAATTTCGGGCCAAGAGCTGACATTTCAGCCCCTGTAAATTTCCTCCCAGTGAAAAATTCAGAGCTTAGGCACAATTTAAATCAATGGTCACTAGCATTTAACCGAGGCTATGAAAGCTCATTAATGTTTGCTGAGCAGACATTTATTCATTCCATATGTTGCTCGGTGTTCTTGCAGAGTCATTTATATTTTTATATACATCAAAGTGAGCTACTTTCAAAAGTGACAGACAGGAAGTGACTATCACACAAGTCCCTCTCTTTTGTACACAACAGGTACATGCGCTGTGATATTTTTGCTATAGTGACTCACATTCACCTATGCCCCACGTACAACACTGTGGGGGTTAAATTAATTTGCATGGTGTGCCAGGAACACAAAATAAATAAAAAAAATGAATATAGTTGAAAAAAAAAAACTAAACTCACAGCACATGTTTATTGTGCTATGAGGTTGTGCAAAAAATTTACATGTGACAATTCCGCTTTAACTAAAAAAAAAAAAAAATGCATACGTACTTATATTCGCTATAGCTCTGTTATCTCATTTTGTAATGAGTTTTTTTTGTTAAATACTGATCACATTTTTGTATTCCCAACTGGAACAATGCTCACATGGATAAGATAAAAGAGAACATTGTGCAAAAATCCCCTCAGCGGACCACAACAAAAGTTCACTTAAAAAAAATGCACAAAAAATTAAATAAACCGCACATTTATTATCCCTTGGTAAATTAAGCGGTTTGTCCTTTAAAACTGATTTTGAGATCACCTGTTGAGCACAGAACACCACACTGCGGAGAGGGTAGATGACAAAACTGAAATTATAAAACTATTTAAACTCATCGTGATTGTACAAGAGGAATATAAACACCGTGGCATTAAAAACAGTCATGAAACATACACAGTTAAAAGTTAAGAAATGAGGATTAAACATACTGAATATTTTTATCGTTTTAGAAGTTACAAGCAAGCATAATGTTATGTTTCAAAGTGCCACTCACCTCTGAATTAACTATCCCCAAAAATCCCGAATCTTTTTAATCCTGCTGAAAATGAGATACTGTTTAGAATTCTGTTCAGCGTTAAGGTCTGATGTATCCCTGGCATGTTCAGTTACCAAACTAAGGAAAGTACAAACTTCAAAAAAGGATAAATAGATACTTACTTCAAATGGAGTTTGGTCAGTGGATCGAGATCCATATTCTACAACGTGCAGGACTTTGTCCACAAACTGGAATTTGAAATTTCATCGAGACAATGGGAAACGTTCAAAAGCTTTTTTAAAAAAAAAAAAAAACTGAACTGTTCATTTACGTATTTTGACTTTTGATCTTTATCAAGCAAATATCCTCAATTAAGGCTGCCGGCTCACAGGTTAAAGGCATAAAAGCGCTCTCTAATTTATTTATACAGCAAAGGGTTTTTAAAGCGGTTGGCCATTATTCATAATGAGTGTATAACTTTGTCAACGGGTCCGAAAACACAGCATCCTATAATTATGTATGATGACATACATAATTCCATGTGTGTGGATTGCTGTAAATATAAATGTCTGTGTTAAGGGAACACTCCCAGCACCATAACCACTACAGCCCGCTTTAAGGGCATAAGCCGAGCACTCTCAGCCAATAAGTGTGGCACTGCATGGCTGGGCATTATTCACTGTAGTAGCTTCCTTCTGAAAATGTTTGACTACTTACATTGGGAAGGAGTCATGGAATTCCTGACACCATATCCACTATAGTTGGATGTAGTAGTTATGGTGCTTGGAGTGTTTTTTTGCAACCGTGCGACATGGAACTCCTGTATGGGCTGACATAATGTAAGCTCGCTCATCATTGTCCAATAATACCGGGGTATTTCCCTTGCATTGCTTTGATCAGTGATTCCCACCGCAGTGGTCAAAGCACGGCTTAGTCTCGGATTTAGGCATTTCCGAATTATGTTTAATGGGGATACTATTAAAACAGGACTGTGCTGGAAACCACTATCTTATGCAATTTAGCATGTTTTCATGTTGCACATGTGATCTACCTCAGGCCGAACATGTAACTCTCGAGAATGAGGTCCAGGTATTTCCTAGCATGTATGTACATGAAGTTCAGTTTTCTTTATAGCTACTTTCAAATATATACATTTTGTGGTCATATGTAGCTTAGTTATTAACATAGTTTTTTTTAACCCCTGGGTCAGTAGCCAAATTGGAGTTCCCAGACTTTTTGAATGGATCGCCACTGGTTGACGTTCGGTAGGTAAAATTCGACATGTTGTCTAGGTAGAACTTCCTCAAGGACTCCCTTTAGGAGCAAAGAATACAGTGGCATATCTGAGAATCCTCATAGTTTGACCCTGATATTCTGGGATAACAAGAACACTCTGCATGAATATTATGGAAAATGACTTCTTGAGGGGTAGCTACAGAAGCCATACACTACAGCTCATTTCATTGGTTCCAGAGGTCTACGTGCACTTTTTAGCCTTTTCTGTCCAACCATTTTGGACCAGTGCAGTTTCTGTAACCGATAGGCCTCACCCTCTACAATTGCACAAGATAATGCAAAAATTACATTACCAGGTGCAAATCTGTTCCACTGATGATATGTTGAAAGCACTTGATTTCAGGTTATCTAGGGGCCTGTTAGCTAGGGGCCAGTAATCTAGGGGCAAATTAACTAGAGGAAAGTTATCTGGGGGCCAGTTAGTGCAGTCTTTTCAGTCTATTATAGTCATTCGGATTGAGGATGTGTAGCTTCCATTTTGCTAATACGGCTGAAGAGGAAAAATGTGATAATCCACCCGGTCACCCAGGAATGGTACATGGCTTCAAACCACCACCTACTTCTAAAAAAGGACCATAATCATTTGAAAAATGTTGCCTTAATACACGACCGTCAAAGAGAGCCCTGTCGACCATGTACAGGGAACTGCTAACACATGAGACCACTGACGAGGCCAGCTTTGTGCAATCCTGGCACAAAGACCTAAATACCACGTTCACTGATGAACAGTGGAAGGAGGCATTCCTTGCACACAAGGGAACCTCTGCATGTATATCACACTTCAAACTCATCCGGAAGCTACAATATCATTGGTACCTAGTCCCAGACAGGCTGGCGTGCATATTTCCGGGCACCTCCAACACTTGTTGGAAATGTGGAGGAGAGATGGGCACCATGTACCATGTCTGGTGGACGTGCCCCATCATACGATAATTTTGGGTCACGGTTGGCACAGGGGTGACCAAAACCATACCTCAAAACTTGCCTCTGACACCGGAAGTGTGCCTACTATTTATGGGACAGAAAGCTATACCGCGAATAGAATGCAAACTCCTATTCCACATCTTGATAGCAGCTAACACATTGATAGCTAGATGGTGGAAACAAAAAATGCAGCCTCAAAGGAGGAAATATTACAACAAATAACAGTAAACTGGGCCTACGAATGCATGACACACGCACAAATCACAGCAGACACCGACGCACAAAGGGCAGGAGACTTATGGACCCAACGGTGGGCCACCACGAACAACTTAAGCAGAGATGCCCACCTTCCTGCTCCCCCCCCCCCCATAGAACAGAGAAGGATTAACATCCTCACGAAAGAGGAGAACAGGTTAAACTGTACATAATGCCTGAACAGACCCAACCAGGTCTCACGCATCTCACTATGGCACATATCTGTACCTACTTTACCCCGAGCACTGAATACCCCACCCGCACCCACACTAGGACCCATCTGGCACCTACCTGCACATCTGTCCAACTTGGACCTCTAGGGTCAGAGCCCATGTGTATGGTGCCTGAAAACAATGCCAACGGGGGGCGGAGCCTGACCTTCAAGCCGAGCAGACGTGTCTGCAACGAGCTCCTGCTGAGGGGGCATAATCGGAGGTAAAAACGACGGCTCTTCAGCCCAAAACCACTCAGGGGTGTGCCACCCACACTGGGGGTGCCCTCAAGAGCCCACAGCTACCACCCCGAAGCCCACCGAGACAGGGGACGCGGAGACATAAACGCGGCCTTCTGAGGCTGAAGCCGAGGAGAGGTGGCCGCTTTCCGCGGCACAGAAGCCCTCAAGCGACTTACACTCATCCAACCCCCCCCCCCCCCTCTGGACCGGTGGGGGATATCCCGGTCCATACTGGGCACAACGAGCAGGAAGAGGAGCAGACGAATCAGCCACAAGCCGTACTGGGGTAACCGGCACACGAGGCACTCCCAAGATGGCCGCCCAGAATGAGCACAAAGAGCGGAACACCCGCATCCAGCAACCCAGGTACCCCCTGGCGATCTTTGACCACCTATGTGCAAGCTTTAGGGAAATCCTGCAGAGCAGAGGAGCGACCTACCGGCAAGCAGAGAAGATGGTGGCTGTATGTGTTCGGCCTGCAGCACGACGAAGCTATTACCAGCGAACACCACAAGCATCCAAAATGGCGGTCAGACGCCACAGATACCGGCGGGCACAGAGAAGAAAAATGGCGGCAAGCAAATCGGACGCACCCTTCCACCCACAGACTAACACACCCGGTAACACGAAACAAGTACAGCAAACAAGAATCGCATCTGTCCCACATTCCGGTCTCCAGCGCAGCAATGCTCGACACTACACACGAAAAGAGGCTGCACAAGAAACAGCATGGCAACATACCCCACGAGGTACCGTTAGAGCCGACTCCCGAAAAGAAGCAAGCAAACCATGGGGTGACAAAGGAGCTGGACTTTGGTTGGCAGTGTGCATTGTGGAGAGAATGGGAGTAGGGTGATCCACGCGTGTGGGACCCTGAATGCAGTACTCAGCTGGTCCCTTATGTGTTTTTAAAAATTGCCCAGCATAATCAATACTAATTCGTTGCAGAGCTTGTTTAGTAATATGTCAGCATTAAGTGAATCGCTTGTCAATTTTTATAACGCACACTAAGTTTAATGTTAGGCACACAGCCTGCTTAATTAATGCCTCAACGTGCTACCCAATATGTGCCACACTTGTATATGCCTTTTAAAGATATGCAGACTGCAGATTGTACGCATAAGCAGCCAAACGGTCCTATTAACTAAAACATTATCATATGTACAGTAATCTTAGTTACATGGTCCAAGCTTGTTTTATTCCTTTTACCTTAACCTGATATAACATTCAATATAATCTTAAACGTAACTAAACTTAACAATTCATAGGCCTGTATAGCTTAGTGAATATGTATATATCTACTATTGTCATAACGATAGACATTTGCATGTTTGCTTTAAAAAAAAAAAGTGCTGTTTCATCTGCCACAATTTAATCTGTAAAAATGTTATGAAAAGCCTGCAGCTGCTATTGTGGCACTGCTCGCCTGTTGTTATCTCATGCACACTGAAAATAAAGAATTCAAAAAAAAAAAAAAAAAACAATGCCAACTGTTCCCCATTAAACTCACTCTCTCTTTTTTTTTGTACCCCATGAATATTTGGAAAACAATAACATTTGTCAAAAAAAAAAAAAGGACCATAATCAACACATTTACCCCTCCAGCGTGTGCCTCCCAGCCCAGTGTCCTTTTCCACAGCCCAGAAGTCATGTCAGACCGGCAGGAAAGCCATTGAGACACAGCGCACCTGACCGGGAGCATCCCACAGTCCGCAGTGTTGGTAACAATGGGATTTTAAAAAAATCGACACTCTTGTCAAAAAACCTGGCTGTGCCTATAAAAAATAGACAGCACTAGCTTGTGACTGTTCTTACATTTTGTTTCTGGGAAAATTATGTCATCATCAAGATAATATTTATGCTCTTTACACACTGATAATTTATCTACAAATACAATGTCACACGGACAGTTCAGTTTAATCACGTCAGGGTGTTTTCATTCTAATTCTTATCAATCTGAGTGATGGTAACAACACATTTTACCTTTTACCTACAATAGTAAATGAATATATATTTTCATATTAGCTGACCCGCCTGGTCCAGTACAGCGCCAGCGTAGCACACATTATGACACGTTATGATACCATTTTGTCATAACATTCTACGCAGACCGCTCCACCATGACTCCCTTTTATCCACAAAACACAGTGTCTGTGTCGTTTCTGTGACAATGGTTGCGTACCTTTTTGTCGTCGGCCTGTTGATGCTAGCCAATAGGATCTCTTTGTATGCTATATAAACACAGATCACACTCTATGCTGTGCTCTGTCGTAGCCTATAGTTTGTCGATAGCGTGTTTTATTACATGTATTTTTTTCCGCTTATCGACTTCTGGCTTGTACCTTGACTGCTGTTTTTTCATGATCCTGACCTTGGCTAGTTTGTTAGCATTTTTATTCTCTGTTTTCCTTTCACCTTGGCCTGTTTCGGACTATTCTTGCCTCAGGGAAGGCGCGTCCATAAAGGTACCAATGCAGGGGGGCACAAAAATCAGAATTTTCTGCCTCTCGCTGGGGACTCAAATTTTTGCAAAACACTGCAGTCTACCTTGCTCTCCCTGCAGCCAGCACGCAGCACCTTGGCAGTAACGTCACTCCCTCTGATTATGTCAGGCAGAGGGGACGTGACTTCCACTGCTCTTCTCCCAGACACCCCAGCAGACCGACTTGCAGGCTCCTGTGCAACTAAGGTTTTCCCTCCTCCACAGCCCCTGTGCCCCCTCTACTGCCTATGTCACCCCTCTACTGCTTCAGTGCCCCCCTCTTCAGTGCCTATATCCCCTCAACAGCCCCTGTGCCCCCTCAACTGCCTCTGCCCCCCCTCTACTACCTCAGTGCCCCCCTCTTCAGCCCCTATAACTCTTCTACAGCCCCTGTGCCCTCCTCCACAGCCCTTGTCCCACCCTACAGCCTCTGCCCCCCCTTTACAGCCCCTGTTCCTCCTCAGCATCCCCTGTGCCCTCCTCTACAGGCTCTGTGTCACTCTACTGGCCCTGTCTGCCATCAACAGCCCATGTGCCTCCTTCTCCAGCCCCTGTCATCCCTCTATAGCCCCTGCACTCTTTACCTCTGGCCCCACCTCTACAGCCCCTGTGGTATTATTATTATTTATTATTATTATTTTATTATTTATATAGTGCCATCAGATTCCATAGCACTGTACAATGGGATGTATGCCTTGTTCTGTAGGTCTCTGCATGACTGTGTCTGTATGTCTCTCTAAGACTGTGTCTGTATGTCTCTGTGTGCCTCTGTATGACTATATGTCTGTGTAAGTATGTCTCTGCATGCCTATATGTCTCTGTATTCCTTGTTCTGTATGTCACTATATGCCTGCATCTTTATGTCTCTGTATGACTGTTTGTTTGATTTGCTTGGCTATCTCTGTAAATGTGCCTGAATACTTATGTCTGTGTGCCTGTAAGGTTGTGTGTGTTGCTATATATCTTTATACCTTATATATCTCTATGGCTTGGGAGGAAAAAGACACACAAAGTGACCTGGGACACACACACAAAAAATGGGCTTAGGGGAGAGAACTACAGAGAGGGTCTGGGGATAAGAGGGAGACACACAAAGCAGCTGGGGGAAGTAAGAGGTAACTACGGGGGGGTGTAAGAGACACACAAGGGGTGTACGACTCACTAAAGGAGAGATAAAATACAATAAAGGGGGTAAGAAATACAAAAGGTTGTAAGAGACACAAAAGGGGGTGTATGACTCACTAAAGGAGGTATAAAATACACTAAAAGGGGTAAAAAAAAATACAAAAGGGCGGTTACGAGACACACAGGTGAAGATGTATTTGGGGGGCAAAATCCATCTTCGGCAGTGTAGCCAAAAATCCTTGCACTCGGCCACCGGCCCTGCTTGCCTCCTGTACCCATTTCACTATTCTACCATTTGCGTTTAATATCTAAGAAATACATAGAATAGATAGATATATCCAACCCTCTGCGTTTCATTATGGAGGGATATGCACAATAGTTTTATGAGAGCTATAGGTAAATAATGTGCAATTATTCTGCAATTATGATTCAGAATATCTTTCGCTACTTGCTGTACTTGGTGTAGGATTCTGCCCCTCCATTTTAAGTAACATGGGTTTTAGTGACTCGGATGGAAGCTGGGAGCTCATGTGCATATTTATTAAACCGTGGGATAATCGTAGGAGATATGCGTCTGATTAAACACAGCAACTACAAAGGCAGTGTATTAACCTGACACACATGTACCAGTGTTGTGTCTGTACAGGGTACTGCTGACGCACTGCGCAGTATTGACCGTGTACGCAGTATATTCCTGTAACTACATGTTGGCATTAAGCATTTCGGAGAGGGCTCAGACTGCCGCAATGCAGCTAGCGCAGTTGGAGGGAATGTATACTGATAGATAACTGAGGAGATATGTATGATCCAGGCCTCCAAACCATAACGATTTCAGCTGGACAGTATCTATTTTAGTTTCCTGTCCCACCTCCACGATTTTGCACCCTGATGTCCCACTTTAGGAAAACCAGGGAACTGTCCCCAGAAAGTGTGGCATGAGTACATCACTAGGTGCACTCACTGGCATCCTGTTTCACGAGACGCCAATTTGGAGGGAGGGGGGTATAGTGATAAGAAACCAAGCACCAAAGAAGTCTAATACTAAATGTGATTTCTAGCTATACACTAGAGATACTATATCCACCCAGGATTGGTTCCGAAAAGACAAAGGATCATTTTCATTGACCTTTTGTATGGATAAAACGTAAATGAGTACTTAAAGTACCAGCCTGCCAAGCTGTGCGCCCTAATCCCTAAAACTAGTTCTGTGATCTTTAGAAGGACATAAAGGGTAATTCAATAAAGTGTCAATTCAAAGTCAATTTTACATTTAAGGCAAAAATAATTGAATTGGAAAACTTATCTTATTCAGCTATGATTCCAGTTCAACTACTTTGGCTTTAGATTTGAAATTCATTTTGAATTCACTTTAAATCCTCACTTGAGTGAATCACTCTGATCGAAGCAAAAGTAAATTTTTTTTGGCATTAATTTAATTGATTCCATTTATGTTCATTATTATTAGTTTTATTATTTATATAGCGCCAGCAAATATTCTAGCACTGTACAATTCTAACCAGTATTTAGTAAGTAAACACCTTACGTATTTGCAATTCCAATGGAAAGATTAAAAGCTGTTTTTTTTTTTTGTTTTTTTTTTACAAAATTCTAATTACATGAAGGCTTATTCCACAAGCTGTTAATAGACCAATAAAGGCACTGGTTGTGTTTAATTTTTTTTTTTTAAATTTAGATTTTATTGGTTTTGTACATATGATATACATCTCTCATTATATGTGAAATAGTATGAACAAGTAACAAAGCATTGTGGTTATAAGCATAGTCATATACGGTAGTACAGTCATGAGCCTTACACATCCTTAGTTATAGTAACGGTGTCATGTGAATGCATATAATGGGCGACTTCATGCTGTATACTGCTAATTGTGTGCTGAGAGTGTCGCTTAGTGGGGCTGCCTGGCGTTGGCGTTCTCGCAGCCCTGATCTATGTGTGTGTAAGGGCAGTTAGGCGAGTAGGGCGCTGGATGTAGTACAGCTTGCCCTGTGTTTGGGATTATCTGGCCGCAGTGTAAACTCTATGTCAAAGAAAGTAGGTAAAACATTTGAAACAATTAAACAATTTAAACATCAGTGGGGAAAGCCGTCTAGCGGTGATGGCTCTGGAGGTCGAGAGAGTAGGCAGTCACCAGCCTCCGTGGATCACGGTCATTAAGTCCTCTTAATTGTTGCGTTTCGTACTGCTCTTGCCGTGCTTGGGGGCAGTCGTGTCAAGGCTTTTGAGGAGAGTCTCTGGATCATCATTGGGGGTCAGAGTGATTGCCTCGGTGCCCCGATGTACCACCAGTGAGCCCACTGTGTCCCATCTATAGCGGACAGAGAGATCTCTTAATGTCTTAGCGACTGGTGCTAGTTGCCTCCTAGCAGCAAGGACCGAGAAGGGAAGGTCACTGTAAAAGGCCACCTCGCAGCCCTCTAGTTTCACTGTCCCCAGGGTTCTAGAGCTGGCCATAATGGCGGCTCTCGCTGCAACGTCTCTGGTTGTGGCTATGGTGTCTCTGGGGGCCCCTGCTGGTGCCGCTGGCGATTTGCGCACCCGGAAAGCGGTTAAGATTATTGGGGTGTCTGTGTTACACCTGAGGCCCA
The DNA here is from genome assembly GCF_036172605.1 of Pelobates fuscus. Lineage (NCBI taxonomy): Eukaryota > Metazoa > Chordata > Amphibia > Anura > Pelobatidae > Pelobates > Pelobates fuscus. The sequence continues at coordinate 289,959,814 of NC_086322.1, forward strand.
TTGAAGAAACAAGCCTCCGGGTGAAGGGTAGCAGGTCTTCGTCGCTCACCGTTTCAGGGATGCCCCTCATACATATGTTGCGACGGCGGTGTCTGGACTCCAGCGAGACCACCGTATTGTGTAGGCGTTGAACCTGTTCGGTGAGCTTATCCAGCCTTTCTGTGTTATCATGTAGGTGGTTGTCCCTGCGTTTCTCTCTGGTCTCCACCTCTTGTACCCTCTGCTGTAGGATCCCAATTTCAGCCTGGGTCTCCTTTAGGTCAGCTTTCCAGACTTGTCTGAGGTCGGTTAGCAGCCTCTTGATGTCCCCTTTTGTGGACGGGGAGTCATCGTCGTCCGTGTCAGACATGTGAGGGGTGTCCTCGGGTTGGAGTGAGGTCTGCAAGTCTCTTTCGTCCTGGGACTCCTCTGAGGTTTCCAGCGCCATGTGCGGTTCCGGCGCCATCTTAGCCGGCCGCGCTTGAGTAGGCCTCTGGAAGGCGATCCGAATGTCGGGTGCCGCAGGTCGCTCCACATGGATTATTTTTTTGTGTTTGCGCCCCATGTTGTCGGCTTTCGGGTGGCGGGTAAGTTGGGGGATTGTATAGCTGAAATGTCTATTTTTAGCCTCTTTATCCGTGGGGCCGAGACGGAGCTCCACAGATATGCGACCGTTCAGCTCCCTTGTCGGCCACGCCCTGGTTGTGTTTAATTTTGATCTAAAATGTCACACTTTACAACAATTCACACTTCATAAATTTTAATAATTTTCAGAAAGTTTTTTCGTGAACCTCAAAGTTTTATATGAACCCATTTTTTTTTTTTTTTTTTTAAAGAGGGTAAATCTCATTTTTTCACTAAACAGCTTAGATGTTGACACAAACTAGGAAGGTTCGTTGACCTTGCCAATGTTTACTTAAGCTATATGTCCCTGCCAAAGCAGCGTTTGCAAACGAGGCATGATTGGATTTGGCAATGAGAAATGTATTTCTCAAACTTTCTTGCACTTTTAATTTTTTTTTTCTTCTCTCGACAAGCGTTTTTTATTGGGGCAATTAAATTATAAATAGTCTTTTTATCAAGCAAAGAGTCCTTCAGGGAAATATCTTGCAAGAAAATCTCAAATTATATTTCCTGCTTTGAATTTTTTTTTCTTAGCAAAGTGAAATGTGTTGCCAGATCAGATACAGAAGATAATGATGTTGCATGCAATGTGTAGTGTGACATGAGTTTGACAGATATTGTGGTGGTTATTGTTTGCTTGCTTCCTCTGCAATTTTTATTATGTTTGAAATACAACATTTTGATTGTAAATGTCCCATTTTCACGGTGACTTTGGAAAAGCTCTTTATTTCATGTGTATATATATGTATACTAGGGAAGTTGTCCAAGAACAGTGGTTTTCAGAACCAAAAATCAGAAAATTCAGAATATGAAAGAACTAACTTTACAATGTGCAATCTTAGAGAGAGGGGAGGGGGAGGAGTGTGTGTGTGTGTGTGTGTCTGTGTGTGTGTGTGTGTGTGTGTATCTATTTAGATGTGTTGGATGTGTTTAGTATGTGTTAAGAAGATTTAACGTTCTGTTTAAGATTGCTTTGTCATTGATTTTCTTTGTTCCCCTATTTAGTAAAGACAACATAAATCTTATTTTTTAAAATTTTATTATTATTATTATTATTCAAATTCCGTAACAAGTTACTTCCTCGGGGCATCAACGGCATTTATCAGCCCTAAGCGGTTAAAAATAATAATAAGTTATTCTACACTGCACACTTGATTAAAGCACACTAATTAGCCTAATGCAGTGCTGCTAAAAATCATATAAAGTTACATATTTTAAAGCAGATCTGTCACGTTTGGGGTAGGCATGTGCATGGGAAAAAATTTGGGTTCGGCATTCCGAAATTCGGGACTTCGGCAAATTCGGCACTTCAAGACTTCAGAACTTCGGCAACTTCGGAACTTCGGCACTTCAGCACTTCGGAACTTCGACACTTTGGAAATTCGGCAACTTCGGCACTTTGACACTTCGGAACTTCGGCATTTCGGAATTTCGGGACTTCGGCACCTCGGGACTTCTCTTGCAGCCGCTTGGTAGATAACTCCCTAATTCCCACGGTATCAGGGAGTTATCTACCAAAAGGCTGAAAGACCTAAATTGGTCTTTCAGCCAAATTTACTAATACTAAGTAAAAATTACTTAGTATTAGTAAATTTTGCCCCTACTTGCTATACCGCGAGTAGGGGCATGTCTAGTAAACAGTGAGCAGCCTGTGACTGCTCACTGTTTTAAAAAAAAAAAATAGTGCCCCCCCGGCCCCCACCCCTGAACGGCAGGTGGGGGGCCCTAAATACTAATAAGGGGGGACCTAATGTCCTCCCCCCTGCCCCCCACCCCTGAGCGGCGGGTGGGGTCCCTAAATTGTAATAAGGGGGGGACCTAGTGTCCTCCCCCTGTCCCCCACCGCTCAGGGGTGGGGGACGGGGGGGTGTCAATAGGGCCTTTTTTATTTTATTTTTTTACAGTGAGCAGCCACAGGACAATTACAAATAAACTTACAGGAACAATAGGTTGAAGAGGACCCTGCTCAATCAAGCTTACATTCTATAGGAGGTGGGGTGTTAAACACATTAGGACAGGAATTTGCAATCAAATAAGGTGGGCTGCCCTTTAGGAGAGGGCAAGAGACAGGTATGTGAGGTAAGAGTTAATCTTGGAGGCCATAAGCTTTCCTAAAGAGATGGGTTTTAAAGCACTTCTTAAAAGATGCAAGACTAGGGGAGAGTCTGATGGCGGTAGGCAGGCTATTCCATAGGAAGGGAGCCGCCCGCGAGAAGTCCTGCAAGCGCGAGTTGGCCATACGGGTGCAGACAACGGACAGGAGGTGGTCACGGGCAGAGCGGAGAGACCGAGAAGGGACATACCTATGGATCTGTGAGGAGATATAAGAGGGGTTAGAGTTGTTCAGTGCTTTATAGGTGTGAGTTAGTACCTTGAATTGACTCCTATAGCATACAGGAAGCCAATGTAAGGACTGACAGAGGGGTGAGGTGTGAGAGAAACGACTAGAGAGCAAAATCAGTCTAGCAGCAGCTTTCATTATGGACTGTAGGTGTGCAGTACGGCTTTTGGGAAGACCAATCAAGAGAGGGTTACAATAATCCATGCGGGAAATTATTAGAGCATAGACAAGCTCCTTGGTAGTATCTGGTGCAAGAAAGGGGCGGATGCGGGCTATGTTTTTAAGATTTTTTGTATACTTTTTATTTAAAATTGTATGCAATGTAACATTCTTCTTCTTTCACTGTAAGTATATTAGTACTTAGGCAATACTGTGCTTCGGAACTTTGGCACTTTGACACTTCGGAACTTTGGCAACTTCGGAACTTCGGAAGTACCCAAATGTCCAAATTGTCCGAAATTCGTCCGAATTCCTATTCGGACCGAAACGAATTGCACATGTCTAGTTTGGGGGGTCTTTGAATATTTTGCTGTGAAACTGTGGGTTGCAGTCAAAGTTTTTTAAACCATCACCGTCTTCTTCCTGGGGGCTTTCTTCAATTCTTGGTGCTACATCTGCAGAAGCCACATTATTATTATTATTATTATTATTAATGTTATTATTATTATTTATATAGTGCCATCAGATTCCGTAGCCCTGTACAATGGGCACATCTGTACTCACATGTGCAAGAGTACAGCACCGAAGCTTTGGAGAACCTTGCAAAACATTCACAAGCCTGCATAGATCACGTCTCGTATAGAGTGAGCTTGTGATGGATGCTGGGATGTGACAAAGTTGACAGTGAAACTCAATCTTTTATCAACTTTTGTCACCCTCAGAATTGACCATAAACCAAAGTAGTCTCTGCATAGGATATCTTTTAAACTTGTTACAAAATCTCTGACCATATCAACTTCTTTATTTCCATTCTTGTGTGAATGTTGTGTGCAATTGTTGCATGTATAAGGCAGGAAATTTGCACTAATTTGCATATATCTGCCTGGGGGTTATTCACTAAACTCCAAATAGCCCCGTCCATCAGCATAGGGGGCCAGTTGACTGCAAAATACAGACATTGTTCACACTTTTTGTGGATTTCAACCATCGTCTTTGTTGAGGTGGGGACAATACGTGCTTCCCCTTATATTATAATTATAGACACCATGCTCCAATAATACATTTTCCATTTAATATTATAATTAGGGCACACACCTGTTGCCAATGGGTGGGGGCTGGGACACACACTTGGTCCTCCCCTTTCAGATATAATAGCGGACCGCAGGTGGAGGCAGGGGAAACATTAGGAAGAGCCCCCTCCCTTGTTAGCCACAGGTGAGGCCACAGGGGAAATATATTCCTCTGCCATTATATAACAGGCCACATCCCCATAGTAACAATGGTGGCTGCCTAAGGCACCTTAAGGCTCTGCATGAGACTGGTCTAAGCATCAAGAGTAGGAAGGCCCAGTTGTCCTGAACACACCCTACTTTTCTTTTTTAATGTGTACTTTTACTTATAATTTAGGCTAATTTTAAAGCACATTAAATTTCATCTCTAGATTATGTTATGGAAATAAAAAACTAGATAGTGTAAATATTTAAAAAATGTTAGCCCCTCTTCCATTTTGTCAGTCAATCATAGACATAGACCTCTACGTATCAAGGGCACACAGCTCTAAGCTGAAAATTGAGTGACAGTGAAAGCTGGAGAACCAGGTGGTTCTTCTGCGCTCTGTCACTGTGCTGCTCCCACAGCAAACATTTCTCATACTTGCTGAAGGAATATAGGATGCTGTGACACCAGTGTACTGTTAGTGAAGGTGATTGAGGAAGTCCCCTCAAGCATGGCCAGCTATGTCTGGGAGAATGCGACAGCAGAAGGACACTCCATTACCCCAAATAAAAATAAATAAAAACACTGTTTAGTATATAAATACACTGCATGTTTTTAATTATGCGTGTTTTATTTGGATGTACATCTAAAACCAGCTTGCAAAAGCTGCAGATGTCTTGTCTGCTGCCCTTGCAAGCCCTCCTCTTCTAACCTCGCCCAGACTTTCTGTGACTGTCCAATCACAAACTTCCCAATACAGCTCAATGAGAAGTCTTTGCAAGGCAGCTGTTCTGAGCAATTGCTGCCCCTTTAGTTTAGTTTAACTGAGCTAAACAAACCAGGAAGTAACAGGATTGGTTGATTGACAATTAGTGGGGGATGTATGTTATGAATGCTGGTATTTCAGATACCCATTCGTTCGTTTCCTCAGTTCGGGTGCAGATTTGAACGTTCTCCAGACGAAAGTACAGCATCCAAGTAAATCCACCGATTAAGCAGACACATACCCAAACATCAGCCTAGACTAGATGAAGGGTACAAGCACGAATCAATTTATCAGGCCAAGTGGACGACTTATATGCAACTCCCCATGCAAGGGGTTTCCCAAATTACATTCCAGAGGCATTCCCCACTGGACTTGAGAGGAGACTGTTTTACAAGCAAACATTTACAATTCAATTAACTTAATACAGAACATTTACAACATAAAATGTCCCAAAAGCACCCCCAAAATGCATGAAAACCCCACACAAATCATATCCCCTGGTAGCCATCTGGGTGGCAAACATATCCAAAACTCACCCAGATCGGTTCAGGGGTTTGGGAGTTTTCTGGAAGTCACTTGTTTGACCGACCGCACACAGGGTCCTATGCCCAAAACAGTTTCATAGTTTCAGAGGTAGCGGTCGGTCTATTTCGGGGTTTACAACCCAACAAATACACAAACAGCTCCCCTGGCTCATGGGTAGCATTTGTTCCCCTAGTTCGTGGGAACAAACCTACCAAATAGCGCTCTCCTGGCTAGTCGGTGAAAAGAAGCAGGCGATCTCGAAGACAGATAATTACAACTAAATGTATTAAGGTTGATTAGATTGAACTATTATGGGAGAACTGGAAACTTTTATTCAAACTGTTTATTTAAAGAACATCTCTGACGACAGGTCCTCTTGAATCATGCCATTGGATCATTTATTCCTTAGATCTCTGCAGATGTGCACATCCTCAAAGCCTGGCCCTTAATCATAATATAATGGATATTTGATTTGGTAACATTACAAAAGGAACTACTATGGTGATGTTTAAATTGAATTGCTGTTACATTGTCTAAGAAATTTAGATATAGAATTGTCGGGACATGTTTAACAGTTGCTATTTAGAAGGAGGACCAGGGTTGTGGTTTGTATTAAACCTCAAAAAAGGAATATAACTTGTCTGCTTTTAAGAGATATTTCTTAAGATTTCAAGCAATAAAATTACATATTGTGTAAAGGCAACACCGTTGAAATATATATGAATCAATAAACAGCTATTTGCACACATCTTGTAAGTATGCAAACTATGCCTTATTAAACTGAGAAGTACGTTGGATATACATTATTTTGGTACAGACAATGGGTCATAAAATCTGACATTTTGGCATTAATTTTGTGTAATTTTGTGTGATTACAGCCTAACCGGTTTGTAAAACAAAACCCTGCATAGGGATTTATTCGCTAAACATCAAATTGTAGAGAAATTGAAAAAAATGTGAAATTTTTTTGAAAAAATAGCAGATATGGAAAAAAACATTGCCAAATTCTTAGCTATAGTCACGGCTTATCTAGTTTAGTTTGAATGTTGCAGTTTAGTATTCTATTCAGTATAACTTGACATTTAAAGAGTACATCTCTATAGCACTGCTGACACACTCACTTGTTTCAGAGCCAAACATCTGCTCTAATAAGTAGGTTTGATCATAGAAGCATCAAGAGTTACACAAACTGTCTCCTTCAGAGTTATGAAATAAATAAAATTGAAGAGCCTAGGTAAGCCCTAACACCAATAAAAGATACACCAACAAAATTATGTTCCCATCACATCTGGTTATCAGAGTAACATTGGGCTCTGGAAGAAGTGAGTGCAATTATTTTCTGCAACAATGATATTATACAGACATGTAGCGCTATATTTAATGCATTTTAGAGTAAGTTGACATTCAAATTAGATATTGGTAGCAGGAATGCACCTACTGAGAACAGATGGGGATTAAAATATACAAGTATTTTTTTTTTTACAAAATGCTTTCATTAAAAACCCCATAATTTTCTTGTTCCTATAATCATCTTCTACCGTTTGCCACATTGAAAAAAAAAAATTGGAGCATTTTGGAGTTCATTCACTAAAGCAAAAATTGTGCAGAATTAAAAAGGGAATTGCAAACTTTAGTCAATTTTTTTTTTTTAAATGTGTCTGTTTTCTACTAAATTTGGTCGATTCTCCATAATTTCAATTCAAACAATAACTCTTAGTTTCCAAACATAAACAAACAAATCCAGTAGTTGAAAAAATAAAAAAAATAAAGCCTTGTCCATAAGCTTACACTCTACGTTTATCATTCTGCGTTAAAGGAGGGGCCTGATCACATGATGTTACCCTCACACTTTCGTTCTGAGTGCAACTTATTTCTGTTTGAAATTGCATGCTGTACACATTCCTGCCTTGCATGTCAGTGTATTTAATGATTACCTGCTTGGAACCTTCCCAAACAGTGAACCCTTCACCTTTAGTTAAACTATCTTGTTAAAAGATAAAATATAACCCATTGTGGATCACAACTGACATTATTTATGCACTTTTAAGGTTATATGCATGAAATCTACTCACTGGTATACAATTCAATCTTAACGTAATACAACCAATTTTAGTAAATCCCTAACATATACTTATCAACTGCTGGTTATTGCAAGCTATCAATAAACTACAAGAACAGATAGTATACTTGTTGCTATAGGTTACTGTTATTCAAAGAAACTCCGTGACATATAGAATGTCATGTTATTGTCTTTTATATACCCAATGACAAGAATCTTATCTCGTTATCACTAAATGCATTTGTGGGTGAACAAATACAATTATAATCTGCTTTACAATAAAAGTAATTAATTAGTTTAAGAGTTTGGATTTTTTTTTTTTTATATCCCGGCCAAAGATGCACAGCAGATGAGTATGTATAGGCAATAATAAAAAATAAAAAAAACATTTATAAAAAGCCAGTTAATTAAGAAAAGTGATTTAAGAAGAAAAAAAAAACAAAGCCACAATTTACTATAACGTGTAAGTCTAGTCTATTTGTGAACTATTTAAAACAGCTCTGTCACTTTATAAACTTTATGAAATACTAAGGTGGACTGCGGTGGGATTTTCAAAAAGAAACCAAGGATTCCGTAAGGCAAAGCAAGTAGGGACCACTTTGTTTTATAGACAAGCCTGAGGTTGTCAAATGTTGCCCACCATCAACTTTTGTCAAACCCCAGTAGCCGTCACAAGTGCGATGTGATCTATGGTCAGTAGGATCCTCTATAGATGTCAATGTTGTACTCTCGAGAATATAACACTGATGTGGATCTTGGTAAATAAAGTTATAGGAGATGAAGAGGATAAAGATGGTGGCACTGCAAGGGAACGCTTCAGGTAAGTAGACCTACCTTGGACTGCACCCCAAGGCCAACTGACCCTTTCTCACCATCGGGGGTCTTTGCAAAATAAGGAGACCCTCAAAAGAGAAAGATCTGCTTGTACGGGTAACCTAGCATAACTACATTTCAAAGCCTTTTCTCTCTAAGTGTGTTAAGAATGGTATCTCTAGTGTATACGGAAGTGCTGTACAGAAAGTTGTGTTTTTCATCAAAATCTTCCAGTTTTCTTTTCTTTTAACTTGTTTGGTGTCTGTAATGCATTGGAGTCTGGACATTTTTGTATAGTTAATAAAAAAAAAAAGTAACTTTTAATAACGTACTACTTTAAAAATATTGTTTAGTTTTTGGGGGGGGGGTTGTTTGTTCTTTTTTTGTTCATCGGGCAAGAGGCGGATGTCATGTGCCGACCAACAGGGAAAGCAGGTGCAGGAAGTGGTCATTATTAGCGGAAAGAAATCTACGTTAACCCAGAAGTAATTAAAATCGCACAGGACCCTAGGCAAGCTGCCAGTTTGGGCCTGCATTAATTCTTGTATTAGGGCAGGGGCTCTCAACCCAGTCCTCAAGTACCCCCAAACTGTTCAGGATTTAGGGATTACCCTGCTGTGTCTAATGTGTTTTTTTTTTTTTGGCGGGGGGAACAAACACTTTAGACACAACAGGCTTATCCCTAAATCCTGGACTGGTAGGGGGTCCTTGAGGACTGGGTTGAGAGCCCCTGTATTAGGGGATGGTGAATATAGTCAAGCTTGATAAAGTATTTCCATGGAGCCCATCTAACTCCATGCCCTAGGCAGCTGGCTTAGGTTGTTTCATGGTTAATTCAAGAGTTGACCGTCACTGGAACCAGGAAACAAGTAGGGTCTAGATGTGAATACTTGCATCCCTGATACCAATGTTAAACTGCTTCCATTAGATTGACGTTAGAGTAGGTGAAGGTTAAATACTTCCAGTGCGCATCCATGTATTGGTGCCTCCCATAGGAGTGTTTAAATTAGAACTCTCTACTTCTACTCGTTTTCACCATTATAGACTGGCTCAGGATCATTAAAAGACATGGCCCACAAAACAGCTAGGAAAGAGTGACTTAATCTTCTGAAATCTAACGAGGGTTTATTACAGTACCTTGTTGTGGACTACATTCCCCATGATACACAGACAGCCACATGTCTTGTTGGGTATCATGGGAAATGAAGTTCGCAAAACAATGACTAACTTTTTTTCCGTGCTTGTGGTTTTCATTTCTCATTTTGTTCAGCATTCTCAAGGATGGACACGTGGTCTTGTATAAAATAGCTGTCAGAGCCATAAAGCACCATGAGAAATATTTATGAGTGAAAATGCTTAGAAGCAGAAGTGCTAAATCAGAAGCAGTCGCCATGGAAACCAACATACAGCACATTGCCCTACATAAGCATATGATTTGCCTTGGTAAATATGTCCCTATGCGGGTTCTGTTGAGGAGGAGTCATCAGCAACATTCCACTGGTTTCCATAGTGATAGATCCTTTTTAGAATTGTGGCTCTTCATTTGAACTTTTTAAATAATCCGATTTTTACCTATAGCTCAGATCTCTCTTAAAGGAATACTGTAGGCACGCAGACTATTTCATCTAAATGAATTGCTCTGGGTGTAATGTGCCCCTCATTTTAACCATGCAGGAACGACAACGTTTTCTTTGTAGGATACAAACGGGGGGGGAGGGAGGGGGTAGGTGCAGCGCTTTAGTAATCCTTGACAAGGTATATGTGGAGAGAACCAGAGAAGAAATAATAGTGTAGTATTTAAAACTGTAGTGGTGATAGGTAAGATAAAAGATGTGCACTCACACTTTCCTGGAGCTTCAATACAGCTCCAGTGTATGCACTTGGGCGGAATAATCCCTGCCTATGGATCAAGTGTAGAGGTAATTCTTCGTATTATAGGTGTGGTAGGGGGTATCCTCATAAAAAACAAACAAGTAAAAATTGTATATGGTGAAGTATGTAGAGCTATGAAGGAAGGGTAGGTAAAAACTCTAAAATGTGCACTCACGTGTAATGGAGCCGTAAAACCTGGCTCCTCTGATAGCGGTATGATCCCCACTCAAGGATACAGGTGTAAATATAAATTCTTCCATCCGTGTATATGTGGAGATAAACAAACAGAACCACAATAGTGTACACCGTAAAAAAGGAGTGTAAGCAGAAATAAATAAGTGAAACCTACTCACATGCTAAAGAGCAAGTTTCAGTTTGCTCAATCAAAGCGCTTGTCAAGGATTACTGAAGCGCTGAGTCTACCCCCCCCTCCTCACTCCCTCCCCCTCCCCTGTTTTTAACCAGTTTTATGATCGGAAAAGAGAGACTCCGTATTGGTGTTCAAGCTGCTTTTGGACTATTATCACTTTGCTTCCGCGCTGAATTTATTTTTGTGTGATTGTTGTCTTTGTAGGGTTAACCTGCCTTTAGTGGCTCTCAATATGAGGCGCTATGGTGAAATAGGCAAGTAAATCTTATAGGAAAGCATTGTATTGGCTGAGATTATCAACTTTGATAAATTTAGCCAAAGGGGCGGGGCCAGCCACAGAGACCTGCGCTATTATATTCCTAATGCTTTAGTGTTCCTTTATCATCTGCTCTGTGTATTTCAAAAAGGTTAACATAACATAAACATAATAGAACAGAGTTAACATAGACGACAAAGCAGATAGAAGAGATGGCTCAATGCATTCTTGTGGATATTGTGATCTAAAAAAGCATAAAAATATTCTGAAAACTGTCAAAGCTTTTTAGGAACATATTAATGATACCCCCGCCACTCAGAGTGACACGAGATAATAGGAATGGAATGACTGCAGTTAGTGTATTGATAACTGAGCAGAGCCATCTCCCTGGCAGTCAGGGATATCATTAATAACTACCAAGATTTCAGTTTTTGATTCAGAACATTTCAATGTTCAATAGGAAACCCACTCTAGTATTTAAAGGAAAACTTAAGTGTTAGGAATACAAAGATGTATTCCTAACACTAGCGGCGTGTTCCTCTGCCCCCACCCCCCCCCCCACTACATTCCCCACCCCTGAGTTCCCGCTAGTGTTGTAAATGGATAAATAACTGTTTACTTACTCAATCCCATACTGTTTACTTACTCGATCCTTCCTTCGATGTCGTCAGATTGGGGGGGGGCTAATACACATGCACAGCGAGCGCCGTAAAACTCCTGGAAGTGCCTCTAGTGGCTGTCTGGTAGACAGCCACTATAGGCAGTTTTAGTCCTGCAATGTAAACATTTGCCTTTCCCTAAAGCTGCGATGTTTTACATTGAAAAATTAAGGGTGTCAGGGACACTGTACCCAGACCACTTCAGTGAGATGAAGTGATCTGGGTGCCTATGGTGTCCCTTTAATGCCAAGTATTTTTTATATATAATCAGCCAGTGATAATGCAACTTCAGGCTGACTCTTGAGAGCTCGGAGTGGCTCTCTTAAATGTGAGTGTGAAACATCTTTTTTTAATTATTATTAATATTAGCATTTATACAGTGACAACATATTCTGCAGAGCTTTGCAATAATACATTGGAAATATAAAACAAGTGTTGACATTAGATCATGATACTAAAGAAGACATATTCTACAACAGTATATATTACCTTGACAATTTGTAATATACTTCAGCCATGTTGGTATACACTATCGAAAGTGCAATAAATAAAAAGAGGCAGAGAGGGGAGAGATCTTTTTTTATTTCATTTTTTATTTTATTTTTTTAGTTTCATAATATTCTTCTCCAACCCATTATTTATTTTTACATTCCTCTAATGAGTTCTGGCAGCTTTTGTTATCCCAGCAACTTGAGAAGGTGAGCTTAGGACAACCAAATTAGTAATAATGGAAGATTTGCAGCAAAATCTGCTTAATTGTACAAGGCATAGATCTCCAAAGATTGAATAATCACTAATAACTGAAAATACAAGCGCTACTAATGGAATATTTTCGAAGATAAATTCAATGGCACAAAAACATTGCATGGAACGCATCCAATCAAAATAATGCATTTTGTATCCAAGCAATCTGTTTTGCCAATTTGCTATCTGTCATTCTGTTATTAAAAGTTAGAGAAGTGCTGACTGTATAATAAGCTGTTTCAGATAACTCTTTTTATGCCCTCTGCTAAAGTCTTTATCAAGTCATAAACATAATACCTCTACTTCACATCTTCATTTAAGCATGTAATATTCTAACATAACCTTCTTGTTCATGCACAGCTGTACTGGCAGAGCCAAAAACATTTCTTTGTGCATTTGTGCTTGATTTGACATAGTCTACTTTTGAATACATCACAATTCTCCCAGGAGATAATTTAAAGTGACACTCTAGTCACCATAACAACTACAGCTTAATGTAGATGTTCTGGTGTCTTTAGCCTATCCCTACAAGCATTTTGCCATAAGCATTGCCTTTTCTTTGAAAAGGCAGTGTTTACACTGCTCCCTAGGGACACCTCCAGTGGCCACTCCCCAGACAGCCACTAGAGGTGCTTCCTAGGGCAGTGCTGCCCACTGTGCAGCACTGACATTCAGCGTCTCCACGATCTTCATGGAGATGCAAAACTTTCCCATAAGAGATGCATTGATTCAATGCATCTCTATGAGGAGATGCTGATTGGCCAAGCCAGCCCCCTAAGGTCTTAAACATGGTTTAGTGCACATGTCCCATAACAAACAGAACTTATGTATTGTATTTAAAGCTAATCTAACCATTATATCTCATAAGAGAAGCACCGTGTTATGTAATATAGTTACAAAAAATGCTGCCATTGTCCCCCATGCGATAACTGCCTAAACAGAACTGAAACCTGATATAGTTCTGTATTCCTGTATTTATTTATTTTTGGGTTGCGAGTCGTCGGTATATATGTTCAATCTTTGTTGTCCTACAAAACTCAAATGCATCCTCACAAAAATCTTTCATGTTCAACTTTATTCATGCTTGGTCAAAGCCGTAATGAGATTTTTTTTAAAAGCCTGTAACTGAAACAATGTGCTTGAAGCCCAGCTCGAGACCTAGGCCCGTGCCCACTAGGACATCTGTCCCTTCTCTTGGCTTCTGTAACTTCATTCCAGGAAGCAATAGCAGTTACTCGTTTCCTTCAACGTTGTCTGAAAGCAGTCATAAGGCTCAACTGATTCTTCTGCCCAAAGATAAAACCGAACATTTTCCTGGGGACACCTCACTTTCCATGGCTTTTCCTGCTTTACTGCCACATATTGAGGTAAAGAGCGAATCTTTCCAGAAGAACTTCTTAAAATCACCTCATGAGATTGTCCATCTCTAGTTAGTCCTACTTGTGGTGTAGGTTACATATATTCCTGGCAAAGCCATATTTCACTAGAGCTATCTCTCATGTTACATGTAGAAGTCTGGTGACTGGGGGTGGTGGGTAGAGTGACATGGTCTGGAGTTACCTCCGGGACTCACACAATCGTTCCCCAAGTTCCATGCTTTCTTCCCAACTAGTACTCTTGGCAGCCTCCAGCCATCGGTCCAGATGTCTTTCAGGTAATTTCTACAGTGTTCTACTGGGATGAGATAAGATGGGCCACCATCCGACTGGCAAGGTTTGCTGGAAGAGTATAAGGAATGAGATAAAACCATTATCCCTTTATGTACCACCAGTCATGTAATGCTTTATATTATTACATTTATAGAGTATAAAAATACAGATCAGAGGGCTAGACATATTCTTAACATTTATAAAATAGATGTATTTTTTTTTTAAATTAAGTGTATGAAAAATTTTTTTTTTTAAAGCGAAAAACTCATCCTTACCTTTAGTATATGAGAGGATACTCCGCATGCACCTTGGGTTTGAAAACCGACGGTTAGTCTCTATGGTCTTTCCTGTTTCTGTGCAGGGAGTGAAGCAGGGACAGAAACCATAGAGACTAACTGTTGGGTTTTAAACACGGTCTGTCCTAATGCCCATGTACGTGGCTGAAGGATCCTGTCCTATACTAAAAGTGTAGATGAGTTTGTCTAATTTTTGTACATATATGTCATTAAAAAATAAATCTATTTGCTTTCCAAACTTGATGAAAGGATTATTATATAAAACTTTTTCAGGGAAAGAAAGGTGGTCTGTTCACTTGTAATTAATCATAAGACCCTATATTGTAGAGCAGGAAGGTTTGCCCAATGGTCTTCCAATACCGCTCCACTCAACTAATATTCCATGGGTGACTGGTTTAAATATTAATTGGGTGAGGCTACACCTTATTCTTTTTCTTAAAGAATGAGTTGGGCAGGATAAATTGAAAGAACAAAGCTAGAATATAAATTAAAAAAAAACAAGGCCTGCGCTCAAACTCCCATTACTCCTGGGCGGCAGCAACGACCATAGTACACATCAGCCCCAATACATACAGTAAAAAACAAAGAAAAAAGTAACCTGCGCTCTTTCCCAAACCCCTATGTATATTTAAACAAATGGAGGTCTTTAGTTACCTCCAATGGCCATGAGAGGGAATGCCCACCTGCCACGTCAAGGCAGACCTCCTAGGTGGGTCCTAACTCTATCCATTTACCTTGCTTCCTTGAGCTTCTGGCAAAGATATCTCTAATGAGACAGAAAGGGTGTTTTTTATACACATCCCTACATGCTTATTAACCCTTAATAGGGAACACATGGGATGGACGGCAGCATTGCAACCTAGCTGTGTGATACAAAAGTATCACACAGCAACGACCACAGTACACATCAGCCCCAATACATACAGTAAAAACCAAAGAAAAAAGTTAAGTTAGAATATAAAAAATAAATAAAAAATACATATTTGGAAAGGTCTGAGCTTTTTTATTCTCTAGGTTAAGTCTTTATTGTACCTTTAAATCAATAAAAAAAAGTAACCCAACCTTCTTTGAACAAATACTAGAGAATTAAGCTATTCGCAGCAATATAAATTTCTTTATCTGTCTATAACTGTTGTTGATGCGTTTGTGTATACAGGGATGGATGTACGAATGGAGGGCATTAAAGAACAGAAGATGAAAGGGGGTAATATTTAACTTATCAACACTACAGCCAGTGCCAATTAGGAGTCCTGTTATATCCACACAAATAGCAGTTCTGGTCTATTAATCTGGTTAAGAAGAAAAGCAGGGTAAAAGTATTCATTTATTGAATTTTGAAGGAGCATTGTCAACTAAGCAGTATTCATCACATGGATGCTGAGCCTAATTAACTATCTATACCAGAGGTAACCAAGAGGGATCTCTCCCGCTATAGTGCAGCCGCAGTTCCCATGAGAGTCCATGCATCCTGACGAGCAAATGATATAGTGCCACGTGTTAATGGCACACCGAATATCCCAAAACCCTAATTTTAATTTTAATTCACACGGTTTGCTTGCAGTTCAGCCGAATGTAACGCTTGCTTTGTTATTCTCCATAGTCGCATAATAAATATTGTTTAGGGCTTTCAAATATAGCTTTTGGTTGATACGTGAGCTATAAAAGAGATTTAATGTTTAACATTGCTATAATCCTCTTTAGATAGTGTTCACATTGTAGCATATTAATGTTGCTTAATGCAGTTCAGTAACAGTTAATTGGAAATGAGTGTATCACAGAGCTCCATGGCAATAAAACTCACAGTGATAATCTATGTTTGAGTGTCTCACAGAGCTCCATGGCTATAAAACTCACAGTGATAATCAATGTTTGAGTGTATCACAGAGCTCTATGGCAATACAACTCACAGTGATAATCAATGTTTGAGTGTATCACAGAGCTCCACAGCAAAAAAAAATTTTTAAAACTGAACCTGTAACCACTTGGCTTCCACTCCCCGGCCGCAATCTCATTAGACAGATCCACACCCGCTCCATCTTTGCTGCTCTCCAATCCGCCACGTTCTTCTTTGACGCTCACTGATTTGCTCTGCTTGAGGGCAAGCCTCTTCAGTGATGCCAACACGCTGCCTTCATTGCCAGTAAGCAGGCGTCAGAACAGAGTGATTTCATGCCAGGGCCTGACCGGGAAATTATTTTGCCCAGGCAATTTTTTATCAAAGTGGCCCACAGAGAAGCTGGAGGAGGGTGTTTCGTCATCACCAATGACAAGCATGCCTCCACTCAAAGTGAGCATGTTGGTTCAATGCTCTTCCAGGGCAAACCATGCGCAGAGTTCTGCTGAAGAGCTCTAGCATGAGAAAAAATCCCTGTATTTTTTTCTGCACATCGCAAGCAATTTATTAACATGCTAGCGTGGTATTTGCTTGTGACGTGTCTCTGGTGTCTCCATAGATGGGATACCAGAGGAAAAAAGGGCCAGGAAAGTGCATTGTGCCTGTGTTTGGAGCCTGCTTGTGGGATTGCGTGATGTAGAGATAAAGTGTTTGTATAGGAGGTATAGTGTGTATAGGCTATGTAGCGAGTCTGTGATGTAGTGTGTGCAGGGTTTGTAGAAAGTGTGTTTTGAGAATGTAGTGTGTATTTGCTTATAGTGGATCTAGTGTGCATATAGAGGATACAAAGTGTGCATGACAAAAATGTAGTGTGTGTACTGAGACAGTGTGTGTCTATAGGAGATCCATTGTATGGGGTATTTAGTGTGTGTGTGTGTGTGTAGAGGATCCAGAGTGTCTATATGGGATTGTGTGTGTGTGTAGAGGATCCAGAGTTGTGTAGGGGATCTAGGATGTAGTGTGTGCATCTAAAATGTAATGTGTGTAGGGGTAAAGGGCATGTGAGGGCTACAATGTGTGTATGAGGGTTTGCAATCTGTGTGTGAGCGGTGCAGTGTGTGTGTGAGGGGTACAATATGCGTGTGAGGGATGCAATATGTGTGTGAGGGGTGCAGTGTGTGTGAGGGCTGTGTGTGAGAGAGGTGCAGTGTGTGTGTGGAAGGGGTGTGGTGTGTGTGTGGGATTCAGTGAGTGTGTGTGAGAGGGATGCTGTTTTTTTGTTTGTTTGTGTGTGTGTGTGTGTGAGGGTTGCAGTGTTGTGAAGGGTGCAGTGTGTGTGTGTGTGTGAGGGTTGCAGTGTTGTGAAGGGTGCAATGTGTGTGTGAGAGTTACAGTGTGTGTGAGGGGTGCAGTCTGTGTGTGTGTGTGTGTGTGAGGGGGTGTAGTTTATGTATGTGAGGGGTACAGTGTGTGTGAGAGTGAGTGGTAAAGTGTGTGTGTGGGGGGGTACGGTGTGTGTGAGTGAGGGGTGCAGTGTTTGTGAGCATGTGAGGGGTGCAGTCTGTTTATTTGAGGGAACCAGTGTTTGTCTACATGTATGTGAGAAGTGCAATGTGTGTGGGAGGGTTGCTGTGTTTGTGTGTGTGTGTCTGTGTGTGGGTTACAGTGTTGTGAGGGGTGCAGTTTGTGTGTGTGTGTGTGCAGTGTGAGTGTGTGGGTGAGAGTTACAGTGTGTGTGAGGGGTGCAGTGTGTTTGTGTGCGAGGGATGCAGTGTTTGTGTGCGAGGGACGCAGTGTTTGTGTGCGAGGGACGCAGTGTTTGTGTGCGAGGGACGCAGTGTGTGTGTGCGAGGGATGCAGTGTGTGTGTGAGTGAGGGGTGCAGTGTGTGTGTGAGTGAGGGGTGCAGTGTTTGTGAGCATGTGAGGGGTGCAGTGTGTTTGTGTGAGAGGTGCAGAGTTTGTCTATGTGTATGAGGAGTGCAGTGTGTGTATGTGAGGGAAGCTGTGCATTTGTGTGGGGTGTGCATTATGTGTGTAAATGAGGAGTGCAGTGTGTGAATGTGTTAGAATGGATTGTGTGTGGGAGGTGGGCAAACTAAGGCAAATGTATTTTTATTTTTATATATATATATATATATATATATATATATATATATGTGTGTGTGTGTGTGTGTGTGTGTGTGTGTGTGTATTTCTTTAATTAAAAAAATATACTTTATATCCCCCATCCCTTACCTTTGTTTAGGGAGGGGGTACATTGCTTACAAGCCCTGGTGGTCTAGTGGTCAGGGCCAGCACCACCTATAGGCAAAGTAGGCGCCAGCCTAGGGCGCACATTTGGAAGGGGTGCTCGCAAAACGCAGCACGCACTGTCACATTACACTATACACACCGCCACCTTCCACTGTACATACTGCCACTTTACACTATACACACAGCCACCTTCCACTTTACACACTGTCAACTTCTTCTTTGCACACTGCCACCTTCCACTGTACACACTGCCACTTTACACTTTACACACCGCCACCTTCCACTTTACACACCGCCAGTTTACACTATACACACCACTATTTTACACTTTACACACTGCTGCTTTACACTATACACACTGCCACCTTCCACTGTACACACCGCCACTTTATATTATACACACCGCCACCTTCCACTATACACACTACCACTTTACACTATACACACACACTGCCACCTTCCACTGTACACACTACCAATTTACACTATACACACACTGCCACCTTCCACTGTACACACTTCCACTTTATACTATACACACCACCACCTTCCACTTTACACACTGCCAGTTTACACTATACACACCATTTTACACTTTACACACTGCTGGTTTACACTATAAACACCGCCACCTTCCACTGTACACACTGCCGCTTTACACTATACACACCGCCACCTTCCACTTTACACACTGCCGCTTTACACTATACACACCGTCACCTTCCACTTTACACACCGCCACTTTATATTATACACACTGCCACGTTACACACTGCATCCACTACATAAATATACACTCTGCATTCGCTATACGTACACTGCATCCAGTTCACACTATATCCACTACACACAAACACTACATAAATTACACAGACACTGCACCCACTGCATCCATCACACAAACATACAATCTGCATTCACCATATAAACACACACTTTACATCTATTACACACACTGCATCCACCATACATGTACACCACATCCACAATACACACCCTCCTGCAGTGGCGGCTCTAGACTTGGCGAGGCCTTAGGCGAAACTCATACATGAGGCCCCCACTAACACCATTATTGGAAAAAAATTGCAGTTGACTTGTGTGTGTATAAGAAGCTGTAGATATATTGAAGGGGAAGCTTGCAGTACTGGATATAGAGAACTAGTCTTTGTATACATCGTTACAAAGTGAGTATCTTTGTACATGTATGTATGTTTCTCTGAGCATGTGTATGTTTGTGTACTGCCTGTGGCCTTTGGCACTGAGTTTATGGCGACGCTATGTTTTATGACAGTGTGTAGAATGATTGCCTTTAGGGGGTGACAGGGTGAGTAAAGGAGTAACTGTGGCAGGGTGAGTGTAAAAGAGCAGGAGGGTGCCAGAGTGCGGAGAGTGGTGCCTGTTTGTTTAGAGGGAGAGATAGTGTGTATGGAGGTAGGTTACAGTGTGTGCGGAGAGAGGTGACAGAGTGTGTGGGGAAAATGACATAGTGTAGGGGGGTGGCATAGTGTGAGGGGGGGACAGAGTAAGAAGGGGGTGACATCAGTGTGAGAGGGTTACATTAGTGTAAGGGGTGTGACAGAGTAAGAGGCGGGTGACATTAGTGTGAGAGGGTTACATTCGTGTAAGGGGTGTGACAGAGTAAGAGGGAGTGACATTAGTGTGAGGGGGTGACATTAGTGTGAGAGGGTTACATTCGTGTAAGGGGTGTGACAGAGTAAGAGGGAGTGACATTAGTGTGAGGGGGTGACATTAGTGTGAGAGGGTTACATTCGTGTAAGGGGTGTGACAGAGTAAGAGGGAAGAGACAGAGGGGGTGACAGCGTGAGAGGGAGGGTGACAGCATGAGAGGGAGAGTGACAGCATGAGAGGGAGGGTGACAGCATGAGAGGGAGGGTGACAGCGAGAGGGGGGGATGACAGAGTAAGAGGGGGTGACAGAGTAAGAGGGGGTGACAGAGTAAGAGGGGGCGACAGGGTGAGAGGGGGGGAGACCTAATGTGTGAGGGGGGAGACCTAATGTGTGAGGGGGGAGACCTAATGTGTGAGGGGGGAGACCTAGTGTGAGGGGTGGAGACCTAGTGTGAGGGGTGGAGACCTAGTGTGACGGGGGGAGACCTAGTGTGAGGGGGGAGACCTAGTGTGAGAGGGAGAGTGACATAGTGTTAGGGGGTGACATAGTGTTAGGGGGGTGACAGGGTGAGACAGAGTGAGAGGAGGTGACAGAGTGAGAGAGGGTGACAGTATTAGGGGGTGACAGTGTGAGGTGGGGTGACGGTGTGTGGGGAGTGACAGGGTAAGGTGACAGAGTAAGGGGGGTGACATAGTGTGGGGAGTCACAGGGTGGGTGGCAGGGTGAGAGGGGGTGACAGGTGAGGTGGCAGGGTGAGAGGGGGTGACAGGTGGGGTGAGAGGGGAGGCAGGGTGAGGGGGTGACAGGTGGGGTGAGAGGATGAGAGGGGGTGACAGTATTAGGGGGTGACAGGTGGGGTGGCAGGGTGAGTGACAGGGTCAGATGTGGGGTGAGAGGGGAGGAAGGGTGAGGGGGGTGACAGGTGGGGTGGCAGGATGAGAGGGGGTGACAGGGTGAGAGGGGGTGACAGTATTAGGGGGTGACAGTGTGAGGTGGGGTGACAGTGTGTGGGGAGTGACAGGGTGGGTGACAGTGTGGGGTCACAGGGTGGGTGACAGAGTAAGAGGTGGGGTGACAGGGTGAGATGTGGAGTGAGAGGGGGTGACAGGTGGGGTGACAGGGACTGACAGGTGGGGTGGCAGCGTGAGAGTGGGTGACAGGTGGGGTGGCAGGGTGACAGGGGGGTGACACGTGGGGTGGAAGGGTGAGATGGGGGTGACAGGTTGGGTGGCAGTGTGAGAGAGGGGTGACAGGGTGAGATGGGGTGACAGGGTGAAGTGGCAGCGTGAGGGGGGGGTGATAGGGTGAAGTGGCAGGGTGAGGGGGGTGACAGGGTGAAGTGGCAGGGTGAGGGGGGTGACAGGGTGAAGTGGCAGGGTGAGGAGGGGGTGATAGGGTGAAGTGGCAGGGTGATGGGGGGTGTCAGGGTGAAGTGGCAGGGTGAGGAGGGGGTGATAGGGTGAAGTGGCAGGGTGAGGGGGGTGACAGGGTGAAGTGGCAGGGTGAGGAGGGGGTGATAGGGTGAAGTGGCAGGGGGTGACAGGTGGGGTGGCAGGGTGAGGGGGGTCAAAATGTAGCTTTTTCCCTGGTGGTCCGGTGGGGTCAATCTGTCCCTGGTGGTCCAGTGGGCTTTCCGGTCTGCAGCTCTGCCAGATGCAGAGCTGCAGACCACATGGGGAATGTCTCGCGATCTCCATTCAGAGCGTTGCCGTGGTAACCCGCGGCAACGCTCTGATTGGCTGGAGATCGCGAGACCTCAGTCTGCAGCTCACACCCGGCGGAGCTGCAGACTGAGGCTGGCTCTCTCCCCAGGCGGACTGAAAGGAGGGTTCTCGCACCCGGCGGCACAAAGGGCAAGCCGCCGGGCCCCCTCCTGTGTCAGGTCCTCGGTCATAGACCGAGAACCCGACATGTCAGTCTGCCCTCAGGAGATTTGCGTGAGATCTGCGTGAGGCCTTAGGCGGCCGCCTAATTAGAGAGCCGCCTCTGCCCTCCTGCATCCCACTACACACACACTACAGGAGGAGGTGGAGTCAACGGCGGAGCCAATAGGGGAGCAAAATGAGGCTTTGCCTAGGGTGTCAAAAATTCTTGCACCAGCCCTGCTAGTGGTGAAGCACTGGTGGTCCGGTGGTGAGTGAACTCTAGCCTGCCGCTCCTGGGTTAGGTCTCTTCGCTCTACTTGACAATCAGTTCCGCGGTAGACACAATGGGATAAAAACCTATTTTAAAATATTTTTTATGTATTTGCTACCCAAACTACTAGTACAAAGTTTTTTTGTCAAGTTGTTTTGGGCGATAGTGCCATTTAATCCAGTGTGTGAGTATCACAGACTTACACAGCCATAAACTCACTGTAATGTGCAGTGTGTGAGTTGAGAGACACCCCTTCCCCCAGGTGACAGGAGTGTCAAAAAGTGTCCCTCTTGGGCCATTTGTCATATTGTTAGGTATTCTATTATAACATAAACATATATACTAAAATATTTAATGAGCTGTCTTTAAATTTGCCAGACTGCATTATCATCATGCATTTCTCACTTTAGTAAATCTCTTATATATAAGATAGTTTTATATGCAATATATTTGATTTATAGCGTGTGATTGTTTGTCAGCCTGCTTATGGGCATTTAAAGGAACATTATAGCATTATGAATACAAAAATGAAATCCTAACGTTATAGTGTTCTCCTTACTATTTAGTGCCCCCCCCCCCCATTCCCCCCACAAAGGTTTAATAAAAAAGGTTTTACTTAACTTAAATCCAGGGTGCTCATTTGTCCGCTATCGCCCCGACTCCTTGGCTGAGATCATCAATTTTGATGATCTCAGCCAATCCAATGCAATTATAACATTGTTGTACCTACAAAAGAAATTCTATATTTTACACTGCAGGGCTCTAAGAACAGGGCAACTGCACCCAGCCCACATCATTGAGATGAAATGTTCTGGGTGCCAATAGTGGTCCTTTAATTTTTTTATTTATTTGTATTTACTTTTTTTATTCAATTCTATAATTATACATTTTTGAACATGAAGAGAATCCTTTCTTTATAGAATTGTCCTGTTGCAGAGAGGGTAACATACCAGGAAACAACTAGCCTTTGTGGCTACAACTATTTGTAGCCACAAAGGCTAGTTGCCTGGTTTGATGAATACAGAGAACACAGATTACATCCACCCACCATTTGTACAGTGTCCAGATTCAGATGCAATCCTTCAATTATAAGCGGTATCTTGGTATTTTCCAGATCACTGTGTGACTGTGAAGTAACACAAAGTTCTGGAAAATAAAAAATAAGTAATAAAGTCCCTGGTCGCAATCCAGAGACCGTATTTATTAATCCATATTAATTTCTGCTTGTTTTCAAAGAGATCACAAACCAAAAATGTTTCAGCTATGTTCTGCCATAGTTTGAGATCATTGTTGACGTAAAACTGGGTTCTATATAAATTTTCATACTTTATCACGCTATCTTGAGATTGATACATCAATATAGTGAGGTTTAAGGAACACTTCAAGCACCATAACCACTGGTCATAGTGCCAAGAATGCCCTAGCGACTCTCATTGTAAGTAGTCAAACCATTTTAGAACCACTAACAATCTCCGAACCAGGCGTTAGCCTAAACAGCAGTGACTGCTTTCATCCTATCACAGCACCCATTGCTGGTATGAATTGGTATGACTACAAGGAAGTGTGTAATCTCTGCCTTAGCCACACGTTCAGTGAGGGCCAGGCTGTGGGTGGCACAGGTTAAAAATGATTTCATACTAAATAGAGGGACAGTGCCAGAGGACTCCAGGCGCTATAACCAATTGAATGAGATTAACTGGTTTTAGTGTTCACACTGTCCCTTTAAATAAATCCCTGGCCTAGAATCTGTTTTCTTTTAATGCAAAATGTTTTGTGTTATCCACCTCGCCCCCATCCCCAGCTACAATAATGATAATCACGGCCTTATCTTTATTGGTTCTATGACAAGGGCATTGTGGGATGCAGAGAGTGAACACAGTTTACTGACAAACACTCCTTCAGCCCTGAACTAATAGCTTAAAATGATATGAGTTGCCAACTTGTTCATGTGGTCAGAGCTGCTCCATTGTAGACAGATATCTCTGCCAACTGGCTTAGGTTTCAATGGTCAGTCCCTGGATTTGAATTTAACATCTCAATTGGTCTCTAGAGTCAATCTGATTCTGGAAGAGGGCTCGACATTTGGACAATGCAATGCATAAATCCTACAGTGAATATTTACTATACGACAAGCTTCCTACTACATGCAAACAAAATATGCTAAATATTTGATAAAATACAAATGGATAATGGGAGGAGTTTGGTATAAATTGGACGACGCGAGCACTGAGCCGCTCCGACACGCCACCCAATGAAAATAGTGCTCTAGACAAGTTAGTCTGTACTATTTTCCAAACCCAGATATTCACGAGGCCACTTTTAGATGAAGATAAACCTATTGATTGGTCACCTCTAGGTGTTTGTCACAAGTAAGAACAGAGAAAAAGATATGTACCTGGCCCAACTTATAGTCTTTCTTTAAAAGCAGTTTATGATAATGTCAAATTAAAAACCGTCTGCATAATTAATTAGTGTACTATTCTCTCTCTTCCACTCTTTGCCAAGGGCCCTATACTATATCCTCGTTTGGGTTATGGATAACCCCCTATAACTACTGTAACCCTCATAATATCCTTGTTTCATGCTGGTAGGGTTACCCAGTGCCCATGTGTCTCTCAGTTTCTGAGGTTAGTAACTATGCCAGTTGTCGAAATAAACTGATTTACTTTTTTTTTTTTTTTTGAGTTTTGAGTTTTGGGACGTAATGCTATTTACGACCGCTCTGACGAGGTGGCGCTGGTTTCTATTGCTGTCTATGGAGAGTAGAGGCCCAGTACCTACAAAAACAGATTTCTTAGCTGAGCAACCTGCAGATTTTCCTGCATGTTTCAATGTTGCGATCTCACATGAGTCACAGAAACAACAGGAAATTAACTAGTGTGTATATTTTCATATGTTTCCATATGTACTTTCACTTGACATGTGCACAGACGTTATTCGGCATGTGCAAAATTATAAATAAAACACAGACACCGCTTCTTCTGTTGGAGTACAACGTCCACAGCTTTATTAATTATAAAATTATTTAAATTAACAATTTAGGGTCATTGTCAACAGTAATAACTCCGTTCCTCTCGATCCCAAATACCCCCGACAATGACCCTACCAAAACAATACAAACATAACAATTGATACATAACGAATAATACCTGGCCTACCAAAGAGGCCCCCAACATTTGTTTACCTGCAGGGGTGTACCCAGACACCCCTACACCCCTAGGTTCGTCGCCACCTCCGGGCTAGAACCTACCAAACACTTTAACTTCCGTCCTACTCCAGCCTAGAACTTGGCATAACACATTCATAACCCCCAAATAGCCAGTTTACCCAAGCCCTATTTCCCGCCGCTGTGACCAAACGGGAACTACCCCAAGACATAACATAAAGGGAGGGTGGGAGGGACAATTCACAGGTAAGGGCAGCTCAGATTAAGATGGCCTCAACCTAAAATGGCCGCTATTTAAACTAACCCTCTCCTCCCCACACTAGCTAGGCCCACCCCTTGAACTCCAGTTCACCTGCCAACTTTCTGGCCCTGTCAAGGCCCACTCCCCCCCTGCGTTGCTCCGTGGGCTACATGACATGTGCACAGACGTTATTCGGCATGTGCAAAATTATAAATAAAACACAGACACCGCTTCTTCTGTTGGAGTACAACGTCCACAGCTTTATTAATTATAAAATTATTTAAATTAACAATTTAGGGTCATTGTCAACAGTAATAACTCCGTTCCTCTCGATCCCAAATACCCCCAACAATGACCCTACCAAAACAATACAAACATAACAATTGATACATAACGAATAATACCTGGCCTACCAAAGAGGCCCCCAACATTTGTTTACCTGCAGGGGTGTACCCAGACACCCCTACACCCCTAGGTTCGTCGCCACCTCCGGGCTAGAACCTACCAAACACTTTAACTTCCGTCCTACTCCAGCCTAGAACTTGGCATAACACATTCATAACCCCCAAATAGCCAGTTTACCCAAGCCCTATTTCCGCCACAGCACATGACTTGACCCCTTAAGCTCATGTGCGACCCCCACCACACATAAATAGGGCCTGCGCGATCCCCTCCTGCAAGCCTAAGTTGAATAAGTCGCAACCTACATCAGAAAGGTGCACACCGTCCGACCTAAAGTAACCAGGTAACATCTCCTCCAGTTCCCTGTGCCGTACCACTACGCCCCCCACTCTCCGAACAAAACTAGCCATGATCTTATTGATCTTACCCCTGGATCGTGCTACCGCGGCCGTGTCCCTGGCGTGTCTCCACCTGCACCGAGGCACCATCTCCGACCACACCACTGTCACGCCAGGGACCAGGTCCCGCAGCCGATCCACATCTCGCTTCATTTGCCTTACCAAGCCGCGCAGCGGCACCAGACCCAGGTCATTACCCCCGCCGTGGATCACCACCACGTCTGGCAATGCCCGACCCGTCACCTTGCGAAAAAGTTCCCCACTGACGCTCCGCCAGTCGAAGCCCCGATACCCAAACCAGTATATCTCCACTTGCTCCAAAGGAAAGCCCAGCTGTAACCCATTCTTTCGAACTGCAGCTCTCTTCTGAGCCCAATAGACGTAAGAATGACCAATTATCCATGCCGTCCAACCTAGGAGAGACAAAAACAACAGTAAGTATCACCCCAGCAGCCCAGCTGCACCCCCATATTGTTATGTTCACACCAACCTGTCTGGGCGTACATACGATCGAAACCGCATCGATTCCCAACGACCGATACGCTTGATCCGCTCGTTCCCCAAACCCAGCCGTGCGGCTTCCGTGGCCGCCCCAATGCGGAAGGAGTGCGTTCCGAATTGTAAGGGGTCTAACCCCATCCCCTTTAGCCCCAACCGAAAAATCTTAGTAAATTGGAAGCGCGACAGCGCTGAACCGTCCGCATGCACTAAAAAACAACCCTTGACTTCCGGCCTTAACTCCAGGAACCTGGCCCCGCAGGCCACAGGGCACACACCCGATCCCGGCAACGCACCCAGTGTAACCGCACAACCTTTCCCAAAGACATCCGTCTTGGAACGGGCCAACCGTATCCTCACCCTGTCCGAACACACCGCTACGTCCTCCAATCTCAGTCCCCCATTACCCGCCTTGCTTGCACTGACCAATTCCCCAATCCTAAAGGCCCCGAAAAAGGCCCATACAAACGCCGTTGAAAACAGAGCCACCTCGTGCCCCGAAAAACATATGTCCGGTAACCGCTCCACCAAACCTTGTAAAACCTGAAATGAAACCGGCCTCCTCTCATCCCGAACCTTCTTACCTTTCCGAAAGCCCCGCACCGCTTGTCTTACCAGGAAATGTTTGGTCACATCCACCCAACCATTGAATTTAAAGAGAAACGCCAGGGCCGCGAGGTGCCTATCCACCATGGAGGGGGAGGAACGCTCAGCAAACAAATGGCACAGAATCCATAACAATACATCCAACCGGCTAGATGCGGAGACATCCGAGCCTAACAGAAGCACCGTCTCATCCCAAACCCGCCAAACCTTAACGTAAGAAGACCATGTGCCCGGGGCCAGCGAATGTTTTATGTACTCCCCAAGCAGGATGTCGCGAGCTGCCACATCTCCTCCGGGCAAGCGTGTCCCGATTCCTGCGCCTCCGGTGCCGCCTCCCGAAAACGATCCCACTGAAAACGAGACAACGCGTCAGCCACAACGTTTTCCAAACCCGGAATATGCTTAGCCCTGAACACAATGTTAAATGACATGCATAACAACACCAACTGTCTTAGCAATCGAACAACCGGCAACGAGGACGCGGACAAGCCATTAATGGCCTGCACCACTGCCATATTATCCGAATAAAATACTACTTTCTTGTTAGCAAGGTCCCCACCCCACAGCGTCACCGCCACCACCACTGGAAAGAACTCCAGGAATGCCAGGTTCCTAATCAGCGGGCTCGACCTCCAAGCCACCGGCCACTCCTCCGCGCACCACCGACCCGCGAAAAAGGCCCCAAACCCTACGCTACCCGAAGCGTCCGTGAACAGTCTCACATCCTCCGAGGACCCCACCGGAACCCGGAAAAACACCCGACCATTGAAATCCCGCAAAAAACGCGCCCACACCTTTAAGTCAGCCCTCATCTCAGCTGAAACTCTCACGTAGTGCGACGGCCGCTTCACCCCGCTCGTTGCGTGAGCCAGCAGCCGGCAAAAAACTCTCCCCATGGGAATCACCCGACAAGCGAAGTTAAGGCTCCCTATCAACGACTGCAAACCCCTCAACGTCACCTTCCTCGCCTTTGCCACCGCATCCACCGATTCCCGCAGGGCGTGCAGTTTGTCAAGCGGCAACCTGCACTCCCCGCGCACCGAGTCAATTTCCAGCCCTAGGAAACTGAGGCACGTTACCGGTCCCACCGTTTTATCTGCCGCCAACGGCACCCCAAACTTATGTGCTACCCACTGGAACACTTTCAGTATCTGCCCACAACGCCCCGACCCTGCCGGGCCGACACACAAGAAGTCGTCTAGGTAGTGTACCACCGCACCCCCGGCCGACTCCTTCCGGACCACCCACTCCAGGAACGTGCTGAACTTTTCAAAGTATGCGCAAGATATAGCGCAACCCATAGGCAAACAGAGATCCACAAAAAACTCCCCGTCGAAGTAGCAACCAAGTAAATGATGACAATCCGGGTGAATGGGAAGCAATCTAAACGCCGCCTCCACATCCACCTTAGCCATCAATGCCCCGCGCCCCGCCCTCCGCACCAACTCGACAGCATTGTCAAATGATGTATAGGAGACAGAGCACAAGGTCGCGTCGATATCATCATTCACCGACGCCCCAGCCGGGTACGATAAGTGATGTATCAAACGGAACTTGCCCACTTCCTTCTTAGGGACCACCCCTAGCGGGGACACCCTCAAACCCGGCATGGGCGAAGCCGCAAACGGGCCTGCCATCCTCCCTAAACTCACCTCCTTCTGCAACTTCTCCCTAACCACCCCCGGATGAGCCAGCACCGATTTGAGGTTCCCGCAAAGCACACCCGGACCCCTGTCCTGGAACGGAATCACGAAACCGTTCGTGAACCCGTCCCACAAAAATCTGGCTATTTCCCGATTAGCGTATTGCCTTAGCCACGGCAACATCGCGTCTACCTTCACCGGAGATGCCCCCCGCCGCAGCAACAGGGGCTGCCGCGCCAGTGCCCCCCCCTCCAGTGCCAGCTTTCCCTTTCTTGAAGCATCTGGAGAGGCCATGATTGCCGCCACAGCCGGAGCACTCATGTTTGAATCTACAGGACGCTCCCCACTTG
This sequence comes from Pelobates fuscus, assembly GCF_036172605.1. Classification (NCBI taxonomy): domain Eukaryota; kingdom Metazoa; phylum Chordata; class Amphibia; order Anura; family Pelobatidae; genus Pelobates; species Pelobates fuscus. The sequence goes on from NC_086322.1 coordinate 289,989,298, forward strand.
CACTGCCCCTCGTTGAAGAGCCAGCACAAACCCTTCTTCTGTCCCGCCGACGCGCCACCACTAGGGCCCGCGCCGGCTGTCCCGAGAAAGGGGGCACTCTTTTGGGCCATCATCAACCTCATCCACAAAGGCAGGTCCATCTGGTCCCACCGCATGGCCGGATTCGCCGCTAGGCGCTGCCTAAACTGCTCATCATACCTCCACCAAGCGAGTCCCCCGTAAGTCCTGTATGCATCCCCAATGCCGTCCAGATAGCAAAAGAGCTGTGAGCACCGTTCCGGGTTCTTTTCCCCGATCACGCTCGCCAGTATACAGAAGGCACGCAGCCAGTTACCGAATGTCTTAGGTATTTTTCGATACTTACGCCGTTTCTCCTCTTCCTCCTTTTTTGCGTCCTTCTTGTCTTCCTCCTTTAAATCTAAAAACTCCTCTAAGGGAAGAAGCGAAAATATTTCGACAAATTCCCCTTTTCCTATCCTCTCCTTAACTTCAGCCTTCAAATGACAGCCTAACGGTCCTGCGAAGGACACGTGTACATTCTGTCTAGCTGCCTCCGAAATATCGCCGCGGTCTTCCAGAGCACCCGCACAGTCGACCTTCCCAGCATCCGCATCCGCGGCGCCCCCTCTCGCGCCCCCCGCCGTTGTCGCCACGGGACCCCCTCCCACACCCAAGTCGCTATCCGCTGCCCACACCTTCCCGAAGTGCCCAGGGGACCCAGCCTCCCCCGACCAGGACCCCAAAAGTGATTGTAAGCATCCTAACAAACTCCCAGAATGAGGTGTAGATGTCAACTCACCACCCACTCCCCGGACCTCGGATGGCCGCGGGGGTACCGTCCTTTCGGCCGCCTCGACTGGCTCCGAAGCGTCCAGGGGACGCCGTTTCCTGCCCGCCCTGCTGCGATCCAATCTTGTAGGCGACACACTTCGTGACCTGTAATGAGAAGGTGACCTGGGTAGTCTGTTCATATTGAGCCTCACCCGTCCGTCACATCTGTCTCCTGTCCTGTCACGACCAGACCCCGTCCCCCGCTTGGCCTGGGACCCACGGTCGCTCCTAGTCTCACTCCGCCTGGACACAACACTGTCTTTCGACCCTGACTCGCTGCGCCGGTACCTCCTCCATCCGTCCCTAGTGGTGGACCTCCTCCTCCTATCCCTACTCCTCGAATTACTCCTGTCCTTGGACCTGCCTGGCTCCGAAGATCGTCCTGAACTGCCATATCCATCCCTCCCGCTGCTTGGTGTGGCTCTATCTGCCCTCTTTGTGGGTCTTGCCCTGCGCCGTTGAACCTGGGAGCGACCTGAGAAGGCCTCCCGCGCATCACACCCCCGGGGGTCCCCGTCTGCATGGCCCCTCCTCTGGCTTCGACTATCCCGCCTCGCGCTGTCCTTCCCGGTCACCATCTCCCTTACTCCCCTTCCAACGCTCCGCTCCTGGCTGTAGTCCCTCTGCACCTCTGACCTGCCGCTGGGCTGTGGCACACTCCCTCTCCTCTGGCTCCCCTCCTCCCCGGAATCCACTGCTGAGGACCTAACCCCTGACAGGGCTGACTTGCTTGTCGAGCTGCCCGCCTGGACCCCACCACCTCCATGTGAGCCCGCTGTCATGGTCCTCCCCGATCCCCTGACACCCCCCTGCCCCTCAGTGTTGCCCCCAGGGGGCGACTCACCGGGACGCTGGGACACCAGCACTGCTCCTCCTCCGATCCTCTGCTCAGCCTCCTTGCCCTGGGCACCAGCAACATCCAGGGGTGTCCTTTCTTCCGCCCGCCGGCAGAGGGCGCTCTGGGCTAGAGGCCCCTTCCCGGCCTTCCGTCGAACCTGACCGGCAACGTGACGACCATGCAGCACCGGCCGCCGCTCCGAGCCTACCCGGCTTCCAGACCCACCAGCCACCTCACGCTCCCTGACCGCAGGGCTCTTCTTCCTCCGCGCCGCCGGCACCGCACCCGGACTGAGCCGCTGGGGCGGTCTCGCCCGCCTGACAGGCCTCTTCTCCGCCGCACCGACGGGGGGAGCAGACGTGCTCGGAACCCCCAGCTGCTCCTGTAACCATCCGAAGCCTCTCTCCTGCACCAACGATCGTACTCCTGCCATGATTTCTTCGGCGGACGCCATGACCTGCAGTAAAGACAAAGAAGAAGAGCTACTCTGACCTGTAACAATTCACAGGTAAGGGCAGCTCAGATTAAGATGGCCTCAACCTAAAATGGCCGCTATTTAAACTAACCCTCTCCTCCCCACACTAGCTAGGCCCACCCCTTGAACTCCAGTTCACCTGCCAACTTTCTGGCCCTGTCAAGGCCCACTCCCCCCCTGCGTTGCTCCGTGGGCTACAAAACATGCAATCACAAAGGGATAAAAGGAAAATACAGATATTAACACACACAAAAAAAAATAAGTGTTTTTTTTTTTCACTAAACCTGCAATTGACAAATAAATTGTGAAATTTAGACAAAAATATCCTGGATACAGGACATCAGGGAACACAATCGGGACAGTGGGACTCAGCTCAACCCAAAATACAGATAGTCCATCATAATCGGGTCTAGTTTTGGAGCATGCAAAATGCAGGTATAAAGAGGAAGAGTAGATACTGAGATTGACAAGAATTTTAAAATAGTTAGTAGACAGGCATGAGAAAAAAAATACAAATATGAAAATAAATGGGTGCGTGGAACTGGTTATTCAATAAACTGCAGCATAAATGTTATAAATACTCTGGTCATAAAATTAAACCATTAACTGTCTCTCCAGTCAGGGGAAGGGGGTGGGGGGGCAGAGGGGAGACAGTTCTCTAGAAACCGCTGGATGTCTATTTTGTACCCCTGCTATAATGCATAAAATGATATTATATTACCACTTCCATGCCGTTGGGTATTTGTGAATTTTTTTTATTGTAATGTCTATATAACTCTTTCAACTCCTCCTGCGTAGTAAAAGTCCCCAGTGTTTTTACAGTGTTTTACTGGTAAACAAGTCATTTTATAGTTCTTGTAGCTAGACAGTGGAATGTTGCCAGAAGGTGCTAATTCACAGTAACAGTTGTAGATACCAGGAACAGCCTTTCAGCTGAGGTGGTAGGATCAAACACGTATCGGGAGATAAAAACTGTGTGGAATATACAAAACATGAATGGGCTAATACAATCACTATATAACTGGGAGGGATTGGACTGATAATTTTGACCAACTTCGACAGTGAATTCCATACTAGGGCAAGAGGTATTGGCGATAAGTGTTGGATGCCAGTTTTGCCATAAAATAAGCATGGATTTGGGGAAAGACTACATCAAAGGCATCCTAGTTCAGTGATGTCTAACAGTTTCTACTTAACAGTGATAACTAGAAAATGTTTATTAAGGCAGAACTACTAGTACCCTACGTCCATAATAGAGTAACTTCACAACAGCATCATTTAAAATGGTTGAAAATAGCTCCCATCGCTCTGAGCTTGAAGAATGCGGGGTTATACCTCAAACTAGAGTCTATGGTCTTCAAACCCTAAGTACTGCCTACACCTAAGAACCCCACAAATCACAGCAAAACCATTTGAAAAGCCGCCACTCTGATGACCCTGTAATAATGATCTACTCCTATAAATGTAGCACTTTGCAGCATCTCTCAAACTATGCGCAGCATTTTTAATGCCAAGCAATTGTTACAAAGTGTCTTGCGATTATCAGATATTAGGTTGGCCTAGATTGGCCAGTAGGTGACCATATACTACACCGGACCCAGAATTTTCATTAAAATATTGCCCTTGGTTGCAAACATTTCCTAATTCACCCCCACAGTATTTCCCAACATTCAAAACAAATATTTAACACAGGGGGAACTGTGCCGGCAGAACAAAATAGTAATGCTTGAAAATCCAGCGTGGTAAGATCCGACACCATGCCTGTATCACAGCGCATCCATTAACTGCGAATTAATAATATTATTATATTTATATAATATATATATATATATAAAAAAATATTATGTTAAATATAAAGTGTTATTATTCATTAAATCCATATATATGTAATATATATATATATATATATAAATATATGTATATTTTGTGTATGAAACTAAATGTATTCACTAAATCAAAACCTCTAAGCAAGCAGTAGCCGTAACATAGAAAAGTTATTTAAACAATAAACAAGCTAAATCAGAGAGACTCTATCTTGAGAGGAGTGGGTCAGGTTACATCAGGAGGCGAGGTGATCAAAAATTAACCAAGGTGACTCCACCCTAGGAGAGCTATAGGCCTTGTGCTGTAGCTCATCCCTCCAGAGAAACTCTGTTGCAAATTAAGGGCATGGGTTAGGTGACCAGACTGGAGTCAATACACAAGAGTACTGGAGGCCAATAACCTCAATCTCAACCTGGGGACCTCTTGGAAATCAGCCGCGGTTTCCCGATGATAATGAGGCTTTCTAAAGCTCTGATAGACATGGACATGGCGGATTATACAGAGGCCTTGGATCCTGCATACACCACCCTGGAGTTTGAAAATATGCAAGTTCTGTCGATTGGGAATGGTAAGCGGGGAATATGGGAGATATGTACTTAGGTGGGATATGTTGATGAATTCTAAGTGAAGTAAAGCAATGCTAATCTAATGGACTACCCTGTGAGAGACTGTACGCCCTGTGAAATTGGTATGGGAGCTGGAGAAAACTATCAGTTTCTGGTGTGAAATCTCTTCACACCTTGGTACATCTCTAACACTGTGATTGACAAGTCTTGCACTAACGAGAATATTGATAACTTGTACCCCTGGACATTTGACAGCAGGTAGCTAAACTAGTAGCTGCGCTCTAGACTAGCCAGTCATTGACCTTAGTCAATATTTTATTTGATTTAATAATTCTTGGAAATCTCTGGGTTTCTCGATGCACTCCAATCGGTTTCAAACTATTGCATTTCAGTGATTGGACAAATAGACACAGACAGACACATACACATACACACACAAAGTCAATTTTACATTTTAGGAAAAAAAAATAAACCATTTTAAACCATATGAAATATATTTTCAGTTTGGGTATTTTGACATAAAATTTGAAATTCACTTTTAAAACCTGACAATTCACCGTTTAGTAAATAGCTCTGAGACAGGCAGGTAGACAGACAGATACAAACATAGATACATAGATAGTTGGTAATGTGATACTGTTACATCTGAAATGCTGTGCAAGTCTGAAAGGGTGACAATCTCCATGGAAACCAACAGAACGCACACTCCATTGGTGACTACTCCAGAGTTACTTTGCACACTTTTCAGTTAGCAAGACTTTTATCATTCTCCCCTAACATGCTACGTTATTTGTATCTTTTTTTTTTACCATTTTTGTTTAAATTTCAGATAACTTTTATCTAATTGCAGTACTGCAACACCCATGATCCTCAGCCAGACGGAGAGGCCAAATCCTGGCTGAAAATCTTGGGAGTTGTAATTTCCCTAAACACTGTTTCTTTATGTAAAGAAGTTGACACATACACAAGTACACGTATTACGAAGCTCTGTTACCAGATTCGTTTTTTGTTTTCCAATGTTTGGTTAAAAGCTCTTACAAAATCCAGCAATTTTTGTATGCAAATGTGCCGGATTTCATTGATGGCATATTACAAAGAAAATGCTTTGTGGGACCCAATAAAAAAGCACTGTTAAACCAATTGATGCAGTAACAGGCATGCATATCATTTCCAGCCTAACAACTGATTATTTGACATCACAGATTAACATTACACATATTAATATCAGACTTGTGCATTCGGTTTAAAATTGTTTAAAATTTGGGTCGTTTTGGCATATCATCCGAATTCTGTAATTCCAAATAAACCACAAATAGATATTGTTTTACTGACACTCCTGGTTTTTTTTTTTTTTTGGTTACTTCTTCCCCGTGTACTGCAAAATACATACAGAAAATCAATCAGCCGACCCAAATGTTATCGCTGTGCACATGTGTAATATCGATTCACATCCTAATGTTACATGTTAATCCACAGAATATTATCACACATTAACACACAGCCTAATATCACATATCAGTCTACACCCTAATAACTCCAATCAATCCAAAAACTAGCATCACACTTAAATCCACAGCCAAACATCACAAGTCTAACCCCTAGCTTCATGTATTGGTCCACAGCCTAATATCACACTTCAAGAATCCTAACATCACGCTTCTGTCCACAGTCTAATATCACATATCAGTCCACAGCATAATATCACATCAGTTAACAGCCTAATATAGTTTATAACCCACAGGTTAGAACCACAGTCCCATTCCTCACTCCCCAGACTAGCATCACATAGCAATCTGGTTTAATATCCAGCATCATAAATGCATTTTAATAATGTCACCTGCATTATCATATGTAGTATAGCGTCACTACGCCCTAACCGTAACCCTAACCTCATGTCTCATAGTCAACACACTGACCCTAACCATTCTAAGTGTCAATATGTAACCTAACCACTACACCCTAAGCTCATGCTTAATGTGTCAATATTTGGCACTTCACGTTTTAAGTAGCATCAGTATTGGATACTCAAGGTTTGATTCCTCATGTTAAGTAGCCCACATTCTGACACAAGTGACAAATTAGATTTTCATTTTTAGATGTTGAGATTTTGTGCATGTTATTCTGGCGCTTGTGAAAGGACTCCCAGCAATCCACACCGTATGTCACATAAATCTACACCTGAAAGCACATCAATCCACAGATTAACATCACACTCCAATCCACTGTCTAGCATCTCATGTCAGACCACACGCTAGCAGCACATCTCAATCTACACACTAACACGTCTCAATTTACATGCTAACACCACATCTCAATCCACACGTTAGCACCACATCTCAATCTACACGCTAACACCACATCTTAATCCACACACTAGCACCGCATCTCAATCCACACGCTAGCACCACATCTCAATCCACACGCTAGCACCACATCTTAATCTACATGCTAACATCACATCTTAATCCACACGCTAACGCCACATCTCAATCCACACGCTAGCACCACATCTCAATCCACACGCTAACACCACATCTCTACCAACACGCTAACACCACATCTCACTCCACACGCTAACAGCACATCTCTATCCACATGCTAACACCACATCTCACTCCACACGCTAACAGCACATCTCTATCCACATGCTAACACCACATCTCACTCCACACGCTAACAGCACATCTCTATCCACATGCTAACACCACATCTCTATCCACACGCTAACACCACATCTCTATCCACACGCTAACACCATATCTCACTCCACACGCTAACACCACATCTCTATCCACACGCTAACACCATATCTCTATCCACACACTCAACCTAGCATCCCTTTTGAATCTACAGCTTAACACAGGTCCATCCACAACTGAATATCACACATCAATTCACAGCCTAACACGTCAATCCACATACAAGCATCATACATTAATCCATAGCCTAACACGTCAATCCACATACCAGCATCATACATCAATTCACAGCCTAACACGTCAATCCACATACCAGCATCATACATCAATTCACAGCCTAACACGTCAATCCACATACCAGCATCATACATCAATTCACAGCCTAACACGTCAATCCACATACCAGCATCATACATAAATTCACAGCCTAACACGTCAATCCACATACCAGCATCATACATAAATTCACAGCCTAACACGTCAATCCACATACCAGCATCATACATCAATTCACAGCCTAACACGTCAATCCACATACCAGCATCATACATCAATTCACAGCCTAACACGTCAATCCACATACCAGCATCATACATCAATTCACAGCCTAACACGTCAATCCACATACCAGCATCATACATCATTTCACAGCCTAACACGTCAATTCACATACCAGCATCATACATCAATTCACAGCCTAACACGTCAATCCACATACCAGCATCACACATCAATTCACAGCCTCACACGTCAATCCACATACCGGCATCATACATCCATTCACAGCCTAACACGTCAATCCACATACCAGCATCATACATCAATTCACAGCCTAACACGTCAATCCACATACCAGCATCATACATCAATTCACAGCCTAACACGTCAATCCACATACCAGCATCATACATCAATTCACAGCCTAACACGTCAATCCACATACCAGCATCATACATCAATTCACAGCCTAACACGTCAATCCACATACCAGCATCATACATCATTTCACAGCCTAACACGTCAATCCACATACCAGCATCATACATCAATTCACAGGCTAACACGTCAATCCACATACCAGCATCATACATTAATCCATAGCCTAACACGTCAATCCACATACCAGCATCATACATCAATTCACAGCCTAACACGTCAATCCACATACCAGCATCATACATAATTTCACAGCCTAACACGTCAATTCACATACCAGCATCATACATCAATTCACAGCCTAACACGTCAATCCACATACCAGCATCATACATCAATTCACAGCCTAACACGTCAATCCACATACCAGCATCATACATCAATTCACAGGCTAACACGTCAATCCACATACCAGCATCATACATTAATCCATAGCCTAACACGTCAATTCACATACCAGCATCATACATCAATTCACAGCCTAACACGTCAATCCACATACCAGCATCATACATCAATTCACAGCCTAACACGTCAATCCACATACCAGCATCATACATAATTTCACAGCCTAACACGTCAATCCACATACCAGCATCATACATCAATTCACAGCCTAACACGTCAATCCACATACCAGCATCATACATCAATTCACAGGCTAACACGTCAATCCACATACCAGCATCATACATTAATCCATAGCCTGGCATTACATGTGAATCCCCAGCCGTATAAACATTTATTTAAGGACTGTTAAACACTCAAAGTCCTGTATAACATTGGTAGTTATTTGGCCAGTTCATGGCATTCATGGGATTTGTAGTCCAGTTCTAGGATTGGATGAAAAGCAAATGTCTCACTCGCAGTTTCCATCCCCTGCTCTAGATGGCGCTAAATTCTCAGTAGGCATTACAAGGAGCCCTAGAGGTTTGTCAGGACATGTAACAGTGAATACAATTTAGCAAAATTTAAAAATTTAAAATCCCACCCTATGAGTAAAATTATTATTATTTTAATAACTTTGTGTTTGTTTCCAAGCAACATGTCCAACAGGAATGTTGTTTATTGAACAATATACTGCTCAGTCCATCTACCTACTGTATCTCTCGAACATGTCATCCAAAACCAGAATCCAGTGACACATTACAAAATGTGACATATCTTTTCACATTTCAAAGGCTAGCAGTCATGGTTTTATTTTTACTGAACATAAAAGGTTAAATCTAATTTAGCCTCTTTGTGTATCATTTTGTTATAACACATGGGGAAGGAGGGGGCAGCCATCTTCAAATTCTCTTTAGTCAGAAGCATCATTTATCTGTTTAAAGGGACACTATAGTCACCAGAACAACTACATCGTATTGCATTTGTTCTGGTGAGTAGAATCATTCCTTTCAGGCTTTTTGCTGTAAACACTGTCTTTTCAGAGAAAATGCAGTGTTTACATTACAGCCTAGTGATAACTTCACTGGCCACTCCTCAGATGGCTGTTAGAAGTGCTTCCTGGGGCAGTGCTGCACAGTGTGACTGACATTCAGGATCTCCTCCCTCTGCATGAAGACACTGAACTTTGCTCATAGAGATTCATTGATTCAATTCATCTCTATGAGGAGATGATAATTGGCCAGGGCTGTGTTTGACTTGTGCTGCCTCTGCCCCTGATCTGCCTCCTTGTCAGTCTCTGCCAATCCTATGTGGAAGCATTGTGATTGGCTCAGAACACCACTTCTGATGATGTTAGCAGACAGGGGCAGGTCTGAGGCAGACAGAAGCAGAGCCAGCAGATGCAGACTTGAATACAGTAAGATTTTATTATATTTAGGTAGGCAACAGGGGGTAAATGGCAAATAAGTGATATTTCTGACCAAACAAAAGTGATGCTTCTGACTTAAGATGGCTACCCCTACTGAGCAAGGATAAGAAAATAGATGCACTAAACAGAGGTATTCACTGTACATATAACCAGAGGCTATAGTACATGTAATCATTGTCAGTAATAATAAAAAATGATGACAGTTTTGTTTTTGTTTTTTTATGTGAAAATTTCCTTCTATAAGGTATGTTGATTAATATTACATTGTCACTTGTGGTGGGTCTCTGCAATTCTTCCCAAGATCAATCCTCTGTGACATGTCTGCATAATAATGGTGAGTGCAAGATCCACACATGCACAATGAGATGGAAAAGGCCTCATTGTGAACCAAGGCAAAAATAATGCTTTTCCCATCATACATTGTGAGAGAGAGCTGATAGGAAAATGCTAAATTTATAAAAGTTCAATCAATTAAAAAAAAAAAAAAAAAGTTCAATCAATTATCTATCGCGCACAAACTCTGCTTTTGCACTAGAATAATTTTTTGTAAGTTTGTCATAAAGTTTTTAACTTTATAAAAATATAAATGTGATATTCAAGCCACACCCCAAGTGTGCAAAGCATCACCGGAGCTTTAGACCTACAACAGCTGATGGACTTTATTTTGACCTCCCCAGGATAAAAGGATAATCTAATAAAAATGGCTTTAGTCACTAATTGTACTATACGAAAAGTAAACTATAGTCCCCAAAATTATAATCTTTTCTTTGTTATTATTATTTCATATGGTCCCTGCCATCATAGTGACCTCTATCACCCCCCATACCTTCTAAATTTTCAAGAGAATAATCCCAAATCACTTTTTTCCAACACCGATCATCATGCAGCAGAGAAGTAATGTGGATTAAAAGTGGACTCACGGCAAGACCGCTCTCAGCCACTCAAATGCTTCATACAGAGAAGCATTACATTCAGTACTTCTCTGTGAGAAACATAATAGCTACATTTATTGTGCAGACATCCTCATAAAGTGCGTGAAGAACCTAGTCTGACTCAGTTGTGGGTATGGAAGCGCCATCTAGTGGCTGTCAGGGTAACAGCCGCCGTAGGTGCCACAACTGCAATGATTTACATTGTGAGACCGAAATGGCAGGGCCACTTAGAAGAAGTAGTCTCAGCGCTTGTAGTAGTCTTATAATTTCCAGAATTCCAGTTGAAATAGGCAGGCTGTAGCTGAATTAGAGAATTTATCCTGATCAGCTATTTCAGATAAAATTTTCCATTCAGTATTTAAATTGCTCCAGTTTGGTACTTGGTGAATAACTCTGATAATACGAAGTTAAAAGAACACGTTCGACCTCATAACAGCTTCAGCTCATTGAAGTTGCATTTGGGCCGGAGTTTCCGGACGCTGTCTTACCTTCTGGGGCTAAACTTGTTCCAGCAGTTTATCCCCCCGGAGTTGGTCCATGTTGCCTGATACTGCTGCCTCGTGACTCTCATCCTCTGGTTGCCGTAGTATGAGGAAGGTTTAGCCGATGGTCGTCGATAAGCGATGAGAGTTTCAGCTGACACTCTTGGCCTATCACTGGGTACCCATTGAGATAAATAGTACATTAGAAGACAAGCATGATGGCAGAATGGACTTCTATAAAGTTGTGAAAAAAAAAGAGAGAGAGAGAAAAAATATTTGAGAAATTTGCCAAATTATATATACATATATTTAAAAAGATGAATTTTACTCTATAGAAAACAAGCACAATAGTACAATAGCCAATCATGTCACAGAGTGTTTTTTTTGTTGTTGTTGAGATTCACTTTAGCTGCCGATCCAAGACTCGCCATTGTATGACATCACATCATATTTTGGCGACACTCACTGCTCACAGGTTTTTCAGTGCAGATTGATTTATGGCCGAGTGTAGTAACACCTTAAAATATTCTTCTCCCCAGTTGATCGATCTTCATTATTTAAAAGGTTGTTTTGGAGGGATTACAGCCCAAGTATTCTTTTGTTTGCAGGAATGTTGTAAGATAAGAATTCTATAGGTCTATCTGATCAGCTGAGATAAGATGAGCTGGCTATTTGGTTCAAAAACAAGGCCTGTAGCCGTCAAAAACTATTTAGCAAGAGTATTTAATGTGAAAAAGAATCAACGTTGTTGCAAGCAGTCTTTACTTCAGGGGTATAAATGGAGGTGGGGCTCTAATTGGACATTTTTAGAGAATTCATGACCTACTGATAAAAATGTATCCATTAACAGTATAATTTAGAACAAGACCAACGTATCTTTTTTACACAGGCTAATTCCTAGACACATTCATTGTATTTTAAAGCCCTCCTATTGACTTTAATTGTATTGCTTTGAAGCTCTGCTACACACCAATACATACCTCCCAGTCTCTATTTAGGAGGGTCAGTCCATATTTTGGGCCTAATTCCATCTGCCCCCTTTTTTCTCATAATTTCACTCTTTTGTAGGAGCTCCATATTGTTGGTGTCTGAGTGTATAACAGAGCTCCACAGCAATAATACTCCCAGTAATGTGTCTGAGTGTATAACAGAGCTCCACAGCAATAATACTCCCAGTAATGTGTCTGAGTGTATAACAGAGCCCCACAGCAATAATACTCCCAGTAATGTGTCTGTGTATAACAGAGCTCCACAGCAATAATACTCCCAGTAATGTGTCTGAGTGTATAACGGAGCTCCACAGCAATAATACTTCCAGTAATGTGTCTGAGTGTATAACAGAGCTCCGCAGCAATAATACTCCCAGTAATGTGCCTGAGTGTATAACAGAGCTCCACAGCAATAATACTCCCAGTAATGTGTCTGAGTGTATAACAGAGCCCCACAGTGATAATACTCCCAGTAATGTGTCTGAGTGTATAACAGAGCTCCACAGCTATAATACTCCCAGTAATGTGTCTGAGTGTATAACAGAGCTCCACAGCAATAATACTCCCAGTAATGTGTCTGAGTGTATAACAGAGCCCCACAGTGATAATACTCCCAGTAATGTGTCTGAGTGTATAACAGAGCTCCACAGCTATAATACTCCCAGTAATGTGTCTGAGTGTATAACAGAGCTCCACAGCAATAATACTCCCAGTAATGTGTCTGAGTGTATAACAGAGCTCCACAGCAATAATACTCCCAGTAATGTGTCTGAGTGTATAACAGAGCTCCACAGCAATAATACTCCCTGTAATGTGTCTGAGTGTATAACAGAGCTCCACAGCAATAATACTCCCAGTAATGTGTCTGAGTGTATAACAGAGCTCCACAGCAATAATACTCCCAGTAATGTGACTGGGTGTATAACAGAGCTCCACAGCAATAATACTCCCAGTAATGTGACTGGGTGTATAACAGAGCTCCACAGATATAATACTCCCAGTAATGTGTCTGAGTGTATAACAGAGCTCCACAGCAATAATACTCCCAGTAATGTGTCTGAGTGTATAACAGATCTCCACAGCAATAATACTCCCAGTAATGTGTCTGAGTGTATAACAGAGCTCCACAGCAATAATACTCCCAGTAATGTGACTGAGTGTATAACAGAGCTCCACAGCAATAATACTTCCAGTAATGTGTCTTTAAGCTACAATAAATGTGTTTAGAGATCAGTCTGTGTAAATAAGATACAATGTTATTGTTCTAAATTACATTTTAATTGTATAAAACAAGCCTACAATTCCCTAAAAGGGTATTGTGGATGCATTTTCAGCTTGTGGGAGTGTGTGTCTGTAGAGGAGGGTGATTTTTGTATTGTTTATTATTGGGTTTGTGTAAATAGGTCTGTCAAAGAGCTGTAGAGTGTGTGTCTAGAGGCTGTAGAGAGAGATAGTGTGTTTGTGTGTGTAAAGGATGTAGTTTGTGTTTAGGGTATCCGGTGTGTATGTTTTTTGTGTATAATGATTGTGTGTGTGTGTGTGTCTGTGTGTAGGGAGATGTACAGAGGATATAGTGTCTCTGTATATAGGTGTAGTGTGTGTATGAGGGGTGTAGTGTGTGCTTAGGGGGATGCAGTGTATCACCAGTGGGATGGTGATGTAGATAACTGTAACAATTTTCAGGGTTCTGGCCAATTATTAGAAATATGTTTTCTGTAGTTTATCAAGTCCTTTTAGGTTGTTGAATTTGCTTAGTATGCAATGGTTCTGCATGTGATCACTTACGATTGATTATTTAGCACAAGGTGTAGAATCCTTTTTTTTTTCATAGAACCAATAATGACAAAGTGTCATCTGAAAAGTATTGTATTATAGAAAGTGATGTACACAAAGGACTGTATTGGAGGGCTACTCCATCCACCATAACCACGTCAGTGATTTGACGTGGTTATGGTGGTAGGAGTATTTATGTGCAATGTTTCTGCTTGAAACACTGTATATACTAGGATATATGTAATTGTGCTAGTAACACCCCAGCACACGTGACATTGGCAGACGAGAAATGCCAATGTCAATTCTGTGCATAAAAAAAGTCTATCGTTTTCCATCTCCTTTCCTCCCACCCACTGCGTGCTCCCTCCCACCTTCCTCTGTTTCCCTCAGTATTCTTTTTTAAAAAGCCTTTCCACCATCTTCACTCCCTCCTTCCCTCCCCTCGCCAGCCCGTAGCATGTGCATGTCCTCTGAGCTGGTGAAACGGACCAATTACAGGCATCTCTATGAGAAGCCTGTGATTGGACCGCACAAGGCCCCAGTGATATCCGACGTGGCGCGGAAGTCATAGCCGGGAGCTTCACCCAGCCCGGATTCCAGATGGCTAAAAATCTGTTTATTTTTCACGTTATGGTACCAACAGAGAAGGGGACCGTCTCCAGGGCTCGAGTCCTGCAGGAACGCGTGGGAACGGCGTTCCTGCACTTTTTTCACAGCAGGAACGCCGTTCCCCCTGCAGGCACTCAGGGGGCGGCAAAAAATGCCGCCCCCAAATGCCCTCTGTTCCCCCTGTCATGGGGGGGGCCACCTGATTGCCCCCCCTCCTCACCCCCGGCGGGCGGCTCTCTCTCCCTGTCACACGCGGCGAGGGAGCTGTGTCCTCTCTGCTCCCTCTCGCCGCGTGGGTTGTCTGCTGATGCCGGGAGCCGGAATATGACGTCATATTCCGGCTCCCTGCATCCGAAAACGGCGCGCGGCAAGAGGGAGCAGAGAGGACACAGCTCCCTCGCCGCGTGTGACAGGGAGAGAGCCGCCCGCCGGGGGGGAGGAGGGGGGCAATCAGGTGGCCCCCCCATGCCAGCCTCACTGCAGCCCCACTGGACCCCAGGGACCCATCCATGCCAGCTTTCCTGAAAGGTAGGGAGGCTGGGTGGGTGGGCAATGTTTATTTGAATAATTTGCATATATGTATGTCTGTTAGTGTATGTGTATGTATGTCTGTGTGTATGTCTGTTAGTGTATGTGTATGTATGTCTGTATGTATGTCTGTTAGTGTATGTGTATGTATGTCTGTATGTATGTCTGTTAGTGTATGTGTATGTATGTCTGTGTGTATGTCTGTTAGTGTATGTGTATGTATGTCTGTGTGTATGTCTGTTAGTGTATGTGTGTGTATGTCTGTTAGTGTATGTGTATGTATGTCTGTATGTATGTCTGTTAGTGTATGTGTATGTATGTGTGTGTGTATGTCTGTTAGTGTATGTGTGTCTGTTAGTGTATGTCTGTTAGTGTATGTGTATGTCTGTTAGTGTATGTGTGTTAGTCTATGTATGTGTGTGTATGTCTGTTAGTGTATGTGTATGTCTGTTAGTGTATGTGTGTGTCTGTTAGTGTATGTGTATGTATGTGTGTGTATGTCTGTTAGTGTATGTGTGTGTGTGTGTGTGTATGTCTGTTAGTGTATGTGTATGTATGTGTGTGTGTGTGTATGTCTGTTAGTGTATGTGTGTATGTCTGTTAGTGTGTGCGTGTGTGTGTGTATGTCTGTTTGTGTGTGTGTATGTCTGTTTGTGTGTGTGTATGTCTGTTTGTGTGTGTGTATGTCTGTTAGTCTATGTGTGTGTATGTTAGTTCATGTCTGTTGGTGTATGTATGTGTGTGTTTGTGTCAGTGTGTGTGTGTGTGTATGAGTGTATTTACGTCTGTTATCATATGTACGTGTGTGTGAGTGTATGTGCTTCTGTTAGTGTATGCATGTTTGCGTGTATGTGCTTCTGTTAGTGTATGCATGTGTGTGTGCGTATGAGTGTATGTGCTTCTGTTAGTGTATGCATGTTTGCGTGTATGTGCTTCTGTTAGTGTATGCATGTGTGTGCGTATGAGTGTATGTGCTTCTGTTAGTGTATGCACATGTTTGCGTGTATGTGCTTCTGTTAGTGTATGTTTGTAAGTGTCTGTCAAATCAGTGAGAGTCTGTTTGTCATTTAGTGCGTGTGGCTATTAGTGTGTGTCTGTCAGTGTGTTTGTGTGTGTCTCTCTGTCAATGAATGAGTGTGTGTCAGTGAATGTGTGTGTGTGTCAAATCAGTGACGTCTGTGTGTTTGTCACGTAGTGTGTGTGTTACTGTCAGTGTGTATCTGCCAGTGTGGGTGTCTGTCAGAGAGTGTGCTTAGAGGGACACTATAGGCACCCAGACAATTTCAGCTCATTGAAGTGGTCTGGGTGCAGTGTCCCAGTCCCCTTAACCCCTTAAGGACCAAACTTCTGGAATAAAAAGGAATCATGACGTGTCACACACGTCATGTGTCCTTAAGGGGTTAAACCTGCAAGTGTAATTATTGCGGTTTCTCAGAAACTGCAATAATTACCTTGAGGGGTAACTCCACCTCTAGTGGCTGTCTATCAGACACTAGAGGGACTTTCGGGTGGTTAGGTGACCAAAAGTCGCCTAACTGATGCTGGACGTCCTCACCCCTGTGCATGAGGACATCCAGCATCTGCTAAATACCCATAGGATTTTAACCCCATCAGTGTCGAATGAGGGAGGGGGGGCACTACAGGGAATTATAGTGCCAGGAAAACAGCTTTGTTTTCCTGGCACTATAGTATTTCTTTAAAAGGAGCAGGAAAAGGTGGAGTCTAAAGAGGAAGGGGTGGGTTCTTAATCAGGAAGCGGTGCGCCCTTGACAGGAAGGGGTGGTAAATTTAGATTGGGGGGTGCTCCGGTATAGTCATGCCTAGGGCAGCACAAAATTAAAATACACCACTGTGTGAGTGTCTGAGTATGTGTGTGCGTCTGTGAGTGTCTGAGTGCATGTGTATGTGTGTGCACGCGTTTATATATGCATACGAGTGGGGGTTTTTTTGGTGGGGGAGAGTTCCCACACTTTTTTCCCCAGGACTTGACCCCTGACCGTCTCCATAATGCAAAATAGGGTGTTATACACAAGCATTGTCCCCGCCCACCCCAAAAAAGGGTTAGAGTACCCCTTTAAAGGTTAACAAGCTCTGTCTGTTTATATAATAAGATACAATTATGTCGTTAGCTCAACAGGCACAAAATTATAAGAAAGTCAAATGGGCACATCCAATCATAGGACAACTGTTACACAGAAATTGTGACCTCCAGGCTTTCTCCAACCAGCATCAGCAGTACAAATCTGCTATAGAAGAACCTGGGCTTGATAGGAAGTACCTGTAATCTATACCCTGCAGTGCTCATATGAAGTTAGACATTATTAGGTTATTGAATAGAGACTATGTTTTTGCACATTTACACTTTCATAGATAGTAAAAGAGCATCACATGCAATTGTTCGAGGAGTAATGTTTAATTCTCTAATAGCAAATTGATCAAAAAGGGCAATGTTTAAATAAGGGGTAATTTTACCATCAAACATTAACAATGTTTTTATAAATTTTCACATAAAATGTTTTTTTAAGATTTTAATTATTTCATATTTTATATAAATAATTTGCAGAATAAATAATGTTTTATTATTAGGAGGCTCGGCTACATGTTTATAAGGTCTCCAAACTATGTATTTGTAGAACTTATAGTTACTAAGATATAAACAAAAAAAAAGATACATTTTCCTTATAATTGGTATTATTTTACCATTAGTACGTCCTAAAAAAAACATCAAAATATCTTTTAGCGAATGAAACTTTAGACTTTCCATTCTTAGAGAACATTTTGGTATATACATTGAACATCTCCTCCATTATCTCCTCTCAACTCCACAATGTATTAACACATTTTCTGTATGAGCTCTATTTTAGATTACTTCACCCTCTTTCATACCTTCCAATGGACAAAGAGAGACACTTTAATTCTAGAAGTGGGAGTTGGGGTGTGGCCAGGGGCAGAGCTCTCTTGAGAAATTTCAGGTGACTTAAAGGGACAATATAGTCACCAAAATAACTTTGGCTTAATGAAGCAGTGTTGGTGTATAGATCATGCCCCTGCAGTCTCACTGCTCAATTCTCTGCCATTTAGGAGTTAAACCCCTTTGTTTATACAGCTCTAGTTACACCTCCCTGCATGTGACTTACACAGCTTTCCTAAACACGTCCTGTAAAGAGTCATCTAATGTTTACACTTCCTTTATTACAAATTCTGTTAAATTTAGAATTAATTATCTAGCTAGCTAGACCATGCAGGAGCCTCCTTTATGTAGTTAAAGTTCAATTTACGGAGCAGGAGATAAAAACTTTTTAAAGTAAACTACATCTGATTGAAAATAGAACCATTTTATTTTCATGCAGGTTGTGTCAGTCCCAGCCAGGGGAGGTGTGGCTAGGGCTGCATAAACAGAAACAAAATGATTTAACTCCTAAATGGTAGATAATTGAGCAGTGAAACCTGAGAGGCATGTTCTATACACCAAAACTGCTTCATTGAGCTAAAGTTGTTTTTGTGACTATAGTGTCCATTTAATAATAACAATTTATTTATTTATTAATTTTGCAACTAATATGTAACAAATAAGCTCCTGAGAAATAGAGCACATCGAGGGGAGAAGGGTAAATCGAAATTAAGGGAAGGGATAACCTGTAGCTCCAAGTAGGTCCCTAACGTGCCTTTATCTCTAATAGATACTTATTTATTCTCACTTTTGTTACATTTGTTTCCAATAGTTGTTCGGATCGCTTTTTTGTTTAATTCAATTTACTTACCGGAGCACTATATTGTTACTTTCTGCTTCGGCTTGCTTGTCATTTTTTATTTTATTTTATTTATTTGTATTTAATTTGATTCATTATTTGGTTTCTATTTTTCTTCTCTTTTTTTTTTTCTCATTATTGGATGGTTTCGTTAGCCTGGCGCTGGCTAACATTTTATGATTAATTATGAATGAGTTATATTCTCCAAAATGTATTTATATCATATTTATCAAAGGTTATGTTCTATTCGTTACTTATTTTTGGGTTGCTTTCTAGCCATGAGAAAGTCTGGATTGTGAGTTACTAATAGTTATCTGCCTCCGATCCCTTCTCCCTCTCCGTTTCAATAATGCAGAAGAGAAAGATCAGATCAGTGTAGTAAGATTTAATAACTGTGACGGTTGAATGGTCCAGCAATATTGCCCATTAGTTTATTTCGATACTTTAGTATGAATATCTTGACAGCTCATTGACGAGATTTAATCTCGCCGTGCATTGTTTATGGTTGCACACAGAGAACAGATGAAAGTATAGGAGTAGGATAATTTAGGTGCGGCGTGGAGTTATTTTTGGTGATTCAGAGACCATAAAATGACAACTCACGTGGAATGGTTACAAAGGTAACTGTCATAAAGTTTCCGTTCCTCGTTCCCCATTCATGTTCATTTAAAATCTCTTGCTAGACTAATGATTAAGGTCACCATTTTTTAACTACACTTTGCTTATTCATTAGTGCTGTCTTTCATTACTAGAGTTGGGCCTGTTTAGAAGTTAGTGGTACGGTGGAGCTTCAATATTTGACCAAAGTATCTCTGCCAGAACCTCTCTCCTAATCCAGCAGAGTTGTTGGTGAATTAGAGCAGCCCACCCAAACAAGAGCTGATGAAGATTGAAAACAAGAACATTTTATTAGGTTTTACACACTTTTATACTCCTGGCAGGGGGTTGTTAACTCAATAATGGAGATGCCACCCAGGTGCCTCTGAATCTGGGAGATGATCAGATCATGTACTGCTAATCTAACCAAGCTCCAGACATCCAGACATCTAACACAAATATCCCTTAAAAACATCACCAAAAACAGTAATAATCCCCACACATTTGGAATCTCTGGATAGTTCGTCTCGGAACGCCCTATATGGCAAAATAGCGCCCTGATCACATGTCAGTGATACAATCGCCACCCGGTTAACGATTTGACCCGACGTGGCTGAGCTACAATGCAAAGAATAGTCCCACGTGGCCGGCCTAAGTTGCCGTAGTTCCCTGTAGCACTGTCCAGCAAATTGAGGTTGTCGGTTGGTCCATGAAGCCATGGCCGGGTTATTAATAGTTATTTTAGGCCGATTTTGGTTAGTTTCTTTACAAGTGGTTTCTATGATACGTGCACATGGCCAAAGTCTGTTTCTGACCTAATGGCTGCAGAGTTATGTACGTATACTGGAGACCACCATTGTGGCACTATTGTTTTGGTGGCAAGATATCAAGTCATGTGATATTTGTGTACACCACAACTCTGCCTCCTTCAACATTAAAGTATGATTAAATTACTCTCCAAACAAGGGGTTCAAGAACATTGCTCTCCAACTAGACCATTGATTCTTAACCTTTTATGACAGTGACCCAGATTTTGTTAAATGAATGTCATAGAGAAGCATTTGATTGGATCATATCCAAGCTCCGAGCGAACACGTATGCAGCAAGCTGAGGAATGGATGGAGTGTGGGGTGGACAAGGGGTGGACAAAGGTGGAGAATATAAAAAAACGAACTAATATTTCACAACGTAGGAAGGCAGAGAAGGCTGTGAGGGAATGCACCAAAGGAGGAGGACATATAAACTTCCCCTTGCTATAACCAACTGGGTCACATCGGGCTTACGCCCCACATCAGCTGCATCTGGTCTTCTACAGTAGGGATAGCTGAGAGTGTCGATGATCACTCTTAGCCACTGAGCACAGTCCTCCTTAGTGTTGATTTGCTCTATTGGTAAGATGGCTTCTACTGTAAGAAAAGACCGGTGGGATCCAGCACACTGTAGTGGTTATGGTGCATTAAGTGTTGCTTTGATTTTGATGCAGTTTGGTTGTATACATTTTCTGTAGCCATGCTAACGATGCTCTGGTAAAACGCATTGTTTAGAAATAACACTATTGTATCCATCTGTCTTCATGCAACACGTTTCCATTTGACTAACTTTTTATACCTTGTATACATTACAGATACCTCCCCATCAGATGTAGCGAATCTCAATGCATCAAACAGTATTGGTATTAATTCCTTGTGTGCGATTTGCGGAGACAGAGCTACGGGGAAACACTATGGAGCTTCCAGTTGTGACGGTTGCAAAGGATTCTTCAGACGGAGTGTTAGAAAGAACCACATGTATTCTTGCAGGTAAGATTATTATTGTTCATATAGAGCCAACATATTCCGTAGCGCTGTACAATTATAAAATGCGAATGATTGACATTGACAACAGGTAATTGACATACAGAATATTAACAGAGACAAGAGGTGAAGAAGGCTCTGCTCAAACAAGCATCAATAATATGTTTCATTTTCAATCCGATCTTACAGCACAATGTGTTTACTTTAGAACTTTTTATCTCCTACTCTGTCAGTTGAATTTTAATCGCGCACAGGAGGCTCCTACAGGGTCTTGCAGGTTATTGACAGAGCAGGGGATACGAAATGATTAATTAAACAAACCGTGGAATACAGGAAGTTAAAATATTAGATATCTCTTTACAGGAAGCATCTAGAGGGCCATGGTTTGTTTGTCGTATTGGTTAAAAAAATAATAAAACTTCCACTACTAAAGTTTACACAGTGGAGATATCACCATCGAAACCAATGGAATGTGAAGGAACATTCCACTCGTGTCGATCTCTCTCTCCACTTCTCTAGTAGACAAACTTTTATTAATCATCCCATATGTTTATGCATTGCAAGTGAGTCAAGGCCGACTTTCAACCTGGAGTTTGTAGGAAAGCCTAACTTAGTAGCCACTCATACAGTTTTTGTTTTTTATTTTGCCGACATTTTCCAAATTGACCAATTATTGTCACTAATATTAGCTGCAATTAATGCACACAGGAAATATCCAGGGATGAATATTAAATAAATGGCGTCCTGTGGGAGCACGAATTTCTCAACCAAAATAAAATGGATAGAGTAAAAAAAAAATTACAAAAAATTTGAGCTCATTTTTTTTATCTCCCTGCAAAAATGAATTAAAAAAAAGAAAACTTGTTTTTTTTTTTTTTTTATATTCATTACATTTGGGGGCTAGAGATCCTTTGTCTAATGGATAGATTCTACAAGAGGCTGTTTCAAACTAATCGAACCAAATTGCTGGACAACCCTGTTATTTTCATGGGATGGTTTGCTTTACAATTCATAAATAAATAAAATAATGGAAATTAGCAATTTATTAATATAATATTTTTGTTTTTTTTTGCATAGTCGCTCTTTTTGTAAATTAGGTTTTCTTAATTTAAGACATAAGAAAAGAGTAAAGAAAAGAGAATTATGGAAGAATATTGCACCAAAGTCAATATGATAGAGTGTACAATTGATAGAAATATGAATATAAAACATAATAGGACATATATGAAATGTCTGTGTACCTACCTATCCTTCGTCACTGTATGTTACATGGACTTACTGTATTAGCAGTGATACCAAGCAGCGAGGTTACAACATAGGAAGCAGCTTCAAAGGCTATCGTACACCAAGAATAGTTAGTACAGCTGTACAGTCTAGAATAGATAAAACGTAGATGGTTACTTTTAGGTAGAATATGGAGAAAAAGGAATGTAGAGAAAGTTACAGGTTGAGAGAGGAAAAATTCTGTAATTGAATCTATTTTATAGGAAGTATCTCATGTCTGCCTGTCAGACAGCCTCTAACAGGCGTGGAAATTGCAAATTAAAACCAATGCCATTTTTATTAGGAAGTCTGCAGGTGACATGACTTTGGTACACTGTCCCTTCAAATATCCCTTTAAAAAAAATAGATAATATAGTGTGAAATTGAATACAAAAATGTTCAACCTCCGACTGCCGATTGATGGGTGAAGGGTTGGAATTAGAGGGATCACATAAGATATAGTAGCTATTGGAGCTTAATGAGCCTTATCAGTCTAGTAAATATATTCATTAACAGATTGTCTGTTGTGTTCCCAGGTGTTTAATCTGACAGTCCCTCTAGCAATGACTTGTTAATATCACAAGTGTACCTGCACAAAACATTTCATTCAGCCGAGCGCCCAGGGGTATTTTTTTAATTATTTCTTTATTGAAGGTGAACATTTCATTTATTGGTTACTCAGTTATATGAAATCGTTTCTTTTTTGTTCATCAAACCAATTAAATTGCTGCTTAAAATATTGATTAGAAATGCATATTTAAAACAGGTATAAATTAACAATCTTTTGTTCAGTAATGATAAGGTGTCCGCCGTGATACAGAAAATATACATGTCCTTTAGATTATGCCAAAAAAATGAGGATCTAAAATGATTTTAAAATTTTTACAGATAGGATTATAAATGGGGACAGAGATGTCATCCTTAAATAGGATGGGCCTGGATCTTGCACGAATCTGGTTAAAGGGGCGCTGTAGATACTGTAACCGTTTCATTGTATTGAATTGGTTACAGTCCCATGGCACTGTCCCTGTCCGTCCATTCAGTGTTAAACAATTTTTAAATAGTTTAACACTTAATGAGTGCCCCTGGCCACCCACAGATCGGCCCACATTGAATGTATGGCTAAGGCCGAGATTACACACTTCCTTCCAGCCGTACCAATTCATACCAGCAATGGGCGCTGTGATAGGCTGAAAGCGGTCACCCGACAGATCCCAACAGCCCATAGCTGCTCAGCCAATCCCAACAGCCCATAGCTGCTCAGTCTAATGCCTCCTTACAAGACCAATCATCAGAGGTGATTGGTTACTGCAGACTTTCAAAGTTCCATCCATTTGCACCTGTTAGTAAATAGTGCCCTCTATGTCCTGGGTAAAGTACTGCACTCACCAAGCGGGATTGTATCAGACATTATCGCTTATACTCTCCTTTTCTTCTTTCAGGTTTAGCAGACAGTGTATCGTTGACAAAGACAAAAGGAATCAGTGTCGTTACTGTCGGCTGAAGAAATGTTTCCGAGCTGGGATGAAAAAAGAAGGTGAGGCCAGAATCTGGATTTCTGAAGGTGCCTCTGAACCTCTAAATTATTTTATTGCCCATTAACCCTGGAGGCATTTGGCAGACCGAACAAATTAGAATACATAGAGACAAGGGCTTCCTTCACAAACACTGATGTTATACAGCTTTGCCTTTTATGATAAGTTTGCACGTCAACTTGGAGAAAACAACGGAACTTTCATTGTGTTTGACAAGCTATGCCATTTTAGTTTACCAATAAAGTCCTTCCTATAGCTGTTGAGCCAATAGGAGAAATCTCTGTAGATCCAGTGGGGCCCAAGGCAGATTACAAGTTTAAGCCCCCCCTTGATTCTTAACATAGGGATGCTTAATGGGGCCGAGCAAACTCATGATTTCGAGGAACCTATCTAACCCCTGGGCCCTAGGCAGCTACCTAGGGTCACCTTAAAGTTATTACCACTTTGATTGAAGGCTAAAACATAGATCTCTCATTCTTTTTTTCATCACTACCATGTAACATAATGTCAAAGAGAGCAAGTGTCTTTAACCCCTTAAGGACTAAACTTCTGGAATAAAAGGGAATCATGACATGTCACACATGTCATGTGTCCTTAAGGGGTTAAAAGGACACTTCAAGTTGAAATTCCCTGTTACAGTTAAAAAAAAAAAAAAAACTACAGGCACCATAAACATCACAATGCGCTTTAACTACTTATCTTGGGAAAGTGCCATGGCACTCCTAGCACCATAACCACTCCGTACCACTGAAGGGTTATGATGCTGACAACAAATTTTGACCCGTGAAATACTACCCAGTTATTTATTGAGAATTACCATCCACTCTTTTTTGTTCAATCTTCTTTATGCGTCGAGACGAAAAGTTTCACGAATTACATCTTAGGTTGCAGGGAGTAGAGATAGTTAAAAGGTTTGATTTAGAATTATTTTTTTTACATTTCCCTTCTATCCATGCGACTGCAGTACAAGGTAATGTACTACTTATAGACGTGAATATAAAAAGGATTAAGGTTAAAAGGTTTAAAACTTAGGTGCTACAATCACCAATGTGGGTCACTTATTCACATAAAATAATACAATATACAAAAATGTGGACAGTGAGAGCACTCTATTGCACTTTACCCTTATTACACACGTAAAAATCTCTCTTGTAGACCTAAAAACAAGAATGGAACGTATATCGGGTAATAACGTAGCAGCTCAATAAGTATTAAATCTGCTGATGGAAAAACTCACATGGTCATGAGCCACTTATAAAAGCTGGCTCAGACTATCAACACAGCATAAGTTCACTCTGGCTCCAAGCTTGTCCCTTCTGTGGTCCTTTATCCTTATTGTCTCAATTATTCCAGGATGCAAGGAATGGTGAAACCAAAAGATTTATTAACACACTAAGGGTAGCTGGACATAAATGAATTAAAAAATACAAATATTAAAAAGTCCTCTGGACATTAACTCAACGCGTTTCGGCACGTAGCCTTTCTCAAGAGTTCATTCTTCTTTACTGCTTGTTTAAATGCCGTCTTTTGGCGCTCTTTTCTTCCGCCCGTCCTCAGTTACTTCCTGGTTCCGGTTTCCGGTCGCATCACACCGCGTCCCCGGCATATGACGTCACGACGTTCTCTTCGTTGTTCACGTCGTGACGTAGATCTTAGGGGCGGGACCTACTGTCGCTCGAGATTCAGCCCAAATCCAAAATGGATTTACAAGAGTCCAAATATGGCAAAATTGTAACATATAAATAAAATGCATAATATTAGCATTCTAAAAACAAAATTCTATATGCATATTACATACTAATAAAAAAAACTCAAAATATAAAAGACACATTTTAAACACATGTGCTGAGGAGAAAAAATGGGACATCAATTAGTATTCATTCTTAACATTTAGAGCCAATCTACATAGAGTAAAATTGAGATCAACCCAGAAATGTAAATATAAAATATATATATAAAATATATATAAAAAAAAAATATATATATATATATAAAATATATATATATATATATATTAATTGATACAAAATATTAATATTAAATATACAATATAGAAATTTATATAAAAATATAAAAAAGGAGGTAAAAAAAATCTATATATATATATGACTTAAGAGAAAAAAAGGGAATTATAGATATGGGGTAATCTCAAAATCTGCGTTTAAACCCTGTGGCATTAAAGTGTCCATATTAAAAATCCACATCATCTCGGTTTTATTGAGTACATTTTCTTTATCCCCCCCCTCTCCAATGTATGTCAACCTTTTCTATTGCTACAAAATCTAAATCCCTAGGATCACTATTATGATGTTCTAAAAAATGTTTGGAAACACTGTGGTGACATAAATTGACGATTTAATGTTATAAATGTGTTCCCTAATTCTAATTTTCAGGCTACGGGAAGTTCTGCCTATATATTGCAATCCACATGTGCAAGTTAACATGTAAATCACATTCAGGCTATTACATGTTATAAAGGATTTAATATCGTATTCGTATTCTTTTTTAGTGGTATTCGATAAAAATTGGGAAAACTTTTAACTTTTACCTTTTCTCAATTTGCAACCTCTACACTCCCCACAATAATAAAAGCCTTTTTGTTGTTTAAAAAAATTATTTTCATCTTTCTTATCAACATCTAAAAAACTTTTAGTTAAAACTTGCTTTAGATTCCTAGCCCCCCTAAAAATAATTTTCGGGTTGTCTTTAATAAAATCAGTCAACTTATCATCTGTTTTTAAAATATGCCAGTTTTTATTAATTATTTTCCTCAAATTCTTATTATGGGTACTAAAATCGAAGATCAGGGGTACTTCTTCGTCTTTATTCTGAGTCAAATTTTTGTTTTTGTATTTTAAAAGTGATTTCCTTTCAATCTTTTCAACCTCCTTAAAAGTTTTCTCTAGGGAAGTACTCTTATAACCCTTTTCTTCAAATTGTTCCATTAGACTTTCCGCCTGCTGTACGAACTCTTTATTTTCAGTATAGTTCCTTCTAGCTCTCAGGATCTGTCCCTTTGGAATATTTTGCAGACACGGTCTAAAATGGCAACTTTCGCAGTTGACTTGACTGTACCGGAACTGTACCGAAAATAAAGAGTTCGTACAGCAGGCGGAAAGTCTAATGGAACAATTTGAAGAAAAGGGTTATAAGAGTACTTACCAAGAGAAAACTATTTATCCATTGCGGTGAGCCATGCCTTTTGTCGAGAGCGAGGTACTCCCCGTGCCCCAGGCCTGTTCCAGAGCCTGCACTTTGTTGCCACAGACTTGGGTCTTCTTTGAGTCAAAGTGTTTCCCAGCCGGGAGTTTTCAGGGAGCTTTACCGTGTTGGTGTCGGCTTGTTGTTCCCTCCTGCATGTGTGGTCTGTGCTTCGGGGTGTTCCCAGGGTGGCTCTAGGCCCAGGAAGGTGTAAGGTGGCGTGGTGTGCCTTTGATGCGGTCGGGTTGCCTTTGGGGGGGTCTCTCGTGCTTCTTCTCTCGTAGTGCCTGTTTTCTCACCCATGGTGGCACCGCAGGTTGAGCTCGGTTCATCTGCTCCGTTAGGTCGGTCCAGAATTTTTCGAAGGCTGCATCCAGTCTCGCTTCAAAGCGATCGAGTGAGTCAGTAAGGCCATCTTGATGTTTTACCAATGTTTGAGTCACTGGCGCATCCGCCATCTTGGGTGCCACTGCGAGGCATTCTGCTTGTCGTATGGGCAGCTCACAACGACCTCGGAGGACCTTAGAGTGGGGCCCAGTGGGGACCGGGATGACCCCCACCGGCCCAGAGGGGGGGAAAGCGAGACCAAGGCTGCTTGCAAGTCGAGTAGTGGACAGGAGACCAGCCGCGCCTCCCGCAAGGCGCCCCTTCACCACGGGTGTATTTCGCCATCGGGTTTTTACCGCAGTGTATTGCCTGCGTGTTTCCAAGTCGAGGTATGACCTTGATGGGTGAAATTTTGGGGCAGATTATCGTTTTTTTGGCGTAGATATGCTTTAGGGTTGAGGAGCTTCCTCACCCTGCGTCCTGTTCAGTCAGCAGCCAGGCCCCGCCCACTATATATTTTTTATATATATTTTATATTTACATTTCTGGGTTGATCTCAATTTTACTCTATGTAGATTGGCTCTAAATGTTAAGAATGAATACTAATTGATGTCCCATTTTTTCTCCTCAGCACATATGTTTAAAATTTGTCTTTTATATTTTGAGTTTTTTATATGGTGTAATTTAGTATGTAATATGCAAATAGGATTTTGTTTTTAGAATGCTAATATTATGCATTTTATTTATATGTTACAATTTTTTTTTTTTTTTTTTTTATAATTCTTTATTTTTGGTGCAGGTTTGCAGGCAAAAATATACACCGTTTTTAAGACTTTTGAAACATATGTTACATTTAAGGCGGTACATAGTTAAACATTGTGCATATAATCAGTCAACGTGGTATGTTGCACTTTTTGTAGGTTTTGGTGGTCTGTCAGGTTGTATCGATATGGGTGCTATGTGGGTATGACCCCCCGCTATGCACGCGATCGAGTGGATAACGTGCCGTTGAGGTGTATGTGTATTGAGGCTCCATGTGGTTTTGCAAGGGGGTTGGTAGTCGTGTTTCTGGTGGAGCTGGTCCGTGAGCTGGTTGCTATTGATTCGTCATCTTCTATGTGAGTCCCTTTAGTTTCCAGTCAGTCCCTCTCTGGCGTGTCTGGTAGTAAGGGAGGGGGGGGGAGTGTCCTGAGCTTTGTGTGTGCGTTGTGTGTGTGTCCTTGGGGTTGGTCGGTTGTATTAGGTGCCTATTTGAGTGTATTTTTGGATGTCTGAAATTAAGTATAAAGTGTGGAACTTAAAACGTAAAACATTAAACATTTAGTAGCTTTAAGCTAATAGAGTTCTCAAGAATGTCTCTGCGGCTTGGGTTATTAGGGTACGCTGGTCTATTCAAGTTTTTGGTCTTCCAGTTCTCCTGTGTTCAGTGGTGGATGTGTCTGAGTCAGTATCCGTGAGGAGCTGCATGTCCAGTGGTCCTTGGACTGGGCTCTGCTGCGGTTGTATGTCCAGGGCTGTTAGGAGCGCAGGAGTGTCGGCTGGGTCTGTGGCTTTATAATATTTCTCTCCCTTGGTGATCCATATAGTTTGCGGTGTCGCCCATCTGTACGTCAGGCCTGCCTTCTGCAGAGCTTGTGTGAGGGGTTGCATGGCTTTGCGCCACTGTAGTGTGGCTCTACTGAGATCTTGAAAAAAGGATATTTTACAGTTCTCAAAGCCGTATGGTGACTTTCCTTTCATCGCCGCTAACAGGGCTAATTTGTTGGACATCGTTTGGCACCTGAGGATGGTGTCTCTCGGCGCGGTTGCAGGAGCCTTGGGGGATTTTGCTATTCGGTACGCCCCATCAAATGAGAAGTATTTAGCCTCTTTGGCTGGGAGTAGTGATGCCACTAACCTTCTTATGAAGTGCGGTAGCTCCTCCAGGGGTATGTTTTCGGCTATTCCCCTTAGCTTTATGTTCTTCCTCCTGCTCCTGTCGTCGAGTATTAACAGGTGTCTGTTCGTTTCTGCTTGTTGAGTCTGTATGTGTTGCACCCTGTCGCTCAATTCTTTAAGTCCTTTTTGCAGGTCTGTCACATTGTGCTCAGTGGCTTGTGTGCGGCCCTGGACTGACTGTACCTCCATTTTGAGGGCCTCCAGATCTGCCTCCCACATCCTTCTGAGGTTATTTTGGAGACCGGTTAACATTTCTTGCAGCTCCCGTTTGGTCGCCGGTGAGTCCGCGTTTTCCGGGCTAGGAGTACCCTTGTCCGACACGGTAGGGCTTTTCTGTGTGGTCTTGCTAGCTGTCCGTACCGGTGAGAGGGGGTGCTCCCGGGCAGGTGAGGGCTCCCGTAATAACGGGGTTTTTACTAATGCCGGTTGCTGCAGCATGTAGCTGATGTCGTGTTGCGGCTTGGCTGCGGGCGCAGTTTGTCTTTGGGATTTTCTCCCCATGTCGCCCGTTAGCAGGTTCAGGTAGTCGGGATCGGGGTCGTCCCAGTCTAGGTCTAGTGGGCCTCCGAAGACTGCTGGAGTGTGCCGGATGGCGCGGTAGGCCTTGGTGCCGCGGGTCTGGATTTTCTTGCCCGGGGTATGTAAAAAAGGCATCGGCGGAATCAGGGTGGCGTGCTGTGGCAATATTTGTCACTCTTTCGTCGAGTTTCCCCAGGATGGTGGAGATATTAGCTGGATTCTATGAATCAGCGCACGGAGCTCAGAAAATGGCGTCTAGTCGGTTGTGCTGTCAGGCTCCGCCCCCCTATATGTTACAATTTTGCCCTATTTGGACTCTTGTAAATCCATTTTGGATTTGGACTGAATCTCGGGCGACAGTAGGTCCCGCCCCTAAGATCTACGTCACGACGTGAATACGAATATGCCGGGGACGCGGTGTGATGCGACCGGAAACCGGACGGAAGAAAAGAGCGCCAAAAGACGGCATTTAAACGAGCAGTAAAGAAGAAGAAGAATGAACTCTTGAGAAAGGCTACGTGCCGAAACGCGTTGAGTTAATGTCCAGAGGACTTTTTAATATTTGTATTTTTTTTATTAATTTATGTCCATTGGTTTCACCATTCCTTGCATCCTGGAATAATTGAGACAATAAGGATAAAGGACCACAGGAGGGACAAGCTTGGAGCCAGAGTGAGCCAGAGTGAACTTATGCTGTGTTGATATGCTGTTAGTCTGAGACAGCTTTTATAAGTGGCTCATGACCATGTGAGTTTTTCCATCAGCAGATTTAATACTTATTGAGCTGCTACGTTATTACCCGATATACTTTCCATTCTTGTTTTTAGGTCTACAAGAGAGATTTTTACGTGTGTAGTAAACTACTTATAGACGCTCTTTCGCTATTGGGGTCTTTGCATAATTTGCAAAGACCACCCAATAGTGACTTCTCCGCTGGCAGCGCGGTGGCTGAGGGGTGCAGGGATAAGTTATACTTACCTACACCTGTCCCTTACTCCTCTAGACAGTCCTCGCACATGACCACAGGAGCTCCCCCCATTATGTATGTGCAGAAGTCACAGGAGGGTGTAATACTTGTCTATGGGGGTTTGCTATAAAAAACTAAGTTTTGTTCAGAACTGAACCTTTCACTGGTTTAGAATTCCCAATTTGTAGGTGCTTGAGCTAGAATTGTTCCTAAATGTCTACATATACATCTCTTGACGTGCCAAGAGGCTGCTGCAAGACGCCTTGACAGATAGTTAAGGATTACCTGCGTGAAGCTAATTATGTTTTCGTAGATGCCTTACCGATGTCTGTTAATATTCAATCAATCTCCCATTAGGTCTATGACCAACTAATTCTGAACAAACATTCAAAAAAACAGCACGCAGTGCCTGAACTCAGCAAGTTTACTGATAACGGCGCCATAACCTTGAGTCAATCTCTCTTTACAACTCTGCTGACTGCACATTTTTTTTCTTTTTCTTTTTTTAATTCTATTTTTCCTTTCTAGTCTTTGTGGCGCTTAGTCATACTGGTTATCAGAGTTAGATTTACGAAAAAAAAATAAGGATAAAAAAAAAAAAAAAAAAAGGTGCTGTGCTTTAGGTAGAGCGATTGGCGACGAGCACGTTGTTATCTTTTTATGACTGCAAATTATTTGGTAATCATATTATTCCCTCAACTAACCCCAGATCAACTACGATTGCATAGCAACTCAATGTTTATTTAAGGTAACAGGACTGGAAAACAAAATCTGTTTTTTAAAGCAAGCACCAAAAAAATAGGCAGGTGCAAACAGTGCCTCTCGACTCCTCCCAGATCAGATCATGGCTGTGCAGCCTGCCTGGCCCCTGACTCCCTCGGGCCCTTGTCCATGACCGATCTGCCCGAGTGGTCAGTCCGCCCCTGGATGCAAACAATTTTATCCACGGTAATCAGGGACCGTGAGAACAATCAACAGGGATTACAGCAAAGCTGTTAGTCTCCAGGATTTTAATATGATGTTTTCTTACCTACTATATTTAACAAACAATACGGCTCTTTGGAGGCGGGCCTGGGGAGCAAGAATAACCAGTCAAAATATTTCAAGTCCTCCTTCCCACCACTAAGGATTGGCAGAGGACTTGGGAAAGATATTCAGCCTCTCCACCTCTTCAGCCTCTCTGTTCTATTCAACTAAATCAAAATGGAACCTTTGTACTTGGAAGCTCGTAACTGCGTATCTAATTTCTACTACTGTCGTGCTCTAATAGCACTACATTACAGTTCAAATATTACCAATATCCCCATTGGAATACAAATAGTTTACCTCTAAACCCTGGACCTGTGGTGGCCCTTAAAGAGTGGTTGAAAGCACCGGATTAAATTTCCCTAAATAGTTGGGCGTTTAACATCCCTGACTGGGACACTCTTCCTAAAGTATTTCACTTTTGTTTTAGGATGGTTTTAACCATTTTCACGCTTTTAACTCATTGTGTTCGTCTCTCATTTTAGCGGTACAGAATGAACGAGATAGAATAAGCACAAGAAGATCGAGCTATGAAGACAGCAGCTTACCTTCTATCAATGTACTAATCCAAGCAGAGGTACTGTCACAGCAGGTAGGAACGTGATAGTGTGATAATCATTTTACACATACTTGTCTTTTGTGTTTAGAGGTCTTCTTCTCTTGTGTCTTTGGTAGTTAGAACATTTAGTAGAATTTGGCCAGGTGTGTCTTTGGTTTTTAATTCAATAGTTACTAGACCAAAGTGCTTAGTCACTGCTACGCAGATAATGTTAGATAAAAACTCCATCTATTCAGGTATAAAAATAATCTTGCATCGTGTGACGTGATGTATCCCTATCTGTTGTAATAAAACATTCGGTATTCTTTTTCGTGCAGATAACGACCTCGGTATCAGTGTTAAATACAGACATAAGAGGGAAGAAGATTGCTAATATTACAGATGTGTGTGATTCGATGAAACAGCAACTCCTGGTTTTAGTAGAATGGGCTAAATATATCCCAGCCTTCTGTGAGCTTCCTTTAGATGATCAGGTGGGTTGAAATATCAATTCGATTGAAAATTTGAGAAATAGAGTGGCCTGTGGGTTCTGTAGTAGAGTTGGGTTTGTATTAATTAAAAGGGTTTCAAGGAATCAGGAATTATTGGGAGGAAGATTTAAAGGTAATACCATCTTCGGAGATATAGACGCAGGTCAAGAGGTCCGTAAATGTGCTATCAAACAAATGTCTCCCTAAGATAAAACCCATGTCACCCTGACAAACAGTGGTCTTGTGAATGTTTTGGAAAATTACTAAATTTTTTTACCTGGCACCCTCTGATACAGGGGATTGTGTGACATTACTGCCATTTTTAAATGATAATTGCAGTAATTATTTCTCTTTCTTTAGTTCGTTGGTTCGTTCGTATTTTCTTCGTTCTTTAACTTTTGCTATTTTTCTTTTGTTCTTTTGCCTTCATTCTTTTTTTAACGTTACCCAGAAATGGTTAATTAATAGCTGCCCGAAATGGAATTAAACTTATAATTTTTTTTTAGGACTAATGATTAAGCTTTGTGCCGTTAAAGGATTTTAGCGCTTAACCTTTTAAATTGTTAACCTTTGTGTGTTTTATAACCTGTGATGTTTAACAGAATATAGAAAGAATCCTTAACAGAGTTTAGACATCTCCATGAACAATTTGCCCCCCTCCCCCTTTTCAGTATTTAACCTATTGAATGCACTGACACCCAATGCCCTAGTCCCGAAAATTCCTCACTTAGGACATACTGGGACTGAGACTGTCTTCAGCTATACAACTGTCCATTTGTCCAATTCAGAAGAGGTATTTAAGGACATTGATATTATATAGCAATGCTCCATATAGATTGAGATCTATATACTAAACTGTGCAATGCAGCAATTTTTGGACAGTTTAGGACACAATAGTCAAGTTTGAAAATATTACTCCCTTCCAGAATTTTGGTTTTCCTGGTTTAGTGTAGAGCTGCAGTAATAGGGACAGATAGCTCAGTTTTTCTGCAAATACGTGTCCATCAAGGTTTTAATTGGGTGAAGGATGCCTTAATAAAAAGTACATGGTGATAACTTTAAACATGTATGTAATTTTTAAGGGATGTAAGCTCATTGAGCAGCGCCCTCCACCTCTCTGTTCCTGTACGCCCAGTTGTCTGGTTACAATTACATGTCTGTTAGTCCACCCATTGTACAGCGCTACGGAATCTGATGGCGCTATATAAATAATACAATAATAATAATAAAGGGACTTACATGTTATCCAGTTAGAGTTTTAAGCACTGTATTAAACAAATTCGTGGAGACACCGTGGAGACATTGGCGTGGGAAAAACTGATACAAAACAAATGTTTTGCAAATGAAGCTGCATCCCAACTGGGCTCTTGGGATTTCAGCCAATCAGAAAACAATAATATTTACGGTCCTTGTAAATATTTCTGCAATGCTTACTTGTGTCTCGTGTAAGAGACGATGGAGACTTGGGGGGGAATTATCAAAGTATTCTGTTTTAAATGTTAGGTGGGCACTGGGTTTTGAGGAGGGATTTAGGATGAGTTGGTTTGTATAGAAGCCACTATTATTATATTATTTTTTTCAGGTGGCGTTGTTACGGGCACACGCAGGGGAGCATCTACTTCTGGGAGCTGCAAAGCGGTCGATGATGTACAAGGATATCTTACTTTTAGGTAAAACATATCTTTACATCTCAATACATCTCAAGACTAGGGTATCTTGTTATTTTTTTTAATTTTTTTATGTTCCTTTCCTCTAAAATGTTTACTGCTTTAAATTAATGATAACACTGTCGAGATTATTAATTCAATTGATGAATTGTTGGCATTTCATTTGGGAACTTAACATCTTCGGTCAAAATAGCCTAATGAGAAGAAGAATCACTTCTTTCGAAACTTGGCTCTCAGAACGCGAGGATTGGTTGACTTGCTAGCCAACCACTCAGAGTGCTCCTACTCATATTGAATGTTTCCCAGGCTATAAAAGGGCTTTCCCTGCTGTTACATAGCGCCCTCCATGGGTGAAGATGGATTAATATTATTGCACTGGCTTTTTTTTTATTTTAAACAGTTGCGTCGTGAGATAATGGATTTTTATTTGGCCTTTTTGGGGGGCTGAAAATCAGAAGAATTAGAAGACAGAAGACATCTGATGGTAAGTATTATTTTTAACAGATATTACTTTAAAGAAACGCTATAATGTTAGGAATACAAACATGTATTCCTAACACTTCCCCCGCGCCCCAAAAGGAGTTTAAACTTACATTTTGTCCCTCGCCACGTCGGTCTCACGATGGCTGTCCTCGCTTCCACGGCTTAGATCAACAATCTCGATTATCTCACTCAATCCAACACTTTTCCATAGAAAAGCATTTGGAGGCTATTGCACATGCGCGGCAAAACACAGTGCCGCGCCAATCAGCATCTTCTCATAGAGATGCATTCAATCGATGCATCTCTATGGTGAGCAGACAGTGCCTCCATGCAGAGTGTGGAGACGCTGAATGTAGTTGCTGCACCGTGTGCAGCACCAGGGCCGTCTTTAATTTTGGTTGGACCCTGGGCAAGCATTTACTTGGGCCCCCCGACTACATATAGATACGCACAAATACACTACCTGACACACACACGCAGATACACACTGACCGCATATAGATACACACAAGAACATACAGATACACACAGACTACATATAGATACACAAACACAGACAGATACAAACACTGGCATACATGCAGATACAAAGGTACACACACTGAATTCATATAGATACACCGACACACACCCTGACACACATACAGACACACAGATACACAACCTGACACACATGCAGAT
The DNA here is from genome assembly GCF_036172605.1 of Pelobates fuscus. Taxonomy (NCBI): domain Eukaryota; kingdom Metazoa; phylum Chordata; class Amphibia; order Anura; family Pelobatidae; genus Pelobates; species Pelobates fuscus. Next base: position 290,025,371 of record NC_086322.1, read on the forward strand.
ATACAGATACAAACACTGACACATACAGATACACACACACACAAACACAAATGGACAACATACAGATACAGAGACACATTCTGACAGACGTACTGACACAGACAGCCATACTGAAACACACATACACAAAGACATACTGAACCACACAGACACTGACGGACTCACACATAGACATACAGACATTCTGGCACACATACATACAGACACACTGACAGACTCACACACTGACAGACTCTCTCACACACACAGACATACTGTCACACTGACAGACACACATACACTGACAGACATACACACATACACTGACAGACATGCACACATACATACATACCGAACCACACAGACACTGACAGACACACACAGTCATACAGATACACTGACAGACATACTGGCACACTAACACATACACATACATATATACTGACACACACACACACACACACACACTCATGCAAAATTTGATAACCACCCTCCAGTTTCTTACCTTTTCCTGGAGGGTGGCTTCCCTGGGGTCCAGTGGGCTGGCTGGGGTGGCTGGGAGTTAAGCTCTCCCGGCCTGGCCCCCTCCGGAACAGCTTCTTCCTCCCGCGCGGCTCCTGTTTCTGTGGGAGGAAGTGACGTGCGGCTGTCACTTCCTCCCAGTCGGCTGCCGGAAAGCAAGGGCCCGGTCGCGCTGTTAAAGCGCCAGAGTGCCCGACCGGGCCCCTGCTGACACAGGCCCACCGGGTGGCCCTAAGTGCATGGGCCACCCGATGGGCCACCATAGTTTGCGGGCAGAGGGCAAACGGAGCAGCTGTCTTGGGCCCCCCAGCAGGGACAGGGCCCGGGGCAGCTGCCCCATTTGCCCCGCGTTAAAGACGGCCCTGTGCAGCACTGGTACAGGAAGCACCTTTATTGGCCAACTGAGTGTCTGCACCTAAAGTGGTTACTAGGCAGCAATTTAAACACTGCCTTTTCTCTGAAATGGCAGTGTTTACATTAAAAATGCCTGCAGGGGCATGCTATAGACTCTATAAACACTACACTGGGCTGTAGTTGTTCTGGTGACTATAGAGTCCCTTTAAAGTCAAAATAAAACTCCCTAAGTCAGCTGTGTGTCAAGTTATATTTTTTAGTTTGGCTGCTTTTGCCTTACAATTGAAACTTTATTTGAATTCATTTAGAATTGTCACTTTGGTAAATAACCCTATAAGCCAGCAAATAATTGATGTTAAAGATGATGTTTGGGATATGTTGAAGAGCCACCTCTCTTTTTGTGCTGGAGAATGGGGGATCTGTGTGACCAGGTCAAGGAACTCCCTCTTAGAACATATTTACTAAACATTTAATATTTATTCACCATTTTGAAACATTGTATGGCCTTCCACTGCAGTCGCCCTCCACCCAAACATCCCCACTTGGGAGTCAAATCTTGGTTACATCTGCACTGCCTGCAAACTCTCCAGACATACCACAGCATGAGTTCCAGATAAACAAATTCACCATATTTCAAATACCAAATAATTTCTTTACTTTGGATGACATTTAACAGTGTTATTGTTGTTTAGATTTTCATTTACAAGTTTGCAAATGGTTGGGAATGGAATTTGGAAACTACTTCAAAAGTCGGCAACATAAACTTTTTTTTTGCATCAACAGGGAATGATCGAGTCGTGCCGCGGAACTGTCCAGAGCTAGAAGTGGGACGAGTAGCAGTCCGAATTCTAGACGAACTGGTCCTTCCGTTCCAAGAACTTCAGATCGATGACAACGAATATGCCTGCCTGAAAGCAATAATATTTTTTGACCCTGGTATGTATCATCTTCTACAGGGAGCTAAATTAACCTGATGTAATGTAGCACAAAAAATTGTGTCCACTACTCAAATTAAATATTTAATATATTATACTCTATTCGTTACTGGAGAAATAAAAATTCTTGGCAAAATTTGTTGAGGTATTTATTCTTCAAATAAAAGTGGCATGTAAAATTTAAATTGGCAACATTGACAGTCTGAAAGTGTATTTTCTAATTAGTGCGATATGTCTTACTCTTTCTGTGAAGATGCCAAAGGACTAAGTGACCCAACTAAAATCAAGAGGATGAGGTACCAGGTCCAAGTTAGTCTGGAAGATTACATCAACGACAGGCAATACGATTCCCGGGGAAGGTTCGGAGAGCTGCTTCTTCTCCTCCCCACCCTACAGAGTATCACCTGGCAGATGATCGAGCAAATCCAATTTGTCAAACTTTTTGGGATGGCCAAAATCGACAACTTGCTGCAGGAGATGCTCCTCGGAGGTCAGTGTAACAAACAGAAAAGACCTAAAGGACAGAGGGTATATAGATCAATGATGGTTCCATGTGGTCATATTTACCTTCATCAGTACAGTCCAACTTTTTACCATCATGCAGAATGCTGTTAAATTATTTGTTACACAAAAGGGCTTTTAAATGGTAATGACCAGAACTTTATTTTATAGGGACTATCTAGATGCATCATTCATTATACTGAAGTGTCTGTAGTGCCTGCAGACCCCTAACAATGTCCCGCATTTCACTATTAAACTGTTTTTTAAATTCTTTAAAACTAAACGAGGGTTCTCTCTCTGCTGCAGCAAAGGGTGGCAGTGATAGTCCATGAGCTTCATCTCAACACTCTCAGCCGATTGCTGCCTCCCATTCTCTCATATGGATTGGCTTGGCTAATGCAGAGTCACACTCAAGTGAAGGGCTAAGCTAAAGACACCTAAGGACCCTCACACTGTGTTAAACCATTAAAAACTTCAATTAGATAAAATGGAGCCTAGAATGTTAATTTAAAGTAGAGTGATTTTTATACTGTGCAAGGTTGCATTAAAAGTAATGCTATTGTATAGGGTGTATTTTACACCTATCCCATCTTAAAGGAGAAAGCAGGTAGCCCCGATATAGATGGATGTTAATTTGGAGAGATTTAAAGTTGCAATATTGTGCTAATGGTAATAAATGTTCAATTTAATCTCTCATGCTAGGGTCTGCAAACGAAGCCCCCCACTCACATCACCCCCTTCACCCTCACCTTGTTCAAGACCACCTAGCAACAAATGTCATTGTAGCCAACAACACCATACCTTCTCAACTCCACAACGGACAGATGTGTGAGTATATTCTTCCATTCATTTTAATAACATTTCCCTACTCCAAACATTAAACAAACAAAAAAACTGGCTTCCAAGCTTCCCTATCATTTCTCTTTGTCACATGTGCAAGAATACAAAATGGAGAGTTAAGGAAGACCTTCTTAGAACTCACTGGACCTTATCCCCTATGGTGTAGGCACCTATTGCACATCATACGAGAAGACACGTATTCCCATCAGCCGCCGAAAGTGACAGCTGGTGGGAATGGTAGATACAGCAGACAGAAACTGGTTGGCACATTTTACCGGAAATTGGTGGGGACATGAGACAAAGTTTTTTCTGCTTCGAGTAATGATATCTTTTGATTATGTTGTGAAGACAATTTAATACATTATTTTTGAGATTATCAAGTCCCAGGCATAAGTGACAAAAATATAAATAACAAGTAATGTATTTAATTTATTTTCCGCCTTAGGTCCAGCCGAAGGTATGTGCTCACCCCAAATACGCTTTTATAACACAACACACATACACACGCATCCAGTAACAGTTTACACAGAGTGTGCGTGTAGTGTGCCTGTAAATATGCACATGTAAAATGTGGGTGAGAGAATATGTGTAAACAAGTCGTACACACATATACGTAACTAGCCACACTCACCTACACATGCGTGAATACAGTGACATACATTTGTTCATAAGCAAACAAACACACAATTACTTACATAGCTAGCCACACTCACACACTGACACACATATCTATTAACAGCCACACAAATGTACATACATTAACAACCACAAAGTGAGACAAACAGACATACACACGCATCACAGAACTCCGTAGCAATAAAACTCACAGGAATGTAGTGCGTGTGTGTTTGTGTGTTTGTGTGGTTGGATATAGGCATTCGGGCTGTGGGTCATGGGGCAAACTAGGAATTTGTTGGGTCTTGGTTCAATACAACCCTCTAGCCTACATTTCTATTATTTACACCATTCACCTCTAATCACTCTACACTGGAGATGTGCTTTCGATTCAAACCGATGGTCTAAAAGCAGTAAAAATAATAATATATTGCTTACCAATAAGTTGCTGAAGGGGTTAAGGCCTCTTACCTAGTAATGTCAACTCAAACAACCTTATCTGAGATGCTGTGCTGATTAAATTCTTCACAAACTACACAGAAAACAGCTCTGATTATCGAAATATGGAAACCACGGAGAGAAAAAAAATAAAGGCAATTAAATGGGAAGAAACATTTTTCGAGAAATTATGCTATGACTTGATAAAACATTGGGATTTTTTTTTAACTTGTGTTGACCTTTTTTACGGGATGCGCCATTTTTTTTAATGTATATATAGAGAGATTTAGCAATTGACAGCACAATCTAGTTCAGTCGTGGCACAGTCTGGCACACGTTCTATGATTGACAAGGAGTCACTGAACATATCATTCTATGATTGACGGGGAGTCATTGAACATATCATTCTATGATTAACAGGGAGCCATTGAACATGTCATTCTATGATTTAAAAAGAAACCCCATAAAGCTGTGTTGCACGTTCCCTTCAACCCTTGTCCTCCACTTCCAAAAAGCAAGTGTTGAGACCATTATAATCCATTAGTCGTTGAGTACAGTGAAGGTTTAGGGTAGATTTGACCACAAGCCAGGTCTATATGAAACTGCACTACAACAAAGTCCCCCTTCTCGTCTGCTCCTAAAACCATGTCCTTCAGGTACCCCCACAATCCCATTCCTGTGATCTAAAATAAATTTGATACAAACTACAGCCACTGTGTTGTTAATGTTCCATTGTTTTTTTTATATTTTTACAGCCACACCGGAGACTCCCCAGCCATCACCACCAGCAGGTTCCGGAACTGAACAGTACAAAATTATACATGGTGCTATCGCTACTGTGTCTAAACAACCAACTTCAATCCCACAGCCAACTATCACCAAGCAGGAAGTCATGTGAATAAAATAAAAAAAAAGATGGACTTGCCACTCTGGCTATTAATTAATATCTCATAAAATGAAAGGACTAATTCATTAATAGCCAAGTTAAAGACAACTAAAACAAGCCAAAAACCTTCTCTCCCACTGCCTGGACTGAGCAAAACTTTATTGTAATGCTTTCCACTGGGCAGCAAAGCATAGTTTTCTTTTTACCAAAAGTGATATTTTTGTATAGTTGAATAATAATTTTAAAAAAAAATGTTCCACTGCTTTCCTTTTAGTTTTTGAACACTTTGCTGTTAAGTTGAATTGTAAGATATTACATTGAGTTTATAGTTTATAGTTTGGAATATGAATACAGAAAATTATAGCCATTCAGAAACAGGATTGTTAAAAATGTGACTATTTTGGGTCACGTCTGCATAAACAAAAGGATGGATATGATAGGTGTTTAGGGTAGTTCCATATTTGGGGGTGTTGCATTTTTATAATTTTTACAATTCATTTGCAAATGTACTCCTGGTTATCTGCTCAGCGTTATACTACAGCAACCTCAACCAACCTATCCTACAGCAACCTCAACCAACCTATCCTACAGCAACCTCAACCAAACTCCAGGGTTGAAGCAATGTTTGCCCCGAAAACACGACGTGGACATGTACTTGTAGTGACACATGAAGATGCCTCTTGCCTGGAATGTCAGATGGAATATAACTTGTAGGTTCCAGAAACATTTCTGATTCAGCATAGTTACCTGGAGTAACTAGTTTTATCGAAAAATACCAGTGATGAGTTAGTAGACATTACAAAAAAATACCCACATACAAAAAAAGCCCACTACATTTCTTGTTTTAAAAATTTGGTTTATTAAAAAACTGTTGCACAATTCAAAGGACAACTACTCATTATACAGTAGATGCCTTCAAATGAATTATCTTGCCCAGAGCATTTACCACCACTTTTTTTCGATGCTCATGCAGCAAGGTTGGTGTCAACTTCCTCTATTTTAATTACAATGATCCCAATAACTTTTCTGTGCTCCGTGTACATCCAGGTAGTTACAAACTCATCAAAATGAACAGAAGGTATTACCTAGTTACCTTGTAATGGAGCAGAGGTTGAACTAGTGCAAGTCCAATGGTTAGCCTTATGCAGATAGGTTATACCCGTGAGATAAGCCTTTATTCTCGAGACACACTTAGAACCTTTGGTTACTGGACAAAGTTTTTAATGATAAAGCACACCTAGGTATTCTAATTTGACATAGTTAATTTCTTCTCCAAGGGCAGCTAGTAAGGCCCATACTGTAAAGTTCTCATTTTGCGTCTCATACATTCAACACAAACTCAAGTTTACTTTAGTTCATGACACATCTGTTTTTTTATGTTCCTCGTGTCTAATTTGTGCATTTCCCGTAATCTTCGCTGGTGTTTTTGCCCCCCAAAATATACTGCTTTTAGGCTCTTGTGGTTGGATAGAGGTTGTGGGTCATGGGACAAACTAGGAATTTGTTGGATCTTGGTTCAAAATTCTCCAGCAAGTCAATGAATTCTTCGAAGAATACAAATTTCAGTGGAAATGCACAAACAAGATATACTTAATCTTTCATCAGTCTCAGATGAAACATTAGGAGCGACGCTAGAGTGTGTCCCCTAGAAATCTGAAGGTGTGACCCCTAAACAATGCCTGTTAATATAGATGGTCTATTTCTCTGGGAAAAACTAATTTGTTTCCCCCCAGGCCCTGGCCGAATTTGTTTGCTCTGATTTTATTTTCAAATCTCGAAATTTTTAGCTAGCTTCTAACCATTCGAGGAAACATAAAGACTATTGGATCATTCAAGGAGGGTTTTCCAAAACTCCGAACAGTAGCGTTTATTTTGAGTTTTCTGTACATCGTGAGAGTTAAGATTGCTCTTTTAATGCCCATTCATTTTCACTGCCACGGAAAAATAAATGAAATATCTTTTTTTATCACGTAGTGGTATTAGAAGAGAAAATGCACATTATACGTCACTGCCAAGATTTAGAGGCCTTTGCAAAATGCACATGTACATACAAACAGTATACTTTCTGTAATTTATTGTCCCAATGAACACTTTACTTAAATTATTTTGTACTATATGCTGATTGCTACAAATTAACAATTTTTCTAAGAAAATAATTGACCCCATTTTATAGGAAGATGTTTTATTAATTTGATCACTTTTACAGATCTGTCTTTCTGATATGTTGTTGAGAGCAATACACTGTACATTGTATGTTTTTCTAATTTTTGGTAAAAATGCCCTTTGAATAGGAAAAGTAAATATTCAACATTTTCTGCCCAGTTTGCTACGTTTGTTAGATAGAAATAAATATATAATGTTTTATACACGTGTGTGAAGTTGTCACTGTAATAATGCTTGTGCTATATGCGTTAATGCAAATGAACAGGAATTTGGATTGTAACATTCTAAATGAAAGACTTAGACCAGGGGTCCTCAAACTCTGGCCCCCCAGATGTTGCTGAACTACAACTCCCATGATTCTCTGGCTATCTATGTAATTCAAAGAATCATGGGAGTTGTAGTTCAGCAACATCTGGGGGGGGCGGAGTTTGAGGACCCCTGACTTAGACCAAGCAATATAACCACTACAGTCCACTAGGAGTACCCGGCACAGTCCCCCAGTAAGAGGGAAAATCATTTTCCAAAGGTTTGCCTTTTTACTTTGTATGTAATGTTTTTAAATGCAGGGGTGTACTTGTGTGTGTAGTGTTGGTGTTCAAATGATGGGTTGTTTGTATATAATTTTGGCAATACAGAGGTGTGTTTGTAATGTTTGCGTTTATATGCATTGGTGTGTTTGTATGTATTTTTAAATGTGGGTGTACATAGTTTTGTAGTATTAGTATTTGAATGATGGAGTGTGTTCAGAGCCATCATCAGTGGGGTACAGCCAATATGGTTGTACAGGGCCCGGGCTAACCTAGGGGGGCTGTAGGCCAGGACCTCACATTACCAATGTGCACATATAAATAGAAATTCTCCCTATATATAGGTACCCCTAGGCCACTGGCTGCATGTATAGTGAAGAGGGCCTTGTGGGTGGACTCGGGGGCCCTTATCTTGAGCCGTGTAAGGGACCCCAAAATTTCTGATGGCAGCCTTGGGTGTGTTTTGTATGCAGTGTTGGTGTTTGCTGAGATGTATTCATATATACATACATATTTACATAGAAACATACACTGACACATTGACACACGCATAGAGATAGACACTGCACAGATACACAGATCACAGACTAAAACAGATACACAATGACACACACATATACACACTGAAAAACGTACACTTATACAACCATTGACACACAAATAAACACTGACACACACAGACTAATATACACACACATGCACATTGAAAACATACACTTATACAACCACTGACACATATATAAACACTGACACACACAGACTAATTCACACATAGATACACACAAATGTCAAATGTTTTCTATTTTTAGCCACTATCTTGTGAACATACCTTTTATGTGCAGGAGACTGGCTTCCTTTTGGTCCTGCTGCTGGCTGAGTCTGATGGGAGTGTGGAGCTTCCTGGAGCTGGGTCTCTGTCTCCTACTCTCTTCTCCTGCCTGTGCAGGCCCTTTATATGAAGCTGGGAGGAAGTGACCGGCACTCACTTCCTCCCACCCTGTCGAATTACAGGGGCTTGGTCACGCTGTTAAAAGGCCACTGCTCCCGACTGGGCCCCTGTTTAGAAATACAAATCAGGTGGCCCTAAGTGCATGGGCCACTTGATGGGCCCCTACAATGTAGCTGGACCGGCTGTAGTTCTGCCACTGCATGAGGCGCCAAGCCTGCTCCAAATACTGACTATCCAGCATCAAGTGTCTGCAGAGCTGACAATCCATCTTCTCATTCATTCATTGAAAGCACCAGCTGAGGACCCTCACCCAATCAATGAACCAAACTATTTGCAGAATTGACATTAGCCAGTCCAGAATGCTCGTTCCAGGTTGGCTAGTGAAGACATGTGAAGACATTATTCACCTAAACTGTGGATGGTAGTGAATGGACATGAATTGTCTGAGTGTGTTAGAACCTGCTTAGAGTCCCGCTGGATCCCTCTCCTCTTCACACAAAGTGCAAATTAACACCTAGCACACATATTATTGGGTATGAGTTCACTCACTAAACAACACCTGTACACAATTTAATAGTTTTTAGTTTTGTTTTTTTAAAACACCTGCGTTCGCAAAGTAATGGGGATTTAGTTACATTATATGATCATACATCGCATAAGCCTGCCACAACGTCAATGTACCCCATTCTTGGCAGGTCCTACTGCCTGCAATCTAATGCCTGCTCTTATGAGATAAACCCACTTGCTTGGGAAATCCTTCCTCCTGGAGCTCGTTCCAGTCCTGGTTTCCGCAGGACAGTCCTGATTTTCGGGTCTTCCAGATTTTGTTCCCTGGTGTGGGAAGCTTTTGTGGACACCAGGGAACTGTCCCCAACAGGCATAGTGCGAGTGCGTCATAAAACGTGAAGTGCTATGCTCAGCGCCTTAGGACCCTGCAGAGAGCACTCCATCCCTCCCACATGTAAAAAATAGTAAGTGAATTTCTAATGTAAAGGAACACTTCATCTATGTGAAGTGGTCTGGGTGCAGTGATCCTTTAGGTTTAAGCCTGCAAAGTAAAACATTGCATTTTGGTTTAGAAATTGCAGGGTTAAATCCATCTCCTCCAAACCGAGTAAAACTCAGTCTAAGAATCGAATGCTCCTGGAAGCAGATTGGAGGACAGGGGTAGTTTGCTGCACATACACATATCCAATCTATTTATTTATTACTGGTAATTATAAATCGCCAACATATTCCACAGCGCTGTACACTTAGGGGATCACGTACAATATCCATAGACAAATACAAAAAGTAGAGAGGGCCCTGCCCGTAAGCTGAGATCTAGCCATTAAAGCTCTTTTATACAAAGTGCTTAGCTAGATAGCCCGTGAGCTTACAATCTATTTCTTGACTATGACGTCTTCAAAGCCCGAAACAGGTGTCTGCTGAACAGGAGTCCTGGGGCTGGAAGTAAAAGAGGAATCTTTCTTTTATCTTCGATTTTTCAACGCAAAGGTGGGTGGACAGAAGAAAACCTATAGTCATGATATAATATTGGTATTTTCGGGAATATAACTTCTCATTCAGACCACCGTAATCTGAATTGAAAGCATAGCTTACAGAATATTTCCAGATCAGCTATTGTGTGAAATTCACTTTGAATTCTCATTATAGTAAACAAACCCATGACCCATATATTGCAACTGTCTTTTTAAATAAAAACACAAAATACATATACTGAATTCTCACAATGCGAGCAGTTTGGTGTTCGTTTGTTTTGTTTTTGGTTTGTTTTTTTTGTGTTTGTAATAAATGGACCAGCCTGTCCGCCAGGTAGAATTTGATGAGTTAAAAGTCATATATTTTGGTTTTACCCAGAAATTATCACATGGGACTAGCTCATCCTTCGTGGTATAGTCCGTACACACAGTGGTTTTGGTTCTTAGAATGTCCCTTTAAAGAAATTCAAAACATTTCACCTAAGAAAAATAAGAATAAAAATAAACAGTAATTTAATTCTTGGTAACGAAATACAGCGTGAATTTAGCGACTTCTTTCGTTCCTGTCCTGCCATAGCCCCCTCTAGTGGAAAAGAAAATATCATCAGCCTGTTAGAAACATGTTAAATAATTCACTATATATTAATGCATGTGCGTGTAAATGTACCAAATAGCAAAAATATCTTCCATATTTTTTTAAGGGGGGGGGTTAGGGAGTTATGCACAAATTACAGACATATCTTTACAGCCCGTGTGAAATCAGCTTATGGCCCTGTATTGCTGATAGAAACAGCCATACTGTGAGCAATTGTTAAGTCATAAAAATTGCATATTTGGCTGTTGTAGAAGAAATGGGTGACAGCGTGGCAATGCTGATACAGCAGTCATTATGTGCCGGGGTGTGCAACGTAGTCAAGGATAATTAACAGAATGCATGAGCGATATCTCAACAGCATAGTAAGAATTGATAAACTGCCTTATCTTCTATAATCATTATTACCGTCCTTATACTTATGAGAGCTGATTGCCAATAACATTTTTTTATTTTATTTTATTGGGGAAGGCAGTATCTCTGTTGTTTTAAGGCCTACGCGATAGTAGGTCCCCACCTTTTACAGAACGCCTTTATCATAGCCCTGCTGGTTTAACCCTTTCAGTAAAGCGTTATTATGTGGGGGGAAACCAGCACAGTCGCAGTCTTATTCAATAAACTCTGAACCGTACCGAATCTAATGGCAAGTTCCAAAATCTCTGTAAAAATAGCGTTATTAGTATTTTATTTTTAATTCTTTATTTTGCAATTATTTTCAATTAACTGATATCTGGAGCTTAGTGAATGTAAATTCAGAAGTATATTTTTGTGGAGTGCTAGTGCGTGAATGCAGGGGTGTATTTATGTAGAGTGCTAGTGTGTGAATGTAGGGGTGTATTTATGTAGAGTATTAGTGTGTGAATGTAGGGGTGTATTTATGTAGAGTATTAGTGTGTGAATGCAGGGTTGTATTTATGTAGAGTGCTAGTGTGTGAATGCAGGGGTGTATTTATGTAGAGTGCTAGTGTGTGAATGTAGGGGTTTATTTATGTAAGAGTAATAGCGTGAGAATGCAACAGTGAATTACTGTACACGGATAGTGGACATTCATGAGTGGGGGGAGGGGGGAGAAAACCTGGTCTAGCTTTTAAGATCACGTTTTTCACTATTTAAGAAAGAGAAGAAAATAACAACATATGTTAAAAGAGTTGGCTGCCACATTCTATAATAAACTCCACAATGACAACATTTTGCCATGTATCCTTGCCATAATCCCACTGTCAAGAATCAGACCAATTTTGAGTAATTTGCCACTTAGCTGGGTCACCTAGGGCCCTTCTTCATAGACATCAGTAAAATAACAAGTTTCAATTCCTATTAACAATATAAACTCTGTCTGAAGAAGTGGTTTTGGTGCCATTTACCTGGGTGCCCTGGAAGCATAAGATCTGTCCCCTCTTACTAGATATCGCGAACATGGAAGATCCTATTTCAGATTGGCGGTTGTGACAAACGCTCCTTCCCACGAACGTTTACCACGGACTCCTGGAGGAGCGTGGAAGTCGGCCTCCTGCCCACCGACTATGCTCCAGCTGTCTCGAACGGCTGTCTGGCGGCCGTTTGCATGAACCAAACACACGAATAGTCCTCAGCGGTACTTAGCCGCAACCGCTATGAAACTCATTTCAGCATGAGGACTTTGTGGATTCCCGGTCACCTCATTGGTACTTATCTACAAATGTTATGAAACTGTTTTTGGCATGAGGTGACCGTGTGGTTCCGGGACACCCCATATTGCGGCCGCAGGAGCTCCCGAAAGTTGATCAGCAGAAGCACCAAACGCCCTGGAACTATTTTGAGCATAGGACCACGTGTATGGCCGGTCAGAACTTTAACACGGTGGCGAACATGGGCGCTCAGATCAGGGCTATTTGGGGATGTATAATAAATTGAGTTATTTCATGTTTTTATTATGTTTTGTATTACTTTTATGTTTTTATATTTTATGCTTGCCTCTCTCAGTTCTTGGGAGATAATTAGCTTACCTGTCTTGAACAGAATTATTTCCCAGGCCCAGAGATTCCTGGGAGGGGCTTGTGTTGAATTGAATGGAGACCCCCTGCTGGGGTTGTGCATAATAGGCTGAGTTTGGCTCATTAAAGTGAGTTGTACTCCCAGAACTATGTGTTGTCTAGTTACTGGGAGGGGAAAGGGCTAACCACTGCTCAGCACCTTGTTCCAGCTCATGGAGGATTCAGTGGGGAAATTTCTTGGAAGGACTATAGCTCCCAGGACTGTGTGTCGTCCAGTCTCTGGGAGTAAATAGAGCTAGTCCCCTATCCTGTTCCAGGACGGAGAAGCTCCAGGAGGACCCCAGTCAAGCCACGGCGACTGGGGCAGAAGCGCTAAGGTTCTCTTTGGTTCCAGCTAGGAAGGGATCCTTGGCGGAGGTACAGAGCCGGGGTACAGGGAGCTCCTCTACAGCAATATCAATACTGTCCATCTTTGGACGTAATATGTTGGCCACAAGAGTCAAGTGAAAATCTCAGCCAACAAAATTACATTCCAAACTGGACAAACTGGATATATATAATGCAGACAGGAATCCTGTGCATTAGTAAAGGACAACTTAAGGTACCCAGGCAGGTGCTCTGCAGAATTACTGCCTCTTAAGTTTATCTCCACTGAGTTAAACAAAAAAGGCAGTAAGAGGGCTGGTTGTCTGATTGATGGCCAGGGGTGTGTAACAAATAATCTGCACTTTTCGTAAAATAAAAAAAATAGCAAACACTTGTCACATGTAAAGCACTTTAGGGTACCAGAGTGTCCCTTCTGAGGCTCGCTGAACATCATGCAGTGCCAAAGTGATCCACAACTGATTAACTGCCAGTTATATTATCTATAATGTTCTTTTTTTTCCACGGAAATTTTACATAAGAACACACCGTGCTGACATAATGGTGCTAAACCATAAAGTTAGAGTCAATAAGTTATTGGACAGACAAATATTCCGTTAAATTACTGACAGATCACAATGAATACTGTAAACATTAACAGGCGCAAAGTTAGCTTTTTTTAACTATTCACAGGGATAAACAAACTGTGTTCCTTGTAATGCATTCTTATTCTTGTCATGCCTAAACTATAACCAAATAAAAAAAAAAGAGAAACAATGGAGCCGTAAGATAACTTATGGGAGAAGAAATAGGATAAGTCATGACGAGGTACGACTCGAAATACCTCCTAGACTTGCGCTCAGTGGAAAAATTACGTTCGGCTGAATCTGAAGATAGTCCTAGCAAAAAATTTTAGGAAAATCAATTCGGACTAACTAAAAGGCTGTAAAAAAATGAGCCTATCACTGTACTGAAAAATTAGTACATAATATTTCTATGGTTCTCATTTGCAGTACAGTGATACGGCTCATTTTTTGTGGCCTTTTATTGAAGCTAATTCCGGTTAAATTCGATAAATATTCATGATTTTTCAGCATTCGGTTGTAGAATTATTTAGTCTATTTATTTAGAATTATTTGATTTAGTTTTTGTGCCCTAACCATCACATTAGACAGGGCCCTGAATCAGTAATCAAACAGCCCTATTTGATCATTGTTTCATAAACTGTTGCTTTGTAATATGTCCATATAGAACTTCGAGTTACGAAATTTAGACGACCTGCCAATCGGAATCCCAAACATTCCACAGGTGGATGGGAGCACGGACAGGTGGGCTGTTAAAGGGTCACTGTCACTTCTCTAGCAGTTACACCACTGAATAAAAAATCACATATAACTTGTGTTAACCTTTTTACCATGAAACTCTTTATTTTGTTTTAAATTTCTATTAAAGATATAAAATGGAGAAATAAAAACATTGTTTAATTTCTCGTCCTCTCTGTCACAAGGGCCAGGCAGACTCTAAGTGGGCCCTCCTCGAGTTATCTCCCTGTGCCTTCTCACTTTACTGAGGAAGCATTGTGGTCTGTACCAGTATTTGTACCCAGGGCCGTCTTTAATATTGACCAGACCCTAGGCAACTATTTGCTTGGGCCTCCTGGACCCTGCCCCCTGCCAGACATGGTAACACACATACACAGAGACATACACTGACAGACATACTGACACATATGCAGACACATACACTGACAGACATAATAACACAGACACACATTTTCAGACATAATGACACACATACACAGAGACATACACTGACAGACATATACACTGACAGACATAATAACACAGACACACATTTTCAGACATAATGACACACATACACAGAGACATACACTGACAGACATACTGACAAACACACACCCTGGCAGACATACTGACACACACCCTGACAGACATACTGACATACTGATACACTGACAGACATACTGACATATACAGACATATTGACATACACACTGACACAGACAAACACATCCACTGACAAAGTGACACAGGACATAGATACATACACTGACAGATATACTGACACGTACACATACACTGACAGACATACTGACATAAATTTACACTTTTAAACCAACCTTCCAGTTTCCTACCTTGAAGGGTGGTTTCCCCGGTGTCAAGTCTAGAGGCTGAGGGCGGCTGTTGGGGTCTGCCTCTCCCGGCTCAGCCCCCCTCTTCCTTGCCTCCTCCATTTCCCACGTGGCTCCTTTTGTTAGTGGGAGGAAGTAATGTCAGTTCCTACTAGTGCTGCCGAAAAGCAAGGGGCCTTGTTGCGTTGTTAAAGTGCCACATCGTGTGACCAGGCCCTTGCATACAAATGCCCACTGGGTGGCCCTTAGTGGATGGTCCACCAGGTTGGCCTTGTTAGTGTGTGGGCCACTGGTTGTGTCAGAGGGCCCGTAGGAGAAAAAATTGTTGAGGGCAGTGTGGCTCATGGGGCAGCTACTTTGGCCCCCCTAAGAGTAACTGCCTCAATGAATATTTTTGTTCAGCATTCACAGGTGAAGATGAAGGAAAGGGGCCTCAGTTAGGAAAAAGGACAAATGAATCATTTGTTACATGTGAGTTTACATGGGAAGAGGTTCTATTTCAACTGTCTAAAGGAAAGATAAATAAGTCAATGGGACCTGATGGAATACACCCAAAGTTATTAAAAGAGCTTAGTAGGGGCGGGGCCTGCCCGCCAAGCTGGATGGTCGCAGGCACGCAGAGCTCCTGCAAGACCGCACTAAAAACGATAAAAATAATGCCTAAATCCGAACTGCAGACCCACAGCAACAAAGCCCAACACAGGGGGTCGGCTGGATCCAGGGAGAGGCTGGCTCTACGAGCTACAGTCCCCTGGAGGAGACACTCTCGCCGAACTGCCTGAGGCCTTCTCCGGCGGTGAGTGGGGCAGACGGCCGCTGCCCCACTATCCCGCAACACAGCACCCCTCATGGGACACGAATCCGGCGGGACCTGGCCCCGTTCCCCCCCCTATGGACCGGGGGGGTGATCCCGGTCCCCACCCTAGGGGCCTGACCACCGCTGGCTGTGTCGGCACGGCAGCAAGGCCGCCAGTCCATCCGGACACCACATCCAAGATGGCGGAGGCCGCATGCGACGGCGCCAAGACCGGAGCACTGATGGGCAACTACTATACATCAGCAGAACCTATAGGGGACAGCCAACAACCCACAGGTACCACCCTCAGCCACCCATCTGCGGGCACTACCGTACCTTACCAAGCTATGATCAGACCCAAGGAGGCCTCCTGCGGGGGCTGGATACACCCCCCCCCCCCCCCGGCAAGGTAAAAACGACAACGCATCAGCTGCCTGCAACCGCTCATGCACCATGGGACTTACTGACGGGAGGAGAAGCAGAAGGGCAGCCTGGACCCCTACTACGGAAGGGACTCTCACAGGCGGTAGATACACAGCAAACACCCTGCCTAGCGACTAACAACAAGCGGAACTCCCACGTACCAGCTACCTGTAGTGGCGGCAGAGGGGACTATCTTCAATTAACTTTTACCATCTGTCTATGCTGACACACAAGGCTGACGCCCAGGACAGACCACCCCACCATTACCAATGATACATGGCTGAGTTGCATACTTTTTAGTCTTATCAGCTGTTGCTTAACTGCTTCTGCTAGCTCAATTGTGTGCTTCTGCTTTATAGCGAGATTGAGTGGGGGGAGGGGAGCAATGTACCTTACAACACGCAGCGATCTTATGGGTTTGTTCTAGCGGTCACTATTTAGTCCGTCTATATTTTCAAAAGCCCTTAAAAACGTTCCTAGCTTGGATTATCCTTGTCAAAACTATTAACTAACTGTTTCACACTTTAGACACCCCTATACTGCTTGTTTTCTCTTGAAACTATGCTGACTCTACGAAATATAGTGTTGTTAGCTGATGCCTTTCAAATGCTTTCAAATGCCTGATATGTATTACTAGCCTGTATTTCCTGGGGTGGCTACACAAGCCTGTTTATGCAGCCCGCAGACACAATCTTGTACTATATATAAACTTAAAACTACTCAGCATCACTCTAACGTTTAAACAAAAATATGCCGGTAATCTTTCTGTTCTTGCAACAAAAAAAAAAATGTGCTGTACCAACATGCCACTCATTGAAATGCTATGATTATGCCTGCAGTTGCTGTCGTGGCCCTGCACGCTTGTCTGTAACCTATATGCACGTGCAAAAATAAAGAATTAAAAAAAAAAAAAAAAAGAGCTTAGTAGTGTACCAGCAAAACCATTAACAAATTTATTTACCGTATATACTCGAGTATAAGCCGAGTTTTTCAGCACATTATTTGTGCTGAAAAACCCCAACTCGGCTTATACTCGAGTCAATTGTCTGTATTATGGCAATTTACATTGCCATAACACAGACAGGGGGCTGTGGGGGCTGCAGAGCGTTTACTTACCTCTCCTGCAGCTCCTGTCAGCTCCCTTCTCCTCCGCACCGGTCCGTTCAGCACCTCTGTCAGCTCCCAGTGTAAGTCTCGCGAGAGCCGCGGGGTCATAGTGCGGCTCTCGCGAGACTTACACTGGTAGCTGACAGAGGAGCTGCACGGACCGGCGCGGAGAAGAAGGGAGCTGACAGAAGCTGCAGGAGAGGTAAGTGCTCTCTGCCAGACCCCTCCCCCCACTGAACTGCCAATGCCACTGGACCACCAGGCAAGGAGAGCCCCCCTCCCTGCCATGTATCAAGCAGGGAGGGGGGACGAAAAAAAATAATAATAATAAAATAAAATAATAAATAAAATAATATTAAATAATAATTATTATAAAAAAATAATAATATTATAACAAAAATAAAATAATAATTAAAAAAAAATAATAAAAATGCCCACCCCCCACCAAGGCTCTGCATCACACACACACACACACACACACACACACTGCATCACACACACACACACTGCATCACACACACACACACTGCATCACACACACACTGCATCACACACACACTGCACACTGCATTCATACACACACTCACACTGCACTCATACACTCCCACTGCACTCATACACACTCACACTGCATTCATACACACTCACACTGCATTCACACACACACACACACACTGCATCACACACACACACACTGCATCACACACACACACTGCCACACACACACTGCATCACACACACACACACACTGCATCACACACACACTGCACACTGCATTCATACCAGGGCCGTCTTTAGCGCGGGGCAAACGGGACAGCTGCCCCGGGCCCAGTTGCTCCTGGGGGGCCCAGAGCAGCTGCTCCGTGGGCCCCGCGATTTGGGCAGCCCCCCTTGGACCCGGTGGTGCGGCTGCACAGAGCCGCACCATCCCGCATGCTAAAGAGGGCCCCCGGGTGGCCCATGCACTAAGGGCCACCCGGTGGACATGTGTCAGCAGGGGCCCGGTCGGGCGCTGTTACGCTTAAACAGCGCGACTGGGCCCCTTCCTGTTCGTCAGCCGGCTGGGAGGAAGTGAGTGCCACGCGTCACTTCCTCCCACCGGAGATCAGAGCCGCACAGGAGGAGAAAGGCAGGGAGGAGGGGAGTTTAAGAGGAGAACTCCCAACTGCCTCAGCCTGCCACTGTTCCCCAGGGAAACCACCCTCCAGAAAAGGTAAGGGTGGTTGGAGGGTGGCTAAATGTATGTCAGTATGTTTGTGTGTGTATGTCTCTCTGTGTTTCAGTGTATCTGTGTGTGTATATCAGTATGCCTGTGTGTGTCAGTATGTCTGTGTGTGTGTCAATACTTCTGTCAGTGTGTGTGTGTGTGTGTGTGTCAGTATGTCTGTGTGTCAGTATGTCTGTGTGTGTGTGTGTGTGTGTGTGTCAATACTTCTGTCAGTGTGTGTGTCAATATGTCTGTGTGTGTGTGTGTGTCAGTATGTCTGTCTGTGTGTGTGTCAGTATGCCTGTGTGTCAGTATGCCTGTGTGTCAGCATGCCTGTGTGTGTCAGCATGCCTGTGTGTGTGTGTGTGTGTCAATACTTCTGTCAGTGTGTGTCAGCATGTCTGTGTGTGTGTGTCAGCATTTCTGTCTGTGTGTGTGTCAGTATGTCTGTGTGTGTGTCAGTATGTCTGTGTGTGTGTGTCAGTATGACTGTGTGTGTGTCAGTATTTCTGTCTGTGTGTGTGTCAGTATGTCTGTGTGTGTGTGTTTCAGTATATGTGTCTGTGTATGTGTGTGTGTTAGTATGTATGTCTGTGTGTATGTCAGTATGCCTGTGTGTGTCACTGTGTCTGTGTGTATGTCAGTATGCGTGTGTGTATCAGCATGTCTGTGTGTGTGTCAATACGTCTGTCAGTGTATGTGTCTGTATGTGTGTCAGTATATCTGTCAGTGTATGTGTCTGTGTGTGTATGTATGTGTGTCTGTGTGTGTGTGTGTGTCAGTATGTCTGAATGTGTGTCAATATGTCTGCCAGTATATATTTGTGTGTCAGTGTATGTGTGTGTCAGTATGTATCTGTGAATGTTTTAATATGTCTGTCTGTGTGTGTGTATGTGTCAATATGTCAGTGTGATTGGGGGTTGGGCGTAATTGGGGGGTTGGTGGATTGAGAGGGTCGCAGGGCCGAGGGGGCCCAACAAAATTCTTTGCCCAGGGTCCTATTCATATTAAAGACGGCCCTGATTCATACACACACTCACACTGCACTCATACACTCACACTGCACTCATACACACTCACACTGCATTCATACACACTCACACTGCATTCACACACACACTGCATTCACACACACTCACACTGCACTCATACACACACACACTGCACTCATACACATACACTGCACTCATACACACACTGCACTCTTACACACACACTGCACTCATACACACACACTGCACTCATACACACACACTGCATTCATTATATACACACACTGTAAATAAATATTCAATTAATATAATTTTTTTAGGATCTAATTTTATTTAGAAATTTACCAGTAGCTGCTGCATTTCCCACCCTAGTCTTATACTCGAGTCAATAAGTTTTCCCAGTTTTTTTGGGTAAAATTAGGGGCCTCGGCTTAATTCGGGTCGGCTTATACTCGAGTATATACGGTAACCAATCATTGTTAACAGGAGTAGTCCCAGAAGATTGGAAGTTAGCGAATGTTGTGCCCATTCACAAGAAAGGTAATAGGGAGGAGTCGGGCAACTATAGGCCAGTAAGCCTTACTTCAGTAATGGGGAAAGTGATGGAAACAATGTTAAAGGATAGGATTGTTGAACGTCTAAAATAACATGGATTTCAAGATCAGAGACAACATGGGTTTACTTCAGGGAGATCATGCCAAACTAATCTTATTGATTTTTTTGATTGGGTAACTAAAATTATAGATCAGGGTGGTGAGGTAGACATTGCTTACCTAGATTTCAGTAAGGCCTTTGACACTGTTGCACATTGAAGGCTTATCAATAAACTGCAATCTTTAAGTTTAGATTCCAATATTATGAAATGGATAAGGCAGTGGCTGAGTGACAGGCAACAGAGGGTTGTGGTCAATGGAGTATATTCAAAGCATGGGCTTGTCACCAGTAGTGTTCCCCCGGGGGTGTCAGGGTACCTGTAGTCTCTACCTCAGAGGAGGTGAGAGACTTAGACGTTTATCCTCCCAGAGGGGTTGTTTCTTCCGTTCCTCGCGGTTCTCTCGGCCATTTACAAGCCGACCGCGAGGGATCCACTTCCTTATATGACGCGACGCTCAGTAGTCGACGTCATGACGCCAACCCGGCTCGACCTGTCAGTCAAGTCCCGAGCACTAATCAGGACTCGTCGGGGGCGTGATTACCCTCTAGAATCAAGGTATAAAGTAAGGCTTTCGGCATCTGCTCATTGCCCTGTCGTGGTTCTAGCCTGTCTAGTCACTCAGTGCTCTTGTATTCTAGTTGTCTCTTTGGTTCTGACCCGGCTTGTTTGTATTACTCTGTTTATCTCTGTTACCCTTTGACTCGGCTTGTCTCTCGCTTACCTGTCCTCTCGTTCCCTTGACCTCGGCTTGTTCCTAGACCATTCTCTACTTACTCCTTACGTTAAGTCCGGCCATTCTAAGGTCCGGTATACGTACCTACCACCTGTTTGTACTCTGCGTGTTGGATCCCTGTCCCGATCCTGACATTACGACAGGGCCAATGGATCCTGCAGGTACAAACACTCAGGTTGGTCCTTCTGACTCTAGGTTCGACGCCATGGATCACAGAATGGACCAGATGGCTCTAGCACTACAGGCGTTACTATCTCGTTCTAGTAATCAACCAGAGGAGATGCGTAATACTTCTATCTCTCCTGTGAGTTCAGGTCTAGAGGTAGCCACTGTAGGTGCTTCTTCCCGTATCACTCCACCTGTACGTTATGGTGGTTCTCCAGAGAAATGTCGTGGTTTCTTAAACAAAATAGGTATCCATTTCGAATTACAACCCCGCTCCTATCCTACAGATAGGGCGAAGGTTGGATTTATTATCACATTACTTGTTGAGAAAGCTTTGAGATGGGCCAATCCATTGTGGGAAAATGATAATCCGTTAGTATATAATTATAATGCCTTTGTAGCTGCTTTCAGAAGAACTTTTGACCCTCCAGGTAGAAAGGTCAATGCAGCTAGATTACTGTTGCGCCTTAGACAAGAAAACCGAACACTTGTGGATTATGCACTAGAGTTCAGGTCCTTGGCGGCAGAGGTTAAGTGGAATGAACAGGCTTATATAGATGTATTTTTAAACGGGTTATCAGACATAATCCTTGACGAGGTTGCTACTAGAGAGCTTCCTGAAAATTTGGAGGATTTAATTTCTTTTATTTCTCGCATTGACGAACGTTTAAGAGAGAGGCAGAACACTCGAGAGAGAAACCGTAGACCTTCCTTTAAACTAGCTCCTTCATTTCAAAGTTCTGAATCCACAACCTCACTTTTTCCAGAACCTATGCAGATAGGCAATACTCGCCTCTCAGAAGAGGAGAGACAGTACAGGAGAAGGGAGGGGTTGTTTATGTACTGTGGAGTCAGAGGTCATTTACGCCTAAATTGTCCTAATCGCTCGGGAAACGCTCGCACCTAAGTTTCTCTAGAGGACAGGCCTTGGGTGTTTCTATTTTGTCCTCTAATCTTAATTATAAAGATCACAGGCTTCTGCTACCCGTTTCTTTAACTTGGGAGAAGGGAGTACTAGAAACTATGGCATTGATAGATTCCGGAGCTGCTGAGAGCTTTATCGACCAAGTTTTTGTTACCAAACACGCTATCCCATCCCAGTTAAGGGAGACACCCTTGGCCGTTGAGGCCATAGATGGTAGACCTTTAGTTGAGCCTGTTATTTTCCGTGAAACCATACCCGTTAAATTAACTGTTGGTATCTTACACGAGGAAGACATATCTTTATTGCTTATTTCTTCTCCTTCTGTTCCCATAGTCCTGGGGTACCCTTGGTTAAAAAAACATAACCCTATTATTGATTGGGAATTAGGGGAGATAACCTCATGGGGTCAGGGTTGTCAGGACAGGTGCTTACGGACAGTGTCACCGCTTTGCGCAGTTAACACACCGATTAATTCTATCCACTCTACAGAGGTACAAATACCGCCCCTGTACCTGGATTTAAAGGCAGTATTTGACAAAAAGAATGCTGATACTTTACCTCCACACAGGTCTTTTGATTGTAAGATTAATCTACTACCTGGTACTATGCCCCCCAGGGGTAATGTATATCCTTTGTCCACTAAAGAGAACTTAGTCTTAGAGGAGTATATTCGTGAGAACCTTGAAAAAGGATTCATTAGGAGATCCTCCTCTCCTGCCGGGGCTGGGTTTTTTTTTTTAAAAAGAAGGATGGTACACTAAGACCTTGCATTGATTATCGAGGTTTGAACAAAATAACCATTAGAAATGCCTACCCAATTCCTTTGATTACCGAGCTCTTTGATCGTCTAAAAGGCTCCAAGATTTTCACCAAGTTAGATCTCAGAGGGGCGTATAACTTGGTGAGAATTCAGCAGGGACACGAGTGG
Organism: Pelobates fuscus; assembly: GCF_036172605.1. NCBI lineage: Eukaryota > Metazoa > Chordata > Amphibia > Anura > Pelobatidae > Pelobates > Pelobates fuscus. Next base: position 290,048,572 of record NC_086322.1, read on the forward strand.
ATGACGGCGTTCAATACCCGTTATGGGCACTATGAATACACAGTAATGCCTTTTGGCCTCTGTAATGCACCGGCAGTATTTCAGGACCTGATCAATGAAGTTCTTAGGGAATTTCAACATGACTGCGTTATTGTATATCTGGATGATATACTTATACACTCTAGAGAGATTGAGACTCACCACAGACAAGTCAGAAGGGTATTGCGCAAGCTTCTTCAACATGGCCTGTACTGCAAATTGGAGAAATGCAGCTTTGACCAATCCCAGATAAACTTTCTTGGTTATGTGATTTCTGGGGAAGGGTTTAAGATGGACCCGGATAAGCTCCAGTCCATTTTGGATTGGCCTTTACCCAGGGGCCTCAAGGCCATTCAGAGGTTTATTGGATTCTCCAACTATTATAGGCGCTTCATTAAGGGTTACTCTTCAATTATAGCTCCTATTACCAATATGACCAGACAGGGGGCTGACACTAAGAACTGGTCTACTGAAGCCCTTCTTGCCTTCAAAACACTCAAGGAACTGTTTGCTTCTGCACCAATTTTAGTTCACCCTGATACGACTCTGCCTTTCCTACTCGAGGTAGACGCCTCAGAGACAGGTATAGGTGCCATCCTGTCCCAAAGGTTAGGTGTGGATAAGCCCTTACATCCATGTGGTTTTTTTTCCAAGAAACTATCAGGCCCTGAGAGCAGATATGACATTGGTGACAGGGAACTACTAGCAGTTATCATGGCTTTAAAGGAGTGGAGACATTTACTGGAGGGCACCTTACATCCTGTTACTATTTTGACAGACCACAAGAACCTGTCCTATATTGGGGAGGCCAAGCGCTTGTCCTCCAGGCAAGCTCGTTGGTCTTTATTCCTCACGCATTTCAATTACGTGCTCACTTATAGACCTGGTTCTAAGAATTCTAAAGCCGATGCTTTGTCTCGACAATATGAACCTTCTGCGATATCTGAGCCGGTTTTGTCTTCTATAGTACCCAGGTGCAATATTATCGCCAACACGAGTCTTAAGATTCACTCTCCGTTGCTTGGTCAGATCATGAAGTTGCAGCATCTGGCGCCTAGACAGACTCCTGGGTCAAGGCATTTCGTTCCTCCTGAACTCCAACTGGAACTCTTACAGTGTTTTCACAACAGTAAGGCGGCTGGGCATCCGGGTATTCGCAAGACATGTTCCTTGATCTCTAAAGATTTCTGGTGGCCTTCTTTACGGAAGGATATTAGGGATTTCATCGGAGCATGTGAGGTCTGTATGAAGACTAAGCAACCTCATACGCTTCCATGTGGGTTGTTACATCCCTTGAACATTCCAGAGAGACCATGGTCCTGTTTGGCTATGGACTTCATTGTAGATTTGCCTGTTTCTAAAAAACAGACTGTGATCCTCACGGCGGTTGATAGGTTTACTAAGATGGCTCATTTCGTGCCCTTAACTAAACTCCCGACTTCTCCTGAATTGGCGGAGATATTCGCGAGAGAGATTTTTCGCTTACATGGGATACCTTCCGAAATTGTTTCCGATAGAGGTTCCCAATTTGTTTCACGTTTTTGGAGATCCTTCTGTTCTCAACTAGGCATCAAATTGAATTTTTCTTCTGCCTATCACCCTCAGTCTAACGGAGCTGCTGAACGTACCAATCAAAAGATTGAACAATATTTGCGTTGTTTTGTTTCTGAACACCAGGACGATTGGGTCGGTTTGATTCCTTGGGCGGAGTTTGCACACAATAATCTCGTTTGTGATTCTACTCGTTCCAGTCCCTTCTTCATGAATTATGGCTTTCATCCTTCCATTCTTCCCTCGGTTTCTCCTTCCCAAGGGGTACCGTCGGTTGATGTTCATGTTGCCAATTTGAGGAAGTTGTGGGATCAGACTCGACAAATTCTCCTACATAATTCCATGTTGTTCAAGAAACACGCTGATAAGCACAGAAGGGCGGCTCCGGTTTTTGTTCCAGGTGATAGGGTATGGTTGAGTACTAGAAACATTAGTTTGAAGGTTCCTTCTATGAAATTCGCTCCCCGCTACATTGGCCCTTACAGGGTTCTGACTCGAATTAACCCAGTTGCGTATCGCCTAGCTCTTCCAGCTGCCTTACGCATTCCTAACTCCTTTCATGTTTCTTTACTGAAACCGCTAGTCTGTAACAGATTTTCCTCCACTATATCCTCTCCTCGCTCTGTTCAGGTTGAGGGTCAGGAGGAGTATGAAATCAACTCCATCATCGATTCTCGAATCTCCCGGGGGAAGTTACAATATCTTATTGACTGGAAGGGATATGGTCCTGAGGAGAGGACTTGGGTACCTCAGGAGGATGTACATGCTCCTCGCCTCCGCAGGGCTTTTCACTCCCGTTTTCCATCTCGTCCCGGTTCCTTCCGCCCGGTGGGCGTTTCTGAGAGGGGGGGTACTGTCAGGGTACCTGTAGTCTCTACCTCAGAGGAGGTGAGAGACTTAGACGTTTATCCTCCCAGAGGGGTTGTTTCTTCCGTTCCTCGTGGTTCTCTCGGCCATTTACAAGCCGACCGCGAGGGATCCACTTCCTTATATGACGCGACGCTCAGTAGTCGACGTCATGACGCCAACCCGGCTCGACCTGTCAGTCAAGTCCCGAGCACTAATCAGGACTCGTCGGGGGCGTGATTACCCTCTAGAATCAAGGTATAAAGTAAGGCTTTCGGCATCTGCTCATTGCCCTGTCGTGGTTCTAGCCTGTCTAGTCACTCAGTGCTCTTGTATGCTAGTTGTCTCTTTGGTTCTGACCCGGCTTGTTTGTATTACTCTGTTTATCTCTGTTACCCTTTGACTCGGCTTGTCTCTCGCTTACCTGTCCTCTCGTTCCCTCGACCTCGGCTTGTTCCTAGACCATTCTCTACTTACTCCTTACGTTAAGTCCGGCCATTCTAAGGTCCGGTATACGTACCTACCACCTGTTTGTACTCTGCGTGTTGGATCCCTGTCCCGATCCTGACAGGGCGTCTGTACTTGGACCCATTGTCTTTAATATTTTTATTAGTGATATTGCAGAAGGTCTTGATCGTAAGGTATGTATTTTTGCTGATGATACTAAGATATGTAACAGGGTTGATGTTCCAGGAGGGATAAGCTAAATGGCAAATTATTTAGGTAAACTAGAAAAATGGTCAGAGTTGTGGCAACTGACATTTAATGTGAATAAGTGCAAGATAATGCATCTTGGACGTAAAAACAGAATATTGGATAGAGTCCTAACCTCAACATCTAAAGAAAGGGATTTAGGGGTGATTATTTCTGATGACTTAAAGGTAGGCAGACAATGTAATAGAGCAGCAGGAAATGCCAGCAGAATGCTTGGTTGTATAGGGAGAGGTATTAGCAGTAGAAAGAGGGAAGTGCTCATGCCATTGTACAGAACACTGGTGAGACCTCACTTGGAGTATTGTACACAGTACTGGAGACCGTATCTTCAGAAGGATATTGATACTTTAGTAAGGGTACAGAGAAGGGCTACTAAACTGGTTCATGGATTGCAGGATAAAACTTACGAGGAAAGGTTAAAAGATCTTAACATGTATAGCTTGGAGGAAAGACGAGACAGGGGGAATATGATAGAAACATTTGTTTTTCAAAGTATAACAATATCTAATACATTTATAGTTATAATACTCATAATGTAATATCGCATTTACTCTCATCTAATGCGCACCCTTATTGGCAAAATAAAGTCTCCAAAATTTGAATACGAATTAGATTCAATGGTGCATTCGATTCAAGTACGAATAGCATATGAGATACGACGGGCATATGACACAAATTCAAACAGTAAAGTTGTACCTCGCATCTTGGTGGCGAGGCGACTGCGAATTTTGACCTGGTTAGAGAGCGATCCTCACTTATCGACCTATATGTTGTGTAGTAGTATCTTGCGCATTACATTCGTCAGCTAAAACATTTTTCGACTTCCCAGTTTAACATTTTTAGTGCGCTTTATATTCAATGTCGCATTATATTCAATGTCGCATTATATTCGATGACGCGTTATAGTCGATGGCGCATTATATTCAAAGGCTCGTTATATTCGATGTCGCATTATATTCGATGGCGCGTTATATTCAATGTTGAATTATATTCGATGTCGCATTATATTTGATGTCGCATTATATTCAATGTCGCATTATATTCGATGGCGCGTTATAGTCGATGGCGCATTATATTCAAAGGCTCGTTATATTCGATGTCGCATTATATTCGATGGCGCGTTATATTCAATGTTGAATTATATTCGATGTCGCATTATATTTGATGGCGCATTATATTGAATGTAGCATTATATTCAATGTTGCATTATATTAGATGGCGCATTATATTCAATGTCGCATTATATTCAATGTTGCATTATATTCTATGGCGCGTTATATTCAATGTCGCATTATATTCGATGGTGCGTTATATTTGATGGCGCGTTACATTCAATGGTGCATTACATTCGATGGCGCGTTATATCAGATGTCGCATAATATTCGATGTCGTGTTACATTCGATGTCACGTTATATTCGATGGCGCGTTATATTCTATGGTGCGTTACGTTCGATGGCGCGTTATATTCGATGGCGCGTTATATTCAATGTCGCATTATATTCGATGGCACGTTATATTCGATGGCGCGTTATATTCGATGTCGCATTATAATCGATGGCGCATTATATTCAATGGTGCGTTATATTCGATTTTGCGTTATATTCGATGGCGCGTTATATTCGATGTCGCATTATATTCAATGGCGCGTTATATTCTATGGCACGTTATATTCGATGTTGCATTATATTCGATGGCGCGTTATATTCAATGGCGCGTTATATTCTATGGCACGTTATATTCGATGTTGCGTTATATTCGATGTCACGTTATAATCGATGGGACGTTATATTCGATGGCGCGTTATACTCAATGCCGCATTATATTTTATGGCGCGTTATATTCGATGTTGCATTATATTCGATGGCGCGTTATATTCGATTTTGCATTATATTCGATGGCGCATTATATTCAATGTCGCGTTATAATCGATGGTGCGTTATATTCGATGGCGCGTTATACTCAATGGCGCGTTATATTCAATGGCGCGTTATATTCTATGGTGCGTTATATTCGATGTTGCATTATATTCTATGGCGCGTTATATTCAATGGCGCATTATATTCGATGGCGCATTATATTCAATGTCGCGTTATATTCGATGTTGCATTATATTCGATGGCGCATTATATTCAATGTCGCGTTATAATCGATGGTGTGTTATATTCAATGGCGCGTTATATTCAATGTCACGTTATATTCGATGTTGCATTATATTCGATGTTGCATTATATTCGATGGCGCGTTATATTTGATGTTGCATTATATTCGATGGCGCATTATATTCAATGTCGCGTTATAATCGATGGTGCGTTATATTCAATGGTGCGTTATATTCCATGGCGCGTTATATTCGACGGCGCATTATATTCGATGGCGCGTTATATTCGATGTTGCATTATATTCGATGGTGCATTATATTCCATGTCGCGTTATAATCGATGGTGCGTTATATTCAATGGTGCGTTATATTCCATGGCGCGTTATATTCGATGTTGCATTATATTTCATGGCGCGTTATATTCCATGGTGTGTTATATTCCATGGCGCTTTATATTCAATGGCGCGTTATATTCGATGTTGCATTATATTCCATGGTGCGTTATATTCGATGGCGCGTTATATTCCATGGTGCGTTATATTCCATGGCGCGTTATATTCGATGTTGCGTTATATGCCATGGCGCGTTATATTCGATGGCGCGTTATATTCGATGTTGCGTTATATTCCATGGCGCGTTATATTCGATGGCGCGTTATATTCGATGTTGCGTTATAATCCATGGTGCGTTATATTCGATGGCGCGTTATATTCGATGTTGCATCATATTCGATGTTGTGTTCTATTCCATGGCGCGTTATATTCCATGGCGCGTTATATTCGATGTTGCGTTATATTCGATGTTGCGTTATATTCAATAGCGCGTTATATTCCAGGGCGCGTTATATTCCATAGCGCGTTGTATTCGATGGCGGGTTATATTCGATGGCGCGTTATATTTGATGTTGCGTTATATTCGATAGCGCGTTATATTCCAGGGCGCGTTATATTCCATGGTACGTTATATTCCACGGCGCGTTATATTCCATGGCGCGTTATATTCGATGGCGCGTTATATTCGATAGCGCGTTATATTCCAGGGCGCGTTATATTCCATGGTGCGTTATATTCGATGGCGCGTTATATTCGATGGCGCGTTATATTCGATGGCGCGTTATATTCCATGTTGCATTATATTCGATGTTGCGTTATATTCCATGGCGCGTTATATTCCATGGCGCGTTATATTCGATGTTGCATTATATTCGATGTTGCGTTATATTCGATAGCGCGTTATATTCCAGGGCGCGTTATATTCGATGGCGCGTTATATTCCATGGCGCGTTATATTCCATGGCGCGTTATATTCGATGGCGCGTAATATTCCACGGCGCGTTATATTCGATGGCGCGTTATATTCCATGGCGCGTTATATTCCATGGCGCGTTATATTCCAGGGGCGTGTTATATTCAATGGCGCATTATATTCGATGGCGCATTATATTCAATGTCGCGTTATATTCGATGTTGCATTATATTCGATGGCGCATTATATTCAATGTCGCGTTATAATCGATGGTGTGTTATATTCAATGGCGCGTTATATTCAATGTCACGTTATATTCGATGTTGCATTATATTCGATGTTGCATTATATTCGATGGCGCGTTATATTTGATGTTGCATTATATTCGATGGCGCATTATATTCAATGTCGCGTTATAATCGATGGTGCGTTATATTCAATGGTGCGTTATATTCCATGGCGCGTTATATTCGACGGCGCATTATATTCAATGTCGCGTTATAATCGATGGTGCGTTATATTCGATGGCGCGTTATATTCGATGTTGCATTATATTCGATGGTGCATTATATTCCATGTCGCGTTATAATCGATGGTGCGTTATATTCAATGGTGCGTTATATTCCATGGCGCGTTATATTCGATGTTGCATTATATTCCATGGTGCGTTATATTCCATGTCGCTTTATATTCAATGGCGCGTTATATTCGATGTTGCATTATATTCCATGGTGCGTTATATTCGATGGCGCGTTATATTCCATGGTGCGTTATATTCCATGGCGCGTTATATTCGATGGCGCGTTATATTCGATGTTGCGTTATATGCCATGGCGCATTATATTCGATGGCGCGTTATATTCGATGTTGCGTTATATTCCATGGCGCGTTATATTTGATGGCGCGTTATATTCGATGTTGCGTTATAATCCATGGTGCGTTATATTCGATGGCGCGTTATATTCGATGTTGCATCATATTCGATGTTGTGTTCTATTCCATGGCGCGTTATATTCCATGGCGCGTTATATTCGATGTTGCGTTATATTAGATGTTGCGTTATATTCAATAGCGCGTTATATTCCAGGGCGCGTTATATTCCATAGCGCGTTGTATTCGATGGCGGGTTATATTCGATGGCGCGTTATATTTGATGTTGCGTTATATTCGATAGCGCGTTATATTCCAGGGCGCGTTATATTCCATGGTACGTTATATTCCACGGCGCGTTATATTCCATGGCGCGTTATATTCGATGGCGCGTTATATTCCAGGGCGCGTTATATTCCATGGTGCGTTATATTCGATGGCGCGTTATATTCGATGGCGCGTTATATTCGATGGCGCGTTATATTCGATGTTGCATTATATTCGATGTTGCGTTATATTCCATGGCGCGTTATATTCCATGGCGCGTTATATTCGATGTTGCATTATATTCGATGTTGCGTTATATTCGATAGCGCGTTATATTCCAGGGCGCGTTATATTCGATGGCGCGTTATATTCCATGGCGCGTTATATTCCATGGCGCGTTATATTCGATGGCGCGTTATATTCCACGGCGCGTTATATTCGATGGCGCGTTATATTCCATGGCGCGTTATATTCCATGGCGCGTTATATTCCAGGGGCGTGTTATATTCCATGGCGCGTTATATTCGATGTTGCGTTATATTCCATGGTGCGTTATATTCCATGGCGCGTTATATTCCATGGCGCGTTATATTCCCTGTTGCATTATATTCCATGGCGTGTTATATTCGATGTTGCATTATATTTGATGGCGCGTTATATTCCATGGCGCGTTATATTCGATGTTGCGTTATATTCCATGGCGCGTTATATTCGATGGCGCGTTATATTCGATGTTGCGTTATAATCCATGGTGCGTTATATTCGATGGCGCGTTATATTCGATGTTGCATCATATTAGATGTTGTGTTCTATTCCATGGCGCATTATATTCCATGGCGCTTTATATTCGATGTTGCGTTATATTAGATGTTGCGTTATATTTGATGTTGCGTTATATTCGATAGCGCGTTATATTCCAGGGCGCGTTATATTCCATGGTACGTTATATTCCACGGCGCGTTATATTCCATGGCGCGTTATATTCGATGGCGCGTTATATTCGATAGCGCGTTATATTCCAGGGCGCGTTATATTCCATGGTGCGTTATATTCGATGGCGCGTTATATTCGATGGCGCGTTATATTCGATGGCGCGTTATATTCGATGTTGCATTATATTCGATGTTGCGTTATATTCCATGGCGCGTTATATTCCATGGCGCGTTATATTCGATGTTGCATTATATTCGATGTTGCGTTATATTCGATAGCGCGTTATATTCCAGGGCGCGTTATATTCGATGGCGCGTTATATTCCATGGCGCGTTATATTCCATGGCGCGTTATATTCGATGGAGCGTTATATTCCACGGCGCGTTATATTCGATGGCGCGTTATATTCCATGGCTCGTTATATTCCATGGCGCGTTATATTCCAGGGGCGTGTTATATTCCATGGCGCGTTATATTCGATGTTGCGTTATATTCCATGGTGCGTTATATTCCATGGCGCGTTAAATTCCATGGCGCGTTATATTCCATGGCGCGTTATATTCCATGTTGCATTATATTCCATGGCGTGTTATATTCGATGTTGCATTATATTTGATGGCGCGTTATATTCCATGGCGCGTTATATTCCATGGCGCGTTATATTCCATGGCGCGTTATATTCGATGGCGCGTTATATTCCATGGCGCGTTATATTCGATGGCGCGTTATATTCGATGGCGCGTTATATTCCATGGCGCGTTATATTCCATGGCGCGTTATATTCAATGGCGCGTTATATTCCATGGCGCGTTATATTCCATGGCGCGTTATATTCGATGGCGCGTTATATTCCATGGCGCGTTATATTCGATGGCGCGTTATATTCCATGGCGCGTTATATTCGATGGCGCGTTATATTCCATGGCGCGTTATATTCGATGGCGCGTTATATTCGATGTTGCGTTATATTCGATGGCGCGTTATATTCCATGGCGCGTTATATTCGATGGCGCGTTATATTCGATGTTGCGTTATATTCCATGGCGCGTTATATTCCATGGCGCGTTATATTCGATGGCGCGTTATATTCGATGTTGCGTTATATTCGATGGCGCGTTATATTCCATGGCGCTTTATATTCGATGGCGCGTTATATTCCATGGCGCGTTATATTCCATGGCACGTTATATTCGATGGCGCATTATATTCCATGGCGCGTTATATTCGATGGCGCATTATATTCCATGGTGCGTTATATTCCATGGCGCGTTATATTCGATGGCGCGTTATATTCCATGGCGCGTTATATTCGATGGCGCGTTATATTCGATGTTGCGTTATATTCGATGGCGCGTTATATTCCATGGCGCGTTATATTCGATGGCGCGTTATATTCGATGTTGCGTTATATTCCATGGCGCGTTATATTCCATGGCGCGTTATATTCGATGGCGCGTTATATTCGATGTTGCGTTATATTCGATGGCGCGTTATATTCCATGGCGCTTTATATTCGATGGCGCGTTATATTCCATGGCGCGTTATATTCCATGGCACGTTATATTCGATGGCGCATTATATTCCATGGCGCGTTATATTCGATGGCGCATTATATTCCATGGTGCGTTATATTCCATGGCGCGTTATATTCGAGTAAATATGGCATACAGTACTATTATCACACTATATATTACTATTTTTATTTAGATTTATAATTTATTCTAGCAATATAAGATTTTTTTTATTAATATCATCCTTTATTTTCTTATTAGTATAAAGTTAATTAATTATTATTATTATTATTAATATATTGGGAGTTAAAGCCATTCCATTTCTGGGCGTGGCGCGCCCCCTGCTGGCCGCTGCCGGTATCGTCGAGGTTTTTGTCAGTCGAGGGAATGCGCGCGCACCCCGTGACGTGTTCCAGGCGCGTTCCCAGCAGTTGTTCGCATCTCGGTCGGTCTCTGGCTGGATCGCCATCCAGGTGGGTGTGAGTCCCCCCCCAGCGCGGACACGTGACCGGTGAGAGCCAATCGCGTGAGCGCGCAGGTGAACGCCGTGCCGCGAGAGCCCGAGAGGGGGAGCCAGAGCTGATCCCGGCCAGTCTCAGCATCTGACACACAGCGCGGCTGCCCGGCTCCCCCCCTCCGGCAGGTGACATGGTCTGATCCGAGACCAGCGGATTCTCTCACTGGAGGACAGGTAAGGCTGCTGAGGGCCCGGGCAGAACCGGAACCAGAACACAACCCAGAACCAGAGCTAAACCCAGAGCTGAATCCCAGCCACTGACAGAACCAGAACTAAACCCAGAACTCAACCCAGAACCAGAGCTAAACCCAGAGCTGAATCCCAGCCACTGACAGAACCAGAACTAAACCCAGAACTCAACCCAGAACCAGAGCTAAACCCAGAGCTGAATCCCAGCCACTGACAGAACCAGAACACAACCCAGAACCAGAGCTAAACCCAGAGCTAGAATCCCAGCCACTGACAGAACCAGAACACAACCCAGAACCAGAGCTAAACCCAGAACCAGAGCTAAACCCAGAGCTAGAATCCCAGCCACTGACAGAACCAGAACACAACCCAGAACCAGAGCTAAACCCAGAACCAGAGCTAAACCCAGAGCTAGAATCCCAGCCACTGACAGAACCAGAACACAACCCAGAACCAGAGCTAAACCCAGAACCAGAGCTAAACCCAGAGCTAGAATCCCAGCCACTGACAGAACCAGAACACAACCCAGAACCAGAGCTAAACCCAGAGCTAGAATCCCAGCCACTGACAGAACCAGAACTCAACCCAGAACCACAGCTAGAACCCGAGTCACTTCCCCATGGACACAACTAGAACCCGAGTCATTGTCCCGGGACACAGCTAGAACCCGAGTCATTGCCCCGGGACACAGCTAGAACCCGAGTCATTGCCCCGGGACACAGCTAGAACCCGAGTCATTGCCCCGGGACACAGCTAGAACCCGAGTCATTGCCCCGGGACACAGCTAGAACCCGAGTGATTGCCCCGGGACACAGCTAGAACCCGAGTGATTGCCCCGGGACACAGCTAGAACCCGAGTCATTGCCCCGGGACACAGCTAGAACCCGAGTCATTGCCCCGGGACACAGCTAGAACCCGAGTCATTGCCTCGGGACACAGCTAGAACCCGAGTCATTGCACCGGGACACAGCTAGAACCCGAGTCATTGCCCCGGGACACAGCTAGAACCCGAGTCATTGCCCCGGGACACAGCTAGAACCCGAGTCATTGCCCCGGGACACAGCTAGAACCCGAGTCATTGCCCCGGGACACAGCTAGAACCCGAGTCATTGCCCCGGGACACAGCTAGAACCCGAGTCATTGCCCCGGGACACAGCTAGAACCCGAGTCATTGCCCCGGGACACAGCTAGAACCCGAGTCATTGCCCCGGGACACAGCTAGAACCCGAGTCATTGCCCCGGGACACAGCTAGAACCCGAATCATTGCCCCGGGACACAGCTAGAACCCGAGTCATTGCCCCGGGACACAGCTAGAACCCGAGTCATTGCCCCGGGACACAGCTAGAACCCGAGTCATTGCCCCGGGACACAGCTAGAACCCGAGTCATTGCCCCGGGACACAGCTAGAACCCGAGTCACTTCCCCATGGACACAACTAGAACCTGACTCATTGCCCCAGGACACAGATAGAACCCGAGTCATTGCCCCGGGACACAGATAGAACCCGAGTCATTGCCCCGGGACACAGCTAGAACCCGAGTCATTGCCCCGGGACACAGCTAGAACCCGAGTCATTGCCCCGGGACACAGCTAGAACCCGAGTCATTGCCCCGGGACACAGCTAGAACCCGAGTCATTGCCCCGGGACACAGCTAGAACCCGAGTCATTGCCCCGGGACACAGCTAGAACCCGAGTCATTGCCCCGGGACACAGCTAGAACCCGAGTCATTGCCCCGGGACACAGCTAGAACCCGAGTCATTGCCCCGGGACACAGCTAGAACCCGAGTCATTGCCCCGGGACACAGCTAGAACCCGAGTCATTGCCCCGGGACACAGCTAGAACCCGAGTCATTGCCCCGGGACACAGCTAGAACCCGAGTCATTGCCCCGGGACACAGCTAGAACCCGAGTCATTGCCCCGGGACACAGCTAGAACCCGAGTCATTGCCCCGGGACACAGCTAGAACCCGAGTCACTTCCCCATGGACACAACTAGAACCTGACTCATTGCCCCGGGACACAGCTAGAACCCGAGTCATTGCCCCGGGACACAGCTAGAACCCGAGTCATTGCCCCGGGACACAGCTAGAACCCGAGTCATTGCCCCGGGACACAGCTAGAACCCGAGTCATTGCCCCGGGACACAGCTAGAACCCGAGTCATTGCCCCGGGACACAGCTAGAACCCGAGTCATTGCCCCGGGACACAGCTAGAGCCCGAGTCATTGGCCCGGGACACAGCTAGAGCCCGAGTCATTGGCCCGGGACACAGCTAGAGCCCGAGTCATTGGCCCGGGACACAGCTAGAGCCCGAGTCATTGCCCCGGGACACAGCTAGAGCCCGAGTCATTGCCCCGGGACACAGCTAGAGCCCGAGTCATTGCCCCGGGACACAGCTAGAACCCGAGTCATTGCCCCGGGACACAGCTAGAACCCGAGTCATTGCCCCGGGACACAGCTAGAACCCGAGTCATTGCCCCGGAACACAGCTAGAACCCGAGTCATTGCCCCGGGACACAGCTAGAACCCGAGTCATTGCCCCGGGACACAGCTAGAACCCGAGTCATTGCCCCGGGACACAGCTAGAGCCCGAGTCATTGGCCCGGGACACAGCTAGAGCCCGAGTCATTGGCCCGGGACACAGCTAGAGCCCGAGTCATTGCCCCGGGACACAGCTAGAGCCCGAGTCATTGCCCCGGGACACAGCTAGAGCCCGAGTCATTGCCCCGGGACACAGCTAGAACCCGAGTCATTGCCCCGGGACACAGCTAGAACCCGAGTCATTGCCCCGGGACACAGCTAGAACCCGAGTCATTGCCCCGGAACACAGCTAGAACCCGAGTCATTGCCCCGGGACACAGCTAGAACCCGAGTCATTGCCCCGGGACACAGCTAGAACCCGAGTCATTGCCCCGGGACACAGCTAGAACCCGAGTCATTGCCCCGGGACACAGCTAGAACCCGAGTCATTGCCCCGGGACACAGCTAGAACCCGAGTCATTGCCCCGGGACACAGCTAGAACCCGAGTCATTGCCCCGGGACACAGCTAGAACCCGAGTCATTGCCCCGGGACACAGCTAGAACCCGAGTCACTTCCCCATGGACACAGCTAGAACCCGAGTCATTGCCCCGGGACACAGCTAGAACCCGAGTCATTGCCCCGGGACACAGCTAGAACCCGAGTCATTGCCCCGGGACACAGCTAGAACCCGAGTCATTGCCCCGGGACTCAGCTAGAACCCGAGTCATTGCCCCGGGACTCAGCTAGAACCCGAGTCATTGCCCCGGGACACAGCTAGAACCCGAGTCATTGCCCCGGGACACAGCTAGAACCCGAGTCATTGCCCCGGGACACAGCTAGAACCCGAGTCATTGCCCCGGGACACAGCTAGAACCCGAGTCATTGCCCCGGGACACAGCTAGAACCCGAGTCATTGCCCCGGGACACAGCTAGAACCCGAGTCATTGGCCCGGGACACAGCTAGAACCCGAGTCATTGGCCCGGGACACAGCTAGAACCCGAGTCATTGGCCCGGGACACAGCTAGAACCCGAGGCATTGGCCCGGGACACAGCTAGAACCCGAGGCATTGGCCCGGGACACAGCTAGAACCCGAGTCATTGGCCCGGGACACAGCTAGAACCCGAGTCATTGCCCCGGGACACAGCTAGAACCCGAGTCATTGCCCCGGGACACAGCTAGACCCCGAGTCATTGCCCCGGGACACAGCTAGACCCCGAGTCATTGCCCCGGGACACAGCTAGAACCCGAGTCATTGCCCCGGGACACAGCTAGAACCAAATACAGAACCAGTATTATTACCCATGCCATCACTAGAATCAAATACAGAACCAGTGTTATTACCCATGCCATCACTAGAACCAAATACAGAACCAGAGTCATTGCTCCTGCCGTAACTAGAACCAAATCCAGGACCAGTCATTGACCCGGCCATAGCCATAACTAGAACCAAATCCAGAGCCATAGTCTCAAGGAACAGGATAAGGGGACAGGCATCCCCAGCCATGGGCAGAATCACAAGCCATAGCCAGAAGGTAAAGAAGGGCAGGGAGTGATAATAAGGCATGTTTGGCTATGGTTACCTAGCCATAGAGCTATACCAACACAATGAGCAAGGCTAAAAGTCACATGAACATATAGGGCTTCTCTAACATTCCTGACAAATAACTAATAATCACAGGATATAGCAGGGTAGGTATCCCCAGCCATTTATTTATAGCTACATTATAAAGGCGGGTAGGTATACCCAGGGATTTATTTATAGTCGTGGTGTAAAATAAGACAGATATCCCAAGCCATTTATAGCCACGGTATAGGCAGGATGCGTAACCCCAGCCATTCATCTATAGTTACAGCAGATATCCCCAGACATATATCTTAGGGCTCGACCAATATCATTTTTTTTTTTTAGAGCAGATATTGATTAGCAGTTGCATTTTGTGCCGATTGGCAGTAACTGGTACCAATATTCTGTATATTTGGGAAAGCATTGGATTGGCTGAAATCATCAGTCAGTGGTAAGCATATTATGGCAATATCGGTAACTATGGAGGCCTATTACGATTATTATAAAAATGCCGAATATCGGCTCGAATAATCGGCCAAGTCAATTGATCCCTAATTTATCTATAGGTGTGGTTAACAGCGGGGCACTGATTTTAGGCTTTTTTTGAGCAGAAAGATGTTTTGCCACACTTAATCTTCAAGCATGGAATGATTTTCTTATAAAGAATTTTGTTATATAAAATATTTATTTTGCACAATGCTTATATTTGAATTTCAAATGTATTACGATGTTGCATTTACAAACAGTAGGAATTGTTCAAACAGCTGAAATGTTTTCTGAATTGAGTGATAAATGGCAAACCACAAGTGACGAAACATCCCTTTCCGTGTACATCCTGTATGTTCTTATTTTCACACTTCACAATCAACTTTAAAGGCTACAATACCGTGAAATTATTTATACATTGGGCATATGTTTATACCATCCACAGTTTCCATTTTACTTTGTGATCAAACTGCAACTAAACCATTTCATCCTGTCTGCGTGGACTGACCATCGTGTATATATTTCGATGTATATACATGCATACTTTTTATTCTTTGTAAGTGGGCAGGACCTCAGTCGTAATTATTTATTTATTTTCATTTTTTTATCATCGCAAAGACGGACTTTGGAGCCTGATGAGTTGCAAAGAAGGGCAGAGTATTGATTTAAAATCCCTGTCTCCTCTTGCTCGGTCCCATTATCTGTCACTCTGGCTTATACTGGAGCAAAATTATATTTTAAATATTTTGTAGATAGAATAGGGGCTAGCCAACATGTAGTTCTTCAGCTTTTGTTCACATACAACATGCGATGCTTAATCAGCCACACATCTTTTTCCGATGATTGCTGAGCATCATGAGACTGAGAATTTATCCTCTGCTGGAATTCTATATCCCTTAATGCCCGGTTATTAGCCATATAATTAAGCTATGTTGCTTTGTAAATCCGCTTACATCTGGTATTTCAAAACCACAAATAGTTTAGACTTAAGACTTATGGTCAAATGGTCAAACACCAGTTAAACAAGTGAAGTCAGCTGATTTTCAGCAGTCCAGTGCTGGCTGCGTTTGTATTTACTAACAGCAAGTCAGCTCAAGGAGATGAAAGCATCATGACTCATTCAATGCTGGAAATGTCATTCTATAATTGTTTTGTGATTCTCATGCAAGCCTAGTTTGCTCATATCCTATTCAGAAATTTCTGCTCCCGCCTGTCTTTGATAATGTGCATTACTCTAATGAGACTGTAGTGATTGCATCTAGTACACGATACAAAATGTTCAGTTCCACTTTGAACAAAAAAAAACAAAACCATGATTTGTCAGTACAGTGTAACGTTTAAAGGGGCACTCTCAGCAGTATCACCACCACAGCTTCACCTTTAGCCACTCTCTACTGTGGTTGAAACTGAATTAAGATTAATATAACATACATACCTGGCGTACAATAGAAAATATGGTTCTCCAGAGAGAGTGTGTGTATTATATATATATTTTTTGTTTTGTTTGTGTATTGTGACAAACATGCTTTTCCAATGATGTTTGCCACAAACTCCTGGAGGAGTGTGGAATCTGGCCTCCTGCCCACCAAATATTGTCCAAGTCTGAGACCCCGTTCTGGAGTTACCCTGCCTAGTCCCCATTAGCAGCTTTCCCTCGGTGCCCCTGGTTCGGCACTTTCCCTCCTCACAAATGGAACCAAATGCTTGCTCCCTACGGCGTTAACAAATCCACGAATAGTCCTCAGCCGCGACCACTATGGAACTAATTTCTGCATAAGGACTTTTTGGAGGGAACGTGCCTGAGACTAAGGGGAACAAACGCTCCCTGAGAGCCAGGAAGAGCACCCCATATTTCGGGCGCAGGTGCTCCCGAAAGTTGACCGTCAAAAGCACAAAACGCTCTGAAACTATTTTGAGCTAGGACCACGTGTACAGCCGGTCTGAAATTTGCACCGGTGGCGTTTCCCCTACACTGCATGGATCTGAGTGCTACTCCGGCGCTCATATCAGGGCTGTTTGGGGATGTAGGACATGTGGGGTTATGTTTTTATTATGTTTTGGGGTACTTTTATGTTTTTGTGTTGGGCTCTATTTAGTTTACCAGTTGTTACGGACCGTTTCAGCATAAAAGGGGAAAAATCCGTTTAGGCGATAATCCCCTTTTCCCAAAAAGGCACAGCTACTGTAAAAGCACCAAAACTCACGAACTGGATATAGGTGAATAAGGTAGCACTCCAGCTGGAACCTCACGAATAGCTGCTAGCAGATGAATAGGAAAAGCAGACATCAGCTTACACTCCTTAGCAATCAATCTCCAACAGCATACAGTGAATCCCCCCAAGAACGAGACAAGGCTCCGTGTTGAGGGTCAAGCAGTGGTCTGAGGTGCTGGGGCACCCAGCCTGGTTTTTATTACATGAGTACACATACAGGCCCCCCCCAGGGGGAGGCATAAAATAACCAATCACATACATGGTTCAGCCCACACATCCCCTCCCCTCAGATAACATTAAACCTAATTATCCGGTACACTTTTCCAGCCAAGTTCTGGATGTACCCCAAAAACAGGGGGTACACCTTTAAATCCAGCATCGCTGGATAGCCCTTATTCAGGGGGGAAACATATCCAAAATTCAAGTCATTCGGATGAACAGTTCGGCAGATATGGGTTTCCAAAGATTTGACCGACCGCATGGGTAAAGTATCCGAAAACAGTTCCATGCATTTTGGCCCTGCGGTCGGTCACAAACAAGGGAATGAAAACAGACGAATTGCCTGTGTTATAGAGCCTGGAGAGGGTTTGAATGAATTCCCTTGTTTGTGGGGTTCTTTCTACCGAACGGCGGGTCATTCGGTAGTTTCCATACGAATTTCTGGAAGTATGGAGGTCTCAGCGGTGTTTGCCTAGTCAAGTGTCCGATTTTAGTTCCAGACACTCGACGGCAAAACACCGCTGTTCGGTAGTTTAAGATGGCCGCCGCCACGTGTTTGTTTCCCGAATGGCGGCCACCCAGAGGACAAAGAATACATTACACTGATTGCCAATTACCTGTTTGCAACATTGTTGCAAACTGTAATTGGAGGCACACTTATTCCTGGGTGGTCTGGTTCGGTAGTTTCACTCAATATAATGAATGGAGTGATTCTACCGAACAATCAGGTGAATGCTGCATACATATCACCCAGGTTAAACTTAACACATGAATACATATACAATATTACAGGCAGTACACTAGAATATGCTTCACAGTCTTAAAGGGACAGTAGTCCCAAAAGTCCCAATCTGTTCATAGATGATTTTAAAGGGCCAGTAGCAGCCATATACATTATCACATGCCCAAATATAGTTTTTATAGAGCAATATGTCCAGGGGCCGTAGTCCAAAGGCAGCAGGCGGGCAACCAGGCTCCTCCAATACAATGTGGCGAGATTGGTTTCGTCACACCAGTCTTTAACTCCATTATCTCCCAATCTCCCAGTATTGTATTATTTGGAGACCCCCTGCTGGGGTATGTGCCAAGTTTGGCTCATAAAAATCAGTTGTACTCCCAGTCGTCTAATTACTGGGAGGGGAAAGGGCTATTCACTACTATACTGTGTGTGTGTGTATATATATCATCCAGAGCTCCCACATACGTTTCATGTAGCCTGAAGAGTGTCAAGGCCACAGTCCTGGATAAAACCCAGAGCATCCACAAATACATCACGAAGATGGCTCCCAAAGATTAACTGCTAAGGGAATACCTGAGACTTCCACAGATCGAGGATGCAGAAAAGGTTCCTTGGCAAGACAAACCTTTCCATGGGGTGTACCACCGGCAGATAGTGGATGTGGCTCACATGACATCCTACCAATGGTTGGAAAAGGCAGGACTGAAAGACAGCACTGAGGCACTAATCCTAGCAGCACAGGAGCCGGCAGTCAGCACTAGATCAATAGAAGCTGGAGTCTACCACACCAGACAAGACCCAAGGTGCAGATTGTGCAAAGAGGCCTCTGAGACAGTCCATCACCTAGTAGCCGGAGGCAAGATGTTAGCATACAAGGGGAGACACAACCAAGTTGCTAGGATTATGTACCGAAACATCTGCACAGAATATGGATTGGACCTGCCTAAGTCCAGATGGGAGATACCACAAAGGGTAGTCGAGAATGACATGGCTAAGATCCTGTGGGACTTCAAGATCCAGACAGACAAGCAAGTGCTGGCCAACCAACCAGACATTGTGGAGGTAGACAAGGAACGAAAGACTGCATTTGTTGTGGATGTGGCAATACCCAGTGACTATAACATCAGGAAGAAGGAACATGAGAAGGTGGACAAATACAAAGGACTGAAAGAAGAACTACAAAGGATGTGGAAAGTGAAGGCAGTAGTAGTCCCAGTTGTGCACTCGGGGCTGTGACTCCCAAGTTGAGGGAGTGGCTTCCACAGATTCCATCTGAGATCGTTGTCCAGAAGAGTGCAGTTCTAGGAACAGCTAAGATACTACACAGAACCCTCAAACTCCCAGGCCTCTGAGAGAATGAGGAATAAACATACCACCCAGTAGGGGTGAGAAAATCAATTAAAAAAAAAAAAAATTAAAAAAAATTGTGTGTGTGTATATATATATGTATGTATTAAGGACGTTTGGCCTGTAATTGTGGGAGGGGCTTATTACTTTACTTGCCTATTTAAGGAACACCCCTTACCTGGTTCCATACCGTTCGAGGTCAGCATTTGAATGATCCTCCCACCACTCCACATTCTCAACACTTTTTCCTTTCTTTTTCTCTTTTCCTTTCTTTTCCTACTCCTTGGTGGGCCCTCTTTATTTACAGGCCTACCGTATCGTCAGTTCCGGCACACCACAACCGACTTGTTCTTTTATACTACCCTACGCTTATACTGGATCGTTACTCCTTATACGGCTATGTGCCTCTAACACAAATAAATATATACACACTCATGTGTATGTCATGTAACCATTTTTTGCCCCCTAGTGTGCTTTAAAAAGATACAAACTGCCTGGCCTTTAGAAAATGGAGACTAGATAAATGCTTACAATTAACATGTTCAAAGATACAGGAAGTACAAGTGTTTCGAATTAGGTTTTGTTTTGTATATAGCTTGTGGGTTTGTTTGTGTTTTCCTCTTTTTGTTTTCTTGCTGACATTTGTTTGTCTTTTTGACAGTTGTTTCCTACTCAATGGCAGAAGACAATGAGACCTCAGTAGGAAGTTCACCCGTGTCCTCCCCAGTGGATGAAAATTCTGCTGATCCCCATCAAGGCTATATCTGCACTTTGACCCCTGAACTTATCCTAAAAGCCAGAGAAGAACTGCAAGAAAAGCCTGAATGGAGGCTACGTGATGTGCAGGCTCTGCGGGACATGGTATGCAAGGATTACCCCTATCTGAAGACCCGTGTCGATGACTCTTTCCTACTCCGGTTCCTGAGAGCAAGGAAATTTGATTATGACCGTGCTTTACAGCTCCTGGTGAACTATTACAGCTGCCGGAAAAACTGGCCCGAGGTCTTCAATGATCTAAGACCCTCCGCTATAAAGCCCGTGTTGGACTCTGGATTTATTACAGTCCTTCCTCACACAGATCACATGGGCCGTCGGATTGTTTGTATTCGGCCTGGTATGTCACTTTTTATCTTTTTTTTTTTACAATCCAAATATCAACCATGTGTAACCCAGCTTTATCAGATTGAGCAAGCAGTGGCTAAAATTTAAGCTAGCTATTGAATTGCAATTTGACCAAAACTGAAGTAATTTTTTTTTAAACCATATACAAATTATTACAAATTCAGATTATTAATTTATTTTTTTTTTTTTATTTCTCCCTCTAGTTCCGAAAAAGAATAGTGGTGCAGGAAAGGTTTTCTAATTAATCTCTTATTGTATACACTGATCAGCCACAACATTAAAACTACTGACAGGTGACATTAGTAACATTGATTATATTGTTACAATGGCATCTGTCACATGGGCAAACATTGTATTCCCAGCATGCAGTGGTTAGTACCTACTAAAAGTGGCACAAGGAATGACCTGGCATAAGGGTAATAGGCGTCCAAGGCTCATTAATGCTTGTGGGGAGCAAAGGTTAGTCCATCTGGTCTGATAACACGCAAGAGCTGCTGTAGCTCAAATTGCTGAAAAACTTCATGCTGGCCATGATACAAAAGTGTTAGAACTGACCGTGCATTGCGGTGTTCTGCACATGGGGTTACGTAGCTGCACACTCCAAATAGTGCTTTGATAGGTGACTCTGGGACAGAAAGGGCCATTGACTATGTTTTACTGTACTCCGGCAACTCAGAGATCCGATCAAGCGTTCCAGAAAGGGACCCCAGGCACTATTACCAATTCAGTAAGGTGAAGTCGTGCTTACAGTGTCCATTTAAAACTTCTAGTCAAAAGTTTTCTATTTTAACTAAATAAATCACAGTTCATATAGCTTTTGCGAAACTGCAGTGATTACCTTGTAGGACTAAGAGGCACTTCCTGGATCCTAACAGACTTTTAGTCTCCTGACACTGGACGTCCTCACGCTCTGCATGAGGACATCCAGCGTCCGTAAAATCCCCAATAAAACCAATCTTTCCTATGGGGAGGGCTTAATGCGCTTGCGGCGCTCGCCACTCAATCGCATTAGGTCCTCCCATTGGAGGTGGCGGAGCGCTGACTCACCACAGAGGGAGATCGGCGCAGGAATTGCAGGTGTAAACAAAGGTGTTTATTTTTTAACCTTTTATTTCACATGGGTGTTGGGATGGGTCACGAGGGAGGGGTTACCAGAGGGCACTATATTGTAAGAAATACAGATTTTTATTCCTTACACTATAGAATCCCTTTTACCCAACGCACTCGACCTCTGACCTATTGATTTGTCATGCACGGTTCAACATCATAAACCCATAGATGCAACCACTTTAAAGATGTCCTACTCCGGCCCTCTGAGACTGTCACCCCATGACAGCACCACAACGGAACAATACACAGGCCTATTCTTTACTGTGTCCCGGAATTTGACGATCCAATGCAAAGCCAATGGTTGATGTCAGAAATCCAGCTAGATTAGACTAAGAAAGGTCTGTACCCAAAAGGGGCATTTAAAAAAAAATATATATATTGACATGATTAATTGCTCATCCTCCAAGCATCATCTCCGGCCATTAATAAGAGGGGTCAGGGGAGGATATTGCAGAGCTGATCACGACAAACACAATAATTTTCTCCAACACATTAGCCCAGGTAGATGTTCTTTATGGTGTGTTGTAGGGATCGACTGATATTGATTTTAAGAGCCGATACCAATAATCTGTGAACTTTCAGGCTGATAGCCGATTAGTTACCGATATTCTGTACATTTACCGTATATTTTTTTTGCAAATCTATTTTTTATTTTTTTATTTTATTAAGTGGTAATTGCACAAAATATACATGCCAGTCAGATTTATTTTATGTTTTCAAGAATATTTATGTTTGTGTGTAGTGGATGCAGTGAGAGTATTTGATTAGTAAATGCAGTATTTGTGCTTGTGTAGTGGATGCAATGTGTGTGTGTGTGTGTGTTTGGGTAGTGGATTCAGTGTTTGTAAATATGTGCGGAAGGAACTTCCACCACCCCTTACCTGTCTCTTAGTGCCCCCCATTCCCCTTATTGTTCCTCTCCCTTCTCTTTTAGTGGTCCCCCCACTACCCCAGTGTTCATTTTCCCTTCCCTCCCTGTACCTTAGTGTCATCCCTTAATGTTCCTCTCTCCCCCCTAGTGTTCTCCCCCCCCATCCCTGTTCCATAGTGTTCTTCACCCCCCCTTCCCTATCCCATAATGTTCTTCACCCCCCTTCCCTGTCCCATAGTGTTCTTCACCCCCCTTCCCTGTCCCATAGTGTTCTTCACCCCCCTTCCCTGTCCCATAGTGTTCGTCACCCCCCTTCCCTGTCCCATAGTGTTCGTCACCCCCCTTCCCTGTCCCATAGTGTTAGTCACCCCCCTTCCCTGTCCCATAGTGTTAGTCACCCCCCTTCCCTGTCCCATAGTGTTCGTCACCCCCCTTCCCTGTCCCATAGTGTTCGTCACCCCCCTTCCCTGTCCCATAGTGTTCGTCACCCCCCTTCCCTGTCCCATAGTGTTAGTCACCCCCCTTCCCTGTCCCATAGTGTTAGTCACCCCCCTTCCCTGTCCCATAGTGTTAGTCACCCCCCTTCCCTGTCCCATAGTGTTAGTCACCCCCCTTCCCTGTCCCATAGTGTTAGTCACCCCCCTTCCCTGTCCCATAGTGTTAGTCACCCCCCTTCCCTGTCCCATAGTGTTAGTCACCCCCCTTCCCTGTCCCATAGTGTTAGTCACCCCCCTTCCCTGTCCCATAGTGTTCGTCACCCCCCTTCCCTGTCCCATAGTGTTCGTCACCCCCCTTCCCTGTCCCATAGTGTTCGTCACCCCCCTTCCCTGTCCCATAGTGTTCGTCACCCCCCTTCCCTGTCCCATAGTGTTCGTCACCCCCCTTCCCTGTCCCATAGTGTTCGTCACCCCCCTTCCCTGTCCCATAGTGTTCGTCACCCCCCTTCCCTGTCCCATAGTGTTCGTCACCCCCCTTCTCTGTCCCATAGTGTTCGTCACCCCCCTTCCCTGTCCCATAGTGTATTCCCCCATCCCATCCCATAGTGTTCCTTAACATCCCTCCCACCCCATAGTGTTCCTTACCACCCCCACCCTCTCTCCCATAGTGTTCTAACACCCCTGTCCCATAGTTATTCATACCAAAGGAGGGAGTGATGTGCGCCCACCTCCTGCCGGTCACTCCGATCTAGTACACCCCGGGCTGGTGCGCCCTAAGACGGCCGCTTGTGTCGTCTTATGGACACGCCAGCCCACCCATTTATTATCAGTATTGCCGGTGATTATCGACCGATACTTACAAAAAAAATCGAAATATCAGCAGATAATATCGGCAAAACCGATAATCGGTCGATCTCTAGTGTGTTGGCTTCATATCTAGAGCAGCACATTGTATCTGCTGACCCCTAAGAAGTTAAAGGAACACTCCACGCACCGTAACCACTACAGCTCACTACAGAACAATCAGGTGACACTCTCTGCAAATAAACTAGCCCTATACTGCAGAGGAACTAACTGAAGTCCATGGTCAGGAACTTTGGCTCTCTGGCATTAGTAGTGGAGGCGGGGAACGGTGCTGGACAAACACCAGGTAAGCAGTCAAACTGTTTAAAAAAGGTTTAACTACTTACAGACAGTGCTGGCACCATAGCCACTACAGCACACTGTAGTAGTTATGCTGCTTAAAGTGGCCCTTTGATGACAGATGCCACACTTCTGGTGTAATGCTTAAGGGGCTTGGAGTGTTACTTTATATTATTTTGAACAAAATATTTTTTGTAAAATGGCAAACAGGGATATGCCATTTATAGACACAGACAAGTTCTGCGAACACTGGGAGATGAGGCCATGTTTAAAGCCTCTTTAAAGATCATACGTTTGCTCAGTTGGATGAGTCAACATTGACTTTATTAGTGAATCATTATGGGACTCATCTTCATCCAGTAAGCTCAAGATGAGAAGGAATCATTGATTCCATATATACCTCAAGTGTGTCTTCCCAAAATGGCAGTGACATTATATTAATCTAAAAATTCAAAAATCTTACCCTCAACTATATAAGCAAAAGTTTAAAAAGTCTGTATTATTGGTGGGGTTTTCTATTTTACTTACTTTTTACATCTTTATTTGTAGGTCAGTGGAGTCCCAGAAATTATCCTATGACTGAGAATGTTCGGGCCATATATCTCTCTCTGGAAAAACTGGTGGAGTCGGAGGAAACACAAGTTAATGGTATTGTAATCCTTGCAGACTACAACAACGTCGGCTTGTCTCAAGCTTCCCATTTCGGCCCATTTATGGCCAAAAAAGTCATTGGGATTCTTCAGGTAAGAGACGTGACTCTTGTTTGGGTGTTTATGGGGTAACTACGTAACCAAAATCTTGTTCTAGATAATGGTGCAATGACGTGCCTGTCCATGGGTCCCTGCAAGCAGTTGCCTTGCTTCTCATTTACAGCAATTTGCAAAACTTGCTGCAGCTATAAGCTCTACCCCATCATTCACAAATTACAGAAGGATAGCTTTATATTTTACCATTCCGTCCATCCATGCAAGAACGTATATGGCATATGCATGCTGTAAAAATCCTCCACTTACCATAACATGCTCCTACACAATTTACGGCATCACATCTGTAGATCTGTTCATAAAAAAAAAATAACGAAGCTATAAGCAAGATTATATTAACCACAGTGCAGCTACTATCAGCTTTAGCAACGATCGTCAACGATCGACAGCAGTTTCATTCATTTTGTCGTATGAATGGAACTTCTATCAAGTGCTGAACTACATCCCATAAACCTTTGCTTTTTGCACAATTCCCATTTAAAGAATTGAAAAACCTGCATTTTACACACAAAAAGCAGGAACTTTAAAGGATCACTATAGTGTCAGGAAAACAAAGCGGGCCCCTCCGGTGGCACTGAAAGGGTTAAAACCCCTTCAGCAGCTTACCTTTATCCAGCGCCGGGCTCGCTGGGAACGCACGCGCATTCAAACAGTCCATAGGAAAGCATTTCTCAAAATTTGCATTCAGCATCGCAGATGCGCCTCTAACGGCTGTCAGGAAGACAGCCACTAGAGGCTGGCTTAACCGCTAATGTAAACATAGCAGTTTCTCTGAAACTGCTATGTTTACAGCTGCAGGGACCTGGCACCCAGACCACTTCATTGAGCTGAAGTGTTCTGGGTTACTATAGTGTCTTTTTTACATTTTTATAATTTTATTTAATTTAAATATTTTCAAAATGGTAGTCTGTCCATTTAACTGATAATCCGATAACTTTATCAAGTTTTCTCACTGTTGTTCGACTTGTCTTACTGAACAGAGTGCAATGTGTTTTTTACCGTACAGCCACTGAATGGGATATAAAAATATTCCTTCTCATAATACTAAGCTGTAGCATAGCAAATGTATTCAATCATTTTCTGATTTTACAGCTGATAATGTTTTCCTTTAAAATAGGATGGCTTTCCCATCAGGATAAAGGCCGTAAATGTTATAAATGAACCAAGAATATTTAAAGGTATTTTTGCTGTTCTGAAGCCATTTCTGAAAGAGAAACTGGTGAATCGGGTGAGTGTATGAATATATTATCTTCATATTGTCTTATCTTAAAGGGATACTATAGGCAATAAAATAACTTTAGCTTAATGAGGCTGGCTGGATGTATAGATCACACCCCTGCACTGTCATTGCATATAGGAGTATCCCGTTTTTTGATTAAAGTTCAATTTACAGCAGGAGCTAAAAACTTTTAAAGTAAGTTTAAGGTCTGATTTGAAATTATAAGACATTTTTTCATAGAGGTTGTGTCAGTCACAGTCAGGAAAGGGGGGGGGGGAGGGGGAGAGCTACAGAAACAAGAGTGATTCAACTCCTAAATGGCAGAGATTTTTGGAGCAGGTGCATGATCTAGACATCAAAACTGCTTCATTAAGCTACAGTTGTTTTGATGCCTATAGTATCACTGAAGGTGTTTGTGATGTGATACCCTGTCACTTGTGTTAGTTACCTTCTTCATTTGTTTCAACGTGCCCCCTGTTCGTTTCCCGAACAGAGATTGGTATCCCCCTTTTATACTACCAAAACCCAGATAACCTCCCGGAAACGCAGGCAGCGGTACTTTGTTTTAGATCACATGGAACTAAATTCGGACACTACAACTCGCGAATCTGGTGAACGCCGCCTGCTCCTCCTACAGACAAGCCAGGAAAGCGCTCTTCAGGGAAAAGACTTGGTGAACTACGAGGAACATTCGTTCCCTAAGAGCCAGGGGGAACATTCGGTTGTTTTCTAACAGGAGCTCCTGAAAGTTGACCATCCACTGACTCTTTCTCCCTTGTACTGTTTTGGACTACAACCTCGTGGCTGGCTGGTCAAAACTTTACCCCGGTGGCAATTCCACTACACCGAACGGATCGGAGGGCTCTTTGGACAACTTGGGTGCTCAGATCTGGGCTATCCGGAACATAGGACATGTGGGGTTCCTGTGCGGATTTAATGGGGCCTTGGGGTGTTTTTGTGCAAAATCTGTATGTATCCCTGTAGCTGGGAGATATTTGAATTACCATGCTTTTGACTCCATTATCTCCCAGTCACAGAGACACCTGGGAGGAGTTTGTGTTGTTCTGTATGGAGACCCCGTGCTGGGGGTCTGGGTATAAATTCTGTGTGCTTTGCCCAAATAAATCAGATCTACTCCCAACATTAAGTCTCGACTACTGTGGTTGGAGAGAGCTATTTCACACTGGCAAAGAAAATCTGTGGCGGCAATATTCTGGTGGTCCACCACAGCGTTAATCTGAGTTGCCCCCCCCCCGAGCGCCCTTCCACACAGTTTCTCTCTTTGAGCAGGCAAGGAAAGCATTGGGCACTATTGATTGGCTGAGTGCATCAGCTGATGCTTTTCACAGGATACTATAGTCACCAAAGCAACTTTAGCATAATGAAGCAGTCTGTGTTTAGATCATGCCTCTATAGTCTCACTGTTTAATTCTCTGCCATTTATGAGATTTGTTTCCTTGCAGCCCTGCCTGTGATTCACACAGCCCGTGTAAAAAAAGGCTTTGTTTTCAAACAGATGTTAACTTACCTTAGAAGTGTATCTCCTGCTCTGTAAATTAAACTTTAATCACATACAGGAGTCTCTTGCAGGATTTGGCAAGCTATCGGCAGAGCAGGAGATAAGAAATTCAAAATTAAACAATTTGCAATAAAAGAAGTGTAAGCATTAGATGACTCTTTACAGGAAGTGTTTAGAAAGGCTGTGTAAGTCATATGCAGGGAGGGCAGCATAAGCAAAGTAATATAGTTCCTAAATGGCAGAGAATTAAGCAGTGAGACTGCTGGAGCATGATCTATGAACCAAACCTACTTCATTAACCCCTTAAGGACACATGCCATGTGTGACATGTCATGATTCCCTTTTATTCCACAAGTTTGGTCCTTAAGGGGTTAAGCTAAAGTTGTTTTGGTGACTATAGTGTCCCTTTAAATTCAAGGAAATTTGACAAAGCCCTGATCTAGAGAAACTGATAACTCAAGGATGTCAAATGAATTTGCTATCTTCAATCTATATTGAATTGTATTTAGCATATTAGCACAAACGTGTTTTAAAACAGGAACTGGTCACATTATACAGACCATCTGGCATTTATCTGCTGTCAAACTATGTTTGTCGTTAAACCGCCTTACAGCATGTATTAAGATCGCCTCTCTCTTTCTTGTGACTTACAGTTCTTTCTCCATGGGTCAGACTTGAACTCCCTACACAAAAACATTCCAAATGATATCCTGCCAGATGAATATGGAGGAACGGTGGGGAAGCTCGATCCATCTGCATGGGGTCAGGTACTTCTGACCTCTGAAGAAGACATTGCTGAAAGCCTTTGCCGGGCTCATCCTGCCTGTGAAGGCTCCTTGCAAGGGTTTGTAGAGGACAATAGTGAGTTTGACTACTTGCAGTGTGAAGAAACAGCACGCGGGGTAAAATCACAGCTATACTGTTACTGAACGACATCTCATCTCCGATATTGGGTATATATTATGTCTGTGCGTGTGTTTTATACAGCAGCAGAGCTGTAGCTAAAACTCTAAATAAATGTATACCTATTTTATATGTGGGTTTTTTTAATCCGTTCCCTTGTGTAGTCTTTTAACCAAACGTATATAACCCATAATGCTTTGCCAGTCTTAGAGAGGCATAGCACTACAGTAGCTGAGAGGGTACTTTTTTGGCCTTAAATGAAATTATTTGCCAAATCATAATAGGCCAAATGTTATCGAGGTAACACGTTCTGACCGTAAACCGCTTACGCTTTATTTCAAAGATATTCAAATAGTTGCCTTCCTACTGCTGGCAACTCCCACAAGCCTTTGCCAGGCGCTCCCTGTGTTTCTGGCTGTCAAAAGGGTCCAGTATTTCATTACTAGTTTGTGGTGTTTAAAGGTCTTCTGTAAGGGAGAATAAAGAGGTTTCAGTGATGTATGAGTGAGAAAGAGAGATATTTTTCAACTCGAATATTAATTTGATAATGTCAAAAAAAATACACTGCTGTTGCGTTACCTGTAAAACGTGTTGTCTGCTGTTACTTGATTTTTATGTGCCCACTTGGTATTTCACCAAAATAAACCTGCAGCGATCAGCCATTTTGGTTTTCCAATAACCCTCCTGTGGGGTTGATTATTATTAGATCAATTTGTATAAAATGCAATTATTGTTGTATCTAGATGCACTTTGTGTACACAATTCTACAAAGCATTCTCTGTGTATTATGTTTTAATGTATATCAGATGCATATATACACTGTCGGCAGTGAACAGTATACATTGTATAGAGGGGGATTACTCCGAATATATTTTATAGGTATTTATTATTCATGTTAAAGGACAATGGTCGCCACAAAACAATTTTTTTAATCTAGTAATCCTTTCATCAAGTTTTGAAAGGAAAGCTATTTTTTTTTATATGATGTATATGTAAAAAGGAAAAATAGAAGAGCTTTAATATATCTACCTTTTAATATATGACCGGATCCTTCAGCCACATACATGCACCTTTGGTCAGTCAGTGTTTGAAAACCGACAGCCTTGTGGTCTTCCTCCTTTTTTCCATATACCTAATTAAAAACAAAATGTATTTCCATTCGAAACTTGATAAAAGGATTATTATAGAAAAAAAAAAAGATTTCTTTTAACCCCTTAACCCCTTAAGGACACATGACATGTGTGACATGTCATGATTCCCTTTGATTCCAGAAGTTTGGTCCTTAAGGGGTTAAATGCAGACTATCCACTAATGGAGGTATTCACTAAAGTGTAAACTGGCAGGAGTTCAAAGCGAATTTCATGATTTAGGTCCAAGTGATTATTATTACTGCAATGTGCCGTATAACCTTGACATTATTAGTGAAACTTTTAGTTCATTTAGCAGATTTGAATAGAACTGTATGTTGACCATTCTCCATCTAATGCTTCATTTTCTGTTCAATGCTTAATGCTCTGCTATGTGACACCTCTACAAAAGGCAATTTTTTGTAATTTTTAAGAACATTCAGCATTTTCAGTGCTTAGCCCAGTGACGTCCAGTTTCAGGTCTTGGACTGAGTAATAGAAACTATGAAAATGTCTCAGGATGCTTAATACGGATTGAAATGTACTATTTCCCCTTTTTCTGCATTAAAAAAATGGTTTACATATTACCATTTGTTATTGGACAAAAATATTTATTCCCCTCTGTATGAATCCTAAGTTTCCCCCCTCTCCTTCCCAGTTACTTTGGTTCATACAACTTATGCTTATAGCGATCGCCAGCTCTTGTGCATACAGGTTTAATGTTAATAAGAAACATTAAGCTGGGTTTTGCATTATTTTTCATGACCTGTCACTCTGCACCTGTTGCCAAGTATTGTAGGAGAGAAACGCACTTAAAGCAGACTTGTCAGGTTTTCTACACGGAGACTCTTATACTCCAAGCACCCACACCAATTCAGTGATTTGAAGTGAGCATGGTGGCTGGAGTCTGCAGGTGTAGCACATTTGGATTATAACACCACCGGCAGCACCATTTGGATGATATTTGTCAACAAGACTTCTGGGCTAATTATTGTAACTTCTGTGCATATTCCTATGCAGAAAATTGCATTCACTAGCTGAGAACAGTCAGCTGACAGTCTCAGCCAGTGATTGGCCAGCAGGATCAACTTCCGGCTTCTGTAGAAGTCACATGTCATCACTGGCCACAGGAGGACACACTGTTTGTCTCATTACCAGGGTCTTCTTGGCATCATAACCAGTACAGCGGGCGTAAATACTGCCCGCATATTCCATTGAAATGTCATTTAACTGAACATTCCAGTCCAATAACACTTTTGTGCCATAAGGTAATGCTTTCAGTTGGAGAACTGATTGACAAACTTTCTGGTCTAAGCAGGGATCCTTGCAGAAGCTGTAATACTTGATATATTTTTTTGTGTATGTATAGGGTTGGTTAATGGGTCCACACTTGGTCTAACTCAGAAGTAAATGAATACACACTTAAATAGGCTCTCAATCTCAGTTTTTTTTAACAGATTGATACCCAAGATGTTTCCTGGATGACCATCTGCAATATTTTTCCCTTCTCCGTTTGACTACTGTACTAAGCAGAGAAGGAATCATTGGGCACATGTGATTGGCTGATAGCATCATTGGCCACCCATTGTTAATAGCAGTGCATACAATAGGTGGCCAATCACAGATTGAGAGTGTTAGCTGATGTTGTAAACCAAACACCAGCCCCAATGCGTCTCGCTGCTCCCTCTCTGCTCCCTAAGATGGAAAGAAGAGAATAGAGAAAACATTTAGGACAGGAGCCCAGGGAGCATCTCAGGTGTTAAGGCTGTTTGAAAGCAACTCGCCAACAAAACCGGTGCTACGAGGGAAAAAAGGTAAGTGAACCTTTTTTTAACCAAGGCAGAGGGGGTCGGTCACCTAAATGGTGACTAGCACTATAGCGTTAGGAATACATTTGTATTTCTAATTCTAAATTGTTTCTTTAAGATAAGATGGCACCCAGGGACTTCAGCCTTCAAAACAACTTCATAGAGCTACTTTGAGGGTAAAAAAAAAAATCCCTCTTAATCAAGAAATATTTTGAGCGATTTGTCAGTTTGGATTGTTGAATGTAAGAACCTTTTCCTAATCCAACTCTCGTATCAATAGGTTTTAAATACCATTGTAACATGTTCCCAATAGATCTAGTCTTGTAAACTTGGTTTGCAAGCCAAGTTTGCCTATTCATCCTCTGTTTCATCACTGGTAGATAAGACGGTTGTAACAAATTGATTTTATTAATATTGGCCATGATAAAAATGGTGTATAACCTTATTTTAAAATTCTTGTGGTGGATGAAATGTTTTATTTTTATAACGGTTTATTCATTGACAGTTTTATAAACAAAAGTGGAAATGTATTTAAAATGTCATTTGTAATGCATGGGTGAATAAAATATGTTTTTAAACCTACATCTTCATCTTGAGTCGTGTGTTGTTCTGTTGTAAAGCACCTAAGGGGGTCCTAATTAAAAAAAAAATAAAAATCATGCCTGACTGCCAAGCTTAAATCAATTTTATGCAGCCCTAGTTATATCTCCTTGCATGTGACTTGCACAGCCGTTCTAAACACTTCCTGTAACTAGTCATCTAATGTTAGTACTTCCTTTATTGCAAAATCTGTTTAATTTAGTATTTCATATTTTCTGTTCTGTTGACTGCTTGCTAGACCCTGCAGGAGCCCCCTGTATGTAATTAAAGTTTAAATTTGCAGCAGAAAAAAAAACAAATTTGAAAAAAAGTTACATTGATGAAACGGTTTTCTTTCAGGAAGCTGTGAGTCACAGCCCGGGGAGGTGTGGTTAGGGCTGCAGAAACAAAAGTGACAACTCCTAAATAGCAGTGAAATCAGAGGCATAATCTATACACCAAAACTGCTTAAGCTAAAGTTCTTTTGGTGATTAATGTCCCTTTATCTCTAACCCACAACTAAGTGGTATTCTGGCAAGATATGATGATCTGAGCGGTTTTGGCCTTGGCTGGCTCAGCAACTGGTTTGTGATCAGCTGAATACTTATCCCAGGACGAAGCACCGTTGCAACGGGAAGTCTGAGGCCTATGCCAGGGAAGAGATTCTCCACAATTGATCCCTTTCAGGCTGAGAGCCGTACGGGGCTTTCATCCTTACCACTACCCACACGTGTGGAAGACCACCAAAAAGATCCGACAGACACCGTGGTCTGTTTTCTAGGTCTCTGTACAAACCCATTGTGGGGAAGACCGCAAGCAAAACTGCTACTGGGGCACTGGCAATATGGTGCGGCTCACTTGCAGGCCTGGGGCTGGTATGTTTTGTGAATTCCCCTGCTGTGCTCCAATACTTGGACCTGCCATGAGACCTACCTATGGGTTTATATCACCTCTTACATGACAATATGACCATTCTTACCATTTCAGTCCTTAGAATTATACTCTTATTTGCAGTTTTCTACTATTTCAAAGTGTGCAGCCCAATTTGTGATGCTAAAGTGACAGTATTCCATTTTCAAATTGTCCAGATCTGTGTTATGTAAACTACCCTGTGACATCATTTAAGTAGCTAATCTATACCTGCACAAAAAAATTTAGGCTATAACTTAACTCTAGCGAAAGTGCGTGGCACCCGTTAATCCTTTTCAGATACCAAACAATGAGTAACATACTAAAACCCTCCCTGTTTAGAAGAAGCATGCATTATTAACCATTTCACTCTGCTGAACAGCGTATGTTAAATGAGGCGTGATTGTTTTACAAAGTGGGCACAGTCCATGCTTATATTTGCAATCCAAGAAATAGGACAATGGACTAAGCTTGATTTAAAGATTATTTTATTTATATATTAAATAGTACACAGAATGCAGTGCAAACCTTTAAGTGCTTATACCATTCTCAACCATCACATTATATCCGTCCATTCTGCCTTAACCCCTTAAGGACACATGACGTGTGACATGTCATGATTCCCTTTTATTCCAAAAGTTTGGTCCTTAAAGGGTTAAAGGGAATTTCACCATCAAATGAGAACTTAAGTCTTTAAATAAATTCAAACAATGTTTTTTGCCAACTGCAGTTTGTTTAAAATGTAATTTATTCTCTCTTTTTAAAGAGTATAATATATCTGTTTGGAACATGGCACTAGGTGCCTAGGGAAAGGTTTAGAAAGATTGAATTGAAAATAGGTTATTTTTATCTTCTGATGCCAAAAATCCAAGTGTAATAATCAAAGTCTTAAATTAGAGTTAACCAACTTTCATAAATGCCTTAAAAAGAATGAAGATATTATTGTTTTCAAATGGAGACACGGAACGTAGAAGCACTTCTAGTGGCGGTCTCAGAGGTGTTACTAGGCAGTAATGTAAACACTGCATTTCTCTGAAAAGGCAAAGTTTACAGTGATGAGGCTGCAAGGACAGGCTGTATAAACCGGAACCACTACTTTAAGCTGTAATGGTTCCAGTGACTAGATAGTGTTCCTTTTGAGTGGTGTAGATCCAACCAGACGTTCCTGCAAGGACTGGTTAAAAATGGGGAGAAAAACCAATGGATGAGAAGCACTCACTTCAGTAATAGGTGATAGTGCTTTAATATTTTATGGCTCATATTCCGCTGCTTATTGGAATGTAGAAATGAAATTTGACATACTATAAAGTGGACATTTTCAAATAAAATGAATGCCTTACCTTTGGCACCCTAACATCTGAAAATGAACCACGAGAATTGCTGTAAGTCTACATTTGTATTATGCAATTGGCGTATTTCAGGTTGTGTTGGCAGGACTATAAGCATGGTTGTGTAGGTTAGTTTCGATGATGGGTGCCCTTTAATGATGTACATCAGCACATTCTTTGGACATTATATTCCACAACCAATAAACAGACTGGCAGCAGAGATCGATGACAATTTCATTGTTAAAAATTAAAAGGGGTATTTGCTAAAGTGATAAATCAAAGTGAATTTCAAGATACGCCGAAATAAATGAGAGAAATACTCCATGTAAATTCTATTTTCAGTCTGACTATTTTGGTTTTACCTGTGAAATTCCTGGAAATTCTCACTTTCGTTAATAATCCTGTTGGACTTGGTCAATGTCCACAATTGTTGCAATGTCCTGCATTACACAATATGATCTGGTCCAAAGGGCAGGGGGCAATCTTTGGCACTCCAATTGTCTTATACACAACTGCCATCATGACAAAGATTGTAAACCCAATTGCCACAAAACACAGAATAAAAAAACATCTCTTCAAACATTAGTAGAACAGCTTACAAAAACAATTACTGTATATTTTAAACACCATCAATTACAGTAAGTAGTGCCACATAAATAGAACGTATAGAAAATCTGACATCCATTTAATACTAGATTAAAAGTTTCTTTGATACCATATATCAGGCAGATCAGCAGTAGCAAATAAAGCAGCAGAATACATAATATAAAGCTTGATTAAGGGGGTCAATTCACTAAACCGTGATTAGTGTCTAGCGATCAGACTTCAAAAACTGTAGCAAAAACAAAAGGAGGAATCCTTTCCCCTCCTAACTTGGCAAACCAGTTGTTTGTGAAATGACCCCCAAATAAAAAACATTTCTTACAGTGAAACCCAACGTGTTTTGTTTGTGTGG
The DNA here is from genome assembly GCF_036172605.1 of Pelobates fuscus. Lineage (NCBI taxonomy): Eukaryota > Metazoa > Chordata > Amphibia > Anura > Pelobatidae > Pelobates > Pelobates fuscus. Next base: position 290,084,220 of record NC_086322.1, read on the forward strand.
GTGTAAGCCTATACCAGCAAAAGTTTATTTTGCTCTTCGTTGGCTAAATTTAACTGAAGTCTCGATTGGTGAGGATAAGGGGCGCTATCATGGTCCAGAGATACAGCAGCAGACACACCCAGCTGGAAACCATCTTTACCCAAACAGCGGGCCACTTGCTAGTTATGGTTTTAAGATCCGCATCCGGGCTGCAAAAAAGAGAGAAAAAAGCTTATTTACAAAGGAGCATTAAATGGTTTTGTCGTTACAATATTATATCCATTGGGCAGATGGACTTCAAGGTATTGCTTTAAACATACTCTGGTGTTTGACATTTTCTATAAAGGTTTTGGAAAGTAATGTCACTTCAATTATAACTTTCATACAGCAGATATATAATTTGCATTGTGAGTGTATACAAATAAGCACTTTAATTGTTTAATTTATAGTTTTAATTCCATGTATCAGATTAATTTGCAAAATTATATATATATATATATATATATATATATATATATATATATATATATATATATATTTCTCAATGCTCTTACTAACAGATTGTTTAAATACACTTCAGCTTATTTAGCACTAGCACCATTTGTCTCCCAAGTTTGTAATTAGTGTAGGACCCACCAATTATTGGGGTACTGTGAAGTAGTGGTGGGCTTAAAGGAACACTGTAGGCACCCAGACCACTTCAGTTTATTGAAGTGGTCTGGCTGCAAACTCCCATCACCCTTAACCCTGCAGTGGTAATTATTGCAGTTTTTATAACTCATCCTCTAGTGGCTGTCTACCAGACATGAAACTGTCCGTTATCGGACGCTAGACGTCGTCATGCTATGCATGAGGACCTCTAGCATCAGATTGTCCCCATAGGAAAGCATCATATCAGTTTCCTATGGGGAAATCCTAATGCAAGCGCAGCCTTTGCCGTGCATTGCATTAGGTCTTCCCCACCGGTGGACGTAGTCAGGGGAGGAGCGTGGGCACTGGACCACGAGGAAGCTAGTTTGTTATCCTGGCACTATAGTTTCCCTTTAACACAATATGACCATATGGTGGAACTGAATTCCCATATTGGTTTGCCGAGATAGGTCATTTTAAGTAGCCTTGTAAAATCTAGAAATGTATTTTATTAGTCCACTGTTCCTTAATCTGTATTATGTATACATTTTGGTCACTACGGCAGTACTATTCCTGCAAGATGCATGGTCCCCCCAGTTCCCTTTTGTTTTTACTATATAAGCCAAGCTACAGGCAGCTAGAATGAAATATTACTACATGCCATAATTCATGCACAGTTCCACTCACCTGTACCAGTTAGTGAGAGTCATCATTACATAAAGAGATGCAAAGCACAACAAGGCATGATAAAAAGAATAGCTGTACTGAACGCCATCTTTTTCATTGTCCTCAACGCGACGGACCTCCCCATCCTCCAGTCCAACGTTGCTTCCAGTAGTGTCATCGAGCATGACGCTGTCATGTCCAGAGAGAGTAAGCTTATTGACTTGGCTGTGGGAGGAGTTACGGATACTGCAACAGAATTGGGACGAATATAATGAGCAATTTAAAAACTAAAATGCGTTAAATCAAATTTAGATCTTGCCTTCACTTGGTGGAAAAACAAAACATGATCGACCAGGAATGCTGCATTAGAATTTAGTGTGTTTGTGATTCAACGGTTTTTACTCTGAAAATACTTGTAATATTTATGTCTACAATAATTAAGAGCCTCTGTCACAGCCCACATCCCAAAATAAAATCTTTATGAAATAAGCACATTGTGTTGGAAATTCACTATTGACAGCTATGAGTGAAAAGGCTTTGTCTAAGGATGCTCTCACAGAATCCTCCATGAGCCATCAGAGATGTATTCTCACACGTGTGGGCTCCTGACAGATTAAGCATCGGGAGCTAAATAGAATGCACCAGATGGTTATGGCGGTAGTGAGAGACCGCTTCACGGAAGTAAAATATATCTTCCTCTGCACCGCAAAGTGAACATCGGGGATCTTTGCAAAATATGCAGACTCCATAGAGAGAGACGCTTTAAAAATTGTATTCACAGAACATTACAATATCCATATCAAATAAACCCACAGCTAGGGTTGCAGTCATAACACTTGCTAGCATGGTTTTCATATTGTATAGGCATTTACTGTTCCTTTTATTTAAAGTATTCCATTTCCTTGCAGAGTAAAACAAAACAAAGTCTACATATTTTGGGAAGCTAAGAGAGACATATAGTGTTTGATTTTTTTTTTACTGTTTATTTTGCATTGCTGAAGCACAACCATTCCTGAAGAACCTTATCCAGATCCTGGTCCAGGAAAAGAGTGAGATATTGATGTACCTGACTTTGTTTTTTATCTTGTAAATAAAGCTGTTAACTGTGTTTATACTGCTACACAATGGGTTTGTCTCTCCTTTCCTTCCATGTACTGAACAGGAGGTAAGAGAAAGAAGGTCATATACGATGAAGGTTTTTTTACGTGCCTACTATCAATTGTACCTTTGTGAGTACAATAATTACTCCTCCTACTTTTTTTATTCCTTTAGATTGCATATATGTTTTGATATTTTGGGAAGGGTTTTTTTATTTTATTTTATTTATTTATTTATTTTTAAACCTCCAGGACATAGGATAAAGCAGAATAGTCATGATACCAAGGAATGCATTTAAGTTAGTTCTAAAAGTAGTTTTCCAGAAACCATTACCCCTTATTAAGACTCGGCATCCACCTAATTGGCTGATGTTATTTGAAATATTTTCACATCATTACGATTTGTTCCAGAACTGGTGCCGGAATCAAAAGATAGGCAGGTTTATAGCTGTAAAAACAGGCTGAACACAAATTTGTGCTCTCTAAACTACACCTTGTTTGACAAAACGCTGCCAGCTGGTTTGGGCCACCAGTGTGCTGTTCCGGTTTATTCATTTCGAAATGGACCATAATAAAAGCTAAGTATTGTGTGTGCTGTTATTTGTAACCACGGCTGGCTTTACCATGAACACCATACTTTCAAGCTCACCTGGAATACAGCAGACAAAACACAAAGAGTACAAGCCCGATAATATTCTGGGTATCCCACCACTGCAAGGACTTAGGTGGTTCAACTGTGGCAGGTACCATGGTTCCATTTGCTGTGTTGTGCGTTGGAGAGGATACAGAGGAAATGATGCTCAGTAAACTTGGGTTACAACTTCGATCTGAAAACAAGAGCAAATAATGGTTTTACTTGTGATACAAGGTCTCGCAGTAAACCCACTCTGCAATCAGTCTCTGCTATAGCTTGAGATCTCTGCACAAGTGTACATGTCATTAGTTTGAAGATACTCACCAGGTTCGTTGGACATTGCAGACCAGGTCAGGTATACGGTGTACAGGGTGATCATTGACGACTGAAGAAGACCAGAATTTGGATTTGCATCCTGAAAGGAACAAACATTCATTAAATGTTCTAATAATGTATCCAGAATTAAGGATTTTACGACACACACCAAGTACGTATACTGTACCTGAATTTTAGGGAGGATGGAAATCACAGATAAAATGACACACAGTATCAGGTTAAAACTGATGAAGAATTTGTTTTCTGTGCATCCATCTGATTTTGTGTAGAACACATAGAAAAGGACCACACCGATCGCGGCCACAGTGTAGAGAAATCCAGTAACAGAGAGCAACACTAAAATAAAATGGAAGAAATTCAATTATCAGGACACAATGGGCCACACAAAGTGATATGGTTTATGCAACGGCTTTCCCACAGGGGAAATAGTAAGCTTACAGTAAAATCTGCAAAAAAATAAAACCATTTTACTTACCTGGAATCCAGGGCCAGGTAAAGCTCTCGGCACGTACTTCCCCACCCCCACCTACGTCACAGGGGCCTCACGCATTCAAGTCACAGGCTTCTCTAACCGATTCACCATCTAAGATAGGGGTCCTCAAACTCCGGCCCCCCAGATGTTGCTGTACTACATCTCCCATGATTCTTTGAATTACATAGATAGCAAGAGAATCATGGGACTTGTAGCTCAGCAACATCTGGGGGACTGGAGTTTGAGGACCCCTGATTTAAGAGCACATAAGTGCACACTCGGGGCCGGTGAGGGTCGGGAGTTTTTTTAAAACACATGAATACTGCTGTGCCATAAAGGGAGTCGTGAAGTGAATGGGGAAGCAGGCGCTCTGCCTGTAAAGGAGAAATTAGCATGTCTGTCACCAACGCGCTTACAACAGATGCAAAATATGTACAGAGTTGACACTGGCTGCCCTGGGCAAACCAATGTCACGTGTGCTGGGGGTGCAACTTGCCCCTGGCACACAATTAAAATTATCTCAGTATGTGCAGAGTTTCAAGCAGATACCACAATAACCACTTCTAATCACTGAAGTGGTAATGGTGGTTGGAATATCCCTTTCAGAGTGCCCATTGAAAGATTATGAGAGGATACTCTTCACTCCCTTCCATTGTCAGAATATTTTTTTCTAAATATTTGCAACATATCACAAAATAATAACGAGAATTTAAAATATCTGCCACAGATCAGTGGAACGCACAGTCCCAGATATCATTTGTTGCTAAGGAGCGTAACTACCACTAACACAGGGCTCTGTGCACAGGTTTTCGTTACAAGGAATGACGAGTGATGTCACAAATCATGAACTTCCAGTTTAATTATTGTTTCTGAATCCATGGAAATATGAGCAGAACAGCTGCATAGACAGGACTGTCCTCAAACTACCCACTTACACAGATACCGATGGACACACGCATAACCACAAATTCTCAGTGAGACCCACTAACACGCCATGACACCTCAGCCCAGGGCCAGAGGGGAACGCGAAATAGACCCAAGTATTAAAGCACCATGACCACTTGAATTATTGACGTGGTCATGGTGCCTGGAGTCTGTAATGTGTAGTTGAAACGCTGCACATACAGAGATTGACCTTTTAGCTGCCAACTGTAACTCGACCCGAGAAACAAGAGTTTCGGGTGACTAATGTCAATTCTGTGCAAAACTATATCTGACTCCAGCACGCACACCATGCAGGCGCCAGACAATCTCCTCCACACAGTCTGTCCACCTTCCCCTCCAGTGAGGAGGCGTGACATGAGTCAAGGAGGAGTGGGCTGAGGAGAAAACCTTGTAAACACGGAACACAAATAAAAATCCCATTCTTAAAATTATATTTTTTTCAGTTTGGGTATCACTTTATAGCAGACCTGTCACCTGAAGTAGGATTTGTTTTTCAGCGGATCACACATAATCAGGAAGGGAGGTACAAAATCAGGATGTTCAGAAAAAAAATATTAAGAAGTCCACTGCACCAACACCGAAGGGAGCAGAAAAGATTGTGGCTAGCACATTTCTAATGAAGCTTAAGTGGGGCCACATCTTACCTGCATACCAGCACTTTGAGTTTCCCTCCTCCATACGCTGGACCCATCTTTCATTTAACGAATGTGCAAAATCATTCAGCAGCACCAACTGTATAACGATGAACGAGCAGGCTCCGCCGATGCCAACCCCAAACCACACTACAGAAAAGAATGCAAGGTTTAAAACGAATGTTTAGGCAAAGATCCAGGAACACAAATTTGCGTAATGAGTAAGGCAATGGCGTACACTATCTTAGAGGAGTTTATGACACACGCTGATGATAACGGACTGACAATATTAAAGTTAAAGTAGCCAGGTTGGAAAAAAATAAAAAAAATATTCAAATTCTATAGAGATTTTTTTCCCAGCCTGTGAATTTTAGCCATAGGTTTTGCTAGTCTGCTGTCACATGTCCTCCATAAACCGAGACATCTCGAATACATTTAACCTGGTCACTTAGCATAAATAGCCAACATATTTATTTTAATTGGACATTAGCGTTTTCAAGAGATTGACTATAAACTCCTATTGAGACGGTGATGTACATCTTCTATATATAACACCATATTTATTTAGAAAACCTAAGTAGTGTCGGAGATGCCATGGAAGATCACTGCCATTTCTAATTTGTGAAAATTAATTTGCTCTGAACGTATTGAGATGGGTGTATGACCACATTATCAAGACTTCAAAGGTAAAGATCCCCCTTCGAAGCCCCTCTCTTACTAAACTATATGCCCTTTTCTGTATCTCAATAAAAAAAAGAAAAGAAAAAAAAAAAACACACTTCTAAATCAAAACATATCTAATGCCACAAACACATTGAGGGTTATTCAATAAAGTAAAACTTCAAAGTAAATTTCAAGTGAACTTCTTACTTAAGGGCAAAGTAACCGAACTGGATACCTAGCTGACTTAGAGAATCTTCCACTTTGGCTATTTTTTATCCTGAAATTAAAATTCACTATGAATTCTTACTTTAGTGAAGAACCCTGAAGACTTCTGGGCTATAACAGTTTGAGTGCAGCTCTTAAAATGTATTTAATTTATTATTTTTGTTTGGTTTTTAAAAACAGAAAACGATTTCTGTAAAACTTTGTGCAATACAACAAAAATGTCTTCACGGATAAAAAATAAAAAAATTACAACAAGCTGCATTTTAATAGATCTTCCTCTCTCCTAGATTCTAAATTTGCCATCCTCTCATATAAAGAATTCATGGGATGTGCTGTACAACTACACACACACACACACATATACATACACATACACATACACAATCTCAAGTAGTTGAATGGTGTTATTAGTGTGATTACCTCTTGTAAACGACCCTTCTGGAATGTAGAAAGCCCCAACCATAATTCCAACGATTATCAATATTTTGAAGAACCAGAATCTATAACAAGTAAAAATAATCTTATTACACAGGTATCTGTAAAGGTGAGAATGCCATCAAAACAAGTTAAAGCACCTATGCTATGATTATCATTGTCTGTACAATGCATTATCTTTTTAATGAGTCATGTAAATTATAGAATACCAAAAGGACCAAATTATCCGCTTCCACGTCAATCAGACGTGTAATGAATAAGTCCCTTGCATATTCATTAGAGTTCGGATATATTAAAAGAAACCCATTGAGAATTTTACTGACATATTAATGACATTTGTGTATTTACTCCAAGGGATGTACGATTTAGAAACGAACAAGCATGACAATTCAACTATAATGCAAGCAAAAGGCAAATGAAGTCGCGTTTGGGTGACATGAACTACGAAAGTGTCAGCTTTGAGACTGGAGTTTCCACAAGTTAGATAAACACATTCATATTGATTTTATTACTATATTCTTAGATAGCTGAAATTGTATTCGTACATTTAATAAGTATAAGAACATTTTTAACAAAGATCATTCGTGCTCACCCATTGTGTATGGCGGCTCTTGGATCTCTGCTAGTTTTCACATTAAACATCAGCAGGCTGAACAAAAAGAAAAACACGCTCATAGCGAAGCCCACACGATAGACAGCTTTGTATCCAACTAACATATTGCAGTCCACATAGCCATTTCTATGCAAGATCTCAGAGCCAAAGCTTTCTTCGCAAAATCCAGGCACCTGGGTCGGGACAAAAAAAAAAAAAATCGTAAGAGAAGTCACTTATGTCCCGGTCACTTGACAATTTTAAGTCCTATGTAATCTCGCTGTATACAATACATTCAGGTGGGATCAGGCTAGATCATAACATGAGAAAAGCAAAGATGGATGGGAACACACGTCAGAGCAAATACAATGGTGGGGACAAGGAAAGATGTAGTGAGGTCAAATGATTTGGAGAGATAGAGACTACGGCAAACAGGCTGGGTGGGCCAGAAGTTTGAAAGAACTACCAAAGAGTCAAAGAATTTCATTTGTGAATAGGCAGATTTTCAGGAGCGTTCGCTAATCGGAGAGGAGTATGTTTGCTTGCAATTCTGTATGTCCCACAGTGACAAGTTAACAATTACGACTTATTTTGTGTGTTTCTGTCATGCAACGTATCATAGTGGTAATAATGGAAACTGCAATTTCATCTATGCTGCAACAAAATGTGCAAATAAACATGCATTCAATATGGCGGATTTGAGCACAGAAGCATAGAAGTGCAGCCATGCTAGTCAGTCATATAGCACAGCATTCTGGGATTGCGCCATGATTTTGTGAGAACAATGTGTCTCACTAAAACGCTCTAGATGCAGACATGAAACATACAATTTCTGGAGCTTATTATGTTATTATTATTATCGCCATTTATATAGCGCCAACAGATTCCGTAGCGCTTTACAATATTTAGTACATGTATACTTAAAAGTGCACACTCTGTAAGACAGTTTGGTAATTTTAAAAACAGCCATACACACCAGGCTTAAAGGGACACTCCAGGCACCCAGACCACTTCTGCTCATTGGAGTGGTCTGGGTGCCAACTCCCACTACCCTTAACTCTGCAAGTGTAATTATTGCAGTTTTTCATAAACTGCAATAATTACATTGCAGGGTTAACTCCACCTCTAGTGGCTGTCTACTAGACAGCCACTAGAGGTCACTTCCTAGTTTATAGCACAGGTTTCCTGTGCTAGAGCGTCGCTGGACGTCCTCACGCTGTGTGAGGACCTCCAGCGTCGCTCAAAACCCCATAGGAAAGCATTGAAATTATTTTTCAATGCTTTCCTATGGGGAGACTAATGCGCATGCGCGGCATTTCCGCGCATGCGCATAAGGTCTCCTCGGCCGGTGGGCGAGATTAGTCTCGCCCACCGGCCGACGTAATCACAAGGAGGAGCGTCGCGGAGGCGGAGACAGCGGCGAGGGGCATCGCCGCTGTCCCTGGTAAGTCACCGAAGGGGTTTTCACCCCTTCAGTAACCGGGGTTTGGGGGGTGGGAGGGAGAGGGACCCTCCAGTGCCAGAAAAACGGATCGTTTTTCTGGCACTGGAGTTTCCCTTTAATCCTTATAAGTAGGAGTGGCAAATCATAAAAGAAAGCATAGAAAAAGGTAAAATTCCCTAAAAATTCTGCCAAATCATAAGAAAAGACTAACTAAACAATGATACGAAGGAAAATCTTTAAGACGGGTGCAGAGCAAACACAAGTCCAAATACCCGTTATATTGGCTTCCTGGTGGGAGATTTGAGACTGAAAACCACAATTAAACTTTAAATCTAAAAGGCACACAGCAATCTAAATGCTATAAAGAATATAATTCAACCATGGGAAATCAGGAAAATATATCTGACGTGTGAATTGATCAGAATACCTTCAAATATGTTCATTTAAAGCGGACTGGACATCAACTGATGGGTAAATGGTCTAATTTGTGCAAGGAACACATTTTTACTTACACACTAATCTAGCCACACTACTAGGTAAAAGTTTTCTTTCATTCCCACAATCACCATGCACAGACTTGCAATGGCACAACGCACAATAATTGTACATGATGCCATGTCTCTGTACACAAACTTTGGGTATGTTTGTGCCAACAGAACACACAAACAGAGTTATTCACAAAAGTAAGAATTGTCAGGAGTTCAAAGTGAATTTCAAACTAAACGCCAAAATGGCTGATCTGGAAAAGATCTTCAAGATAGCTATGATTCCAGATATTTTGTCCTTAAATGACCACTATAGTGCCAGGAAAACATACTCGTTTTCTTGGCACTATAGTGCCCTGAGGGTGCCCCCACCCTCAGGGATCCCCTCCCGCCCGGCTCTGGGGAGAGGAAAGGGGTTAAAACTTACCTTTCTCCAGCGCCGGGCGGGGAGCTTTCCTCCTCCGATCCTCCTCTTCTCCTCCCATTCGGCTGAATGCGCACGCGCGGCAAGAGCTGCGCGCGCATTCAGCCGGTCTCATAGGAAAGCATTATCAATGCTTTCCTATGGACGATTGCGTGCTCTCACTGTGATTTTCACAGTGAGAATCACGCAAGCGCCTCTAGCGGCTGTCAATGAGACAGCCACTAGAGGATTTGAGGGCTGGATTAACCCATTCATAAACATAGCAGTTTCTCTGAAACTGCTATGTTTATAAAAAAAATGAGTTAACCCTAGCTGGACCTGGCACCCAGACCACTTCATTAAGCTGAAGGGGTCTGGGTGCCTAGAGTGGTCCTTTAAATTTCAAATTCCCTTGCAATTCCCAACAACTCTCCCTTTAGTGAATAAGTGAAAATATCTGTTTAATATGAAAAAGTCTCAATCCAATATTGAGTTTCTCCTTTCTATGGTTCACCTCCTTTAGACACCATGTGTGAACAGGCTATTTGTATTAATAGCTTCTATTATCAGATATACCTTTTTCAGCTGGTCCGATATTCCTGGTGCGAGCATCACGCAGGAGAGGACAGCCCCAAGCAGCATCAGGAAAGCGTACACAAGACGCGTCACAGTAGAATTGCCGGTGCTTGGGCAGCATCTGCAAACGACACAGGCAGCACTGCTGCACAGACAAGGAATCTGGGGGAAAACAAAAATAAATATTAATTTAAATTACTTTCTAACACAAAACCCTTGCACTGCATGATGCTCTTACCTTTGCCATGATGAGAGACACTCAAGTTAACACTAAACTGATACAGGGGATATAGTTATACTTTCTACTAACCACTTGAAGACAAACAAAATGACTCATTTGGGAACAGTGGCAGGAAATCTGATTACCGAATGCCATACAATGAGCACGATTAACCTATGGTTGATTTGCTACTATTGTGGCAGACAGACTTCGTAACACTAAAAGACCCAATGTAAATGTTGTTGTTTGTTTAAAGAGACATGCATTGCTTTGAGACAACTCTGCAAAGAATACATGAATAGATGTTTTTTTATCTTATGCACGCCACACCCACTCCTGGCACTGAAATAAACCAACCAGTGGGCTATGCCTAGGAATGCTGTAAACAGAGCTATACAAGTGCAGTTGGAAGATTGCTGCACAGTTATGTTCTGGTTCTGTCATAAATGGACTGGGTCTGAAACAGATAGGTGGATAAGCGGGTGAGTAAGAGGTGTACCTATCATTTCAATCTGACCTAGTTTATAGTACGTTTATAAAAGTTTATTACATACTTTCCTTGCTATATTATGGTTTGTAACTTTGAGGGGGGTAAAAAAAAAAAAAGGTCCTTTAAAAGAAACTATAATCACCAAAACAACTTTAGCCCAATGAAGCAGTTTTAGTATATACATCATGCACCTGCAGTCTCACTGCTCAATTTTCGGTCATTTTATGCAGCCCTAGTCACATCCTAAACAATTCCTGTGCCGAGTTATATAATCTTTAAACTTCCTTTATTGCACATTCTGTTCAATTTAGAATTTCTTATCTCCTGCTTGGATAATGGCTTGCCAGACCTTGCAGGGGCCTTCTATGTGCGATTAAAGTGTAATTTACCGAGCAGGAGATAAAAACCTTCTAATGTAACTTAACATCTGATTTAAGATGTCAGGCACAGCCAGGGGAGAGCAGCATGGACAAAACCAAAAATGATTTAACTCGTAAATGGCAGAGAATAAAGCATTGAGACTTCAGAGGCCTGATCTGTACACCAAAACAGCTTCATTAAGCTAAAGTTGTTTAGATGACTATAGTGTCCCTTTAAGCAAAAATTGAAATCTAGATCTTTCCAGGAGAAAGCTAGTTTGGTAATAACAAGACATTTCAAGATCTTCCCGATAACTGTTAGCATTAAAACGACACTAAGCACCAAAATCACTTCATATTTTGTGGAAATGTAAAACACTGGTGTTTCAGAGAACCCCAATCTTTACATTTGGTAATAAAACACACCTCTACTGGCTGTCATGCTGGATGATGAAAAAAAACGTATATGTACTGAAACCAATATTTATCTTTGAAATTCCTGTAATTGCTGCAAATCCCCAAAACTTTACAGAATTCACCATGACCTCAAAACGGGACTAGGATATGGCTCAACCGGGGCGGAGCTTGACAGCCCAGCCGAGCGGTCGCAACACAGGAGAGCTCCGGGTGAAATAGCCCAATTTAAGCCACAAACTCCTCCACACACGACAAAGTTCCTGACTTTAAACCCCAGAACTAGGGGCCTGCAACGGGAGGAAGGCCAAATCGACATATGGACCCGGCTGGGCGACCACAGCCGATGGATGGACCTGAGGCCTACATGAGGCCTACCTGGGAGGCGCGGGGGAGACGGACGATCCCTCAGCCGCCCGAGGCCCATTACGCTGAAGGTCTCCAAGAGCCACCCTCTCCCTCCCCCCCTGCCGGTGAGGGATATCCCGGCAATTAAAGCTTGTAGTCCAGCATGGAGAGGCAACCTCAAACGACCGACACGCCGACATACACCATGGCAGATGCCACGTGGGCCTCAGCGCCAGAGCATGATCTGCCCCCACTATCGGTGCGAATAGACCGCATCCTCGCCGATTTCTGGGCTAAGATCTCCAACCGCGGGAACACCCTGGATGAAAACCCAGGGACAGCGACTAAACGGACACCCAAGCTAAAGCCTGCTACACGGACGAACGCCCCAAGAGGGCCACAGAGAGCGGGGAAGAGCCGTCCAAAGCTCATTGACCAACGCCCACGGATGGGCCGTCTGGGTCTCTGAGCAGCGGCGAGTCGCCGGGAGCCCCCACAGAGACTTACCCCAGGTTTGCCCCATCAGCGGCCTGCACTCCACCGGCCACGCGCTGGGAGACCCCGGGCCCCACGACGAGGGCCGACCCAGAGCAATCCCTCCACAAAAGCCCAAAAGCATACCAACCAGCACACAAGCACTGCAAGGTGCTCTGGGCGCCCACCTTGCCGGGGCGGCAGCTAGCCTTTCCCTACTAGCCTAACAGGAATGCCTAAGAAAAGAAAATGTTACCTGCGCTTTTTCCTTAATCCCTATGTATATTTAGACAAATGGAGGTCATTTAGTTGCTCCAATGGCCATTGGAGGGATGCCCGCCTGCCAACGTCAAGGCAGACCCCCCCTAAGCGGGTCCTAACACTGACCCTTCAGCCTGCTTCCTTGAGCTTCTGGCAAAGATATCTCTAATGAGACAGAAAGGGGTATTTTTTATATACACCCCTTTACTTATTAACCCTTAATAGGGAACACATGGGATGGGTAGCAGCATTGTAACCAGGCTGTGTGATACAAAGTAAATACAAATACAAAAAGAGAAGTCCTGCGCTAAAGCAGCATGGACTACAACACACATCAGCCCCAATATGTAGTAAAAACCAAAGAAAAGAAAATGTTACCTGCGCTTTTTCCTTAATCCCTATGTATATTTAGACAAATGGAGGTCATTTAGTTGCTCCAATGGCCATTGGAGGGATGCCCGCCTGCCAACGTCAAGGCAGACCCCCCCTAAGCGGGTCCTAACACTGACCCTTCAGCCTGCTTCCTTGAGCTTCTGGCAAAGATATCTCTAATGAGACAGAAAGGGGTATTTTTTATATACACCCCTTTACTTATTAACCCTTAATAGGGAACACATGGGATGGGTAGCAGCATTGTAACCAGGCTGTGTGATACAAAGTAAATACAAATACAAAAAGAGAAGTCCTGCGCTAAAGCAGCATGGACTACAACACACATCAGCCCCAATATGTAGTAAAAACCAAAGAAAAGAAAATGTTACCTGCGCTTTTTCCTTAATCCCTATGTATATTTAGACAAATGGAGGTCATTTAGTTGCTCCAATGGCCATTGGAGGGATGCCCGCCTGCCAACGTCAAGGCAGACCCCCCCCTAAGCGGGTCCTAACACTGACCCTTCAGCCTGCTTCCTTGAGCTTCTGGCAAAGATATCTCTAATGAGACAGAAAGGGGTATTTTTTATATACACCCCTTTACTTATTAACCCTTAATAGGGAACACATGGGATGGGTAGCAGCATTGTAACCAGGCTGTGTGATACAAAGTAAATACAAATACAAAAAGAGAAGTCCTGCGCTAAAGCAGCATGGACTACAACACACATCAGCCCCAATATGTAGTAAAAACCAAAGAAAAGAAAATGTTACCTGCGCTTTTTCCTTAATCCCTATGTATATTTAGACAAATGGAGGTCATTTAGTTGCTCCAATGGCCATTGGAGGGATGCCCGCCTGCCAACGTCAAGGCAGACCCCCCCTAAGCGGGTCCTAACACTGACCCTTCAGCCTGCTTCCTTGAGCTTCTGGCAAAGATATCTCTAATGAGACAGAAAGGGGTATTTTTTATATACACCCCTTTACTTATTAACCCTTAATAGGGAACACATGGGATGGGTAGCAGCATTGTAACCAGGCTGTGTGATACAAAGTAAATACAAATACAAAAAGAGAAGTCCTGCGCTAAAGCAGCATGGACTACAACACACATCAGCCCCAATATGTAGTAAAAACCAAAGAAAAGAAAATGTTACCTGCGCTTTTTCCTTAATCCCTATGTATATTTAGACAAATGGAGGTCATTTAGTTGCTCCAATGGCCATTGGAGGGATGCCCGCCTGCCAACGTCAAGGCAGACCCCCCCTAAGCGGGTCCTAACACTGACCCTTCAGCCTGCTTCCTTGAGCTTCTGGCAAAGATATCTCTAATGAGACAGAAAGGGGTATTTTTTATATACACCCCTTTACTTATTAACCCTTAATAGGGAACACATGGGATGGGTAGCAGCATTGTAACCAGGCTGTGTGATACAAAGTAAATACAAATACAAAAAGAGAAGTCCTGCGCTAAAGCAGCATGGACTACAACACACATCAGCCCCAATATGTAGTAAAAACCAAAGAAAAGAAAATGTTACCTGCGCTTTTTCCTTAATCCCTATGTATATTTAGACAAATGGAGGTCATTTAGTTGCTCCAATGGCCATTGGAGGGATGCCCGCCTGCCAACGTCAAGGCAGACCCCCCCTAAGCGGGTCCTAACACTGACCCTTCAGCCTGCTTCCTTGAGCTTCTGGCAAAGATATCTCTAATGAGACAGAAAGGGGTATTTTTTATATACACCCCTTTACTTATTAACCCTTAATAGGGAACACATGGGATGGGTAGCAGCATTGTAACCAGGCTGTGTGATACAAAGTAAATACAAATACAAAAAGAGAAGTCCTGCGCTAAAGCAGCATGGACTACAACACACATCAGCCCCAATATGTAGTAAAAACCAAAGAAAAGAAAATGTTACCTGCGCTTTTTCCTTAATCCCTATGTATATTTAGACAAATGGAGGTCATTTAGTTGCTCCAATGGCCATTGGAGGGATGCCCGCCTGCCAACGTCAAGGCAGACCCCCCCTAAGCGGGTCCTAACACTGACCCTTCAGCCTGCTTCCTTGAGCTTCTGGCAAAGATATCTCTAATGAGACAGAAAGGGGTATTTTTTATATACACCCCTTTACTTATTAACCCTTAATAGGGAACACATGGGATGGGTAGCAGCATTGTAACCAGGCTGTGTGATACAAAGTAAATACAGATACAAAAAGAGAAGTCCTGCGCTAAAGCAGCATGGACTACAACACACATCAGCCCCAATATGTAGTAAAAACCAAAGAAAAGAAAATGTTACCTGCGCTTTTTCCTTAATCCCTATGTATATTTAGACAAATGGAGGTCATTTAGTTGCTCCAATGGCCATTGGAGGGATGCCCGCCTGCCAACGTCAAGGCAGACCCCCCCTAAGCGGGTCCTAACACTGACCCTTCAGCCTGCTTCCTTGAGCTTCTGGCAAAGATATCTCTAATGAGACAGAAAGGGGTATTTTTTATATACACCCCTTTACTTATTAACCCTTAATAGGGAACACATGGGATGGGTAGCAGCATTGTAACCAGGCTGTGTGATACAAAGTAAATACAAATACAAAAAGAGAAGTCCTGCGCTAAAGCAGCATGGACTACAACACACATCAGCCCCAATATGTAGTAAAAACCAAAGAAAAGAAAATGTTACCTGCGCTTTTTCCTTAATCCCTATGTATATTTAGACAAATGGAGGTCATTTAGTTGCTCCAATGGCCATTGGAGGGATGCCCGCCTGCCAACGTCAAGGCAGACCCCCCCTAAGCGGGTCCTAACACTGACCCTTCAGCCTGCTTCCTTGAGCTTCTGGCAAAGATATCTCTAATGAGACAGAAAGGGGTATTTTTTATATACACCCCTTTACTTATTAACCCTTAATAGGGAACACATGGGATGGGTAGCAGCATTGTAACCAGGCTGTGTGATACAAAGTAAATACAAATACAAAAAGAGAAGTCCTGCGCTAAAGCAGCATGGACTACAACACACATCAGCCCCAATATGTAGTAAAAACCAAAGAAAAGAAAATGTTACCTGCGCTTTTTCCTTAATCCCTATGTATATTTAGACAAATGGAGGTCATTTAGTTGCTCCAATGGCCATTGGAGGGATGCCCGCCTGCCAACGTCAAGGCAGACCCCCCCTAAGCGGGTCCTAACACTGACCCTTCAGCCTGCTTCCTTGAGCTTCTGGCAAAGATATCTCTAATGAGACAGAAAGGGGTATTTTTTATATACACCCCTTTACTTATTAACCCTTAATAGGGAACACATGGGATGGGTAGCAGCATTGTAACCAGGCTGTGTGATACAAAGTAAATACAAATACAAAAAGAGAAGTCCTGCGCTAAAGCAGCATGGACTACAACACACATCAGCCCCAATATGTAGTAAAAACCAAAGAAAAGAAAATGTTACCTGCGCTTTTTCCTTAATCCCTATGTATATTTAGACAAATGGAGGTCATTTAGTTGCTCCAATGGCCATTGGAGGGATGCCCGCCTGCCAACGTCAAGGCAGACCCCCCCTAAGCGGGTCCTAACACTGACCCTTCAGCCTGCTTCCTTGAGCTTCTGGCAAAGATATCTCTAATGAGACAGAAAGGGGTATTTTTTATATACACCCCTTTACTTATTAACCCTTAATAGGGAACACATGGGATGGGTAGCAGCATTGTAACCAGGCTGTGTGATACAAAGTAAATACAAATACAAAAAGAGAAGTCCTGCGCTAAAGCAGCATGGACTACAACACACATCAGCCCCAATATGTAGTAAAAACCAAAGAAAAGAAAATGTTACCTGCGCTTTTTCCTTAATCCCTATGTATATTTAGACAAATGGAGGTCATTTAGTTGCTCCAATGGCCATTGGAGGGATGCCCGCCTGCCAACGTCAAGGCAGACCCCCCCTAAGCGGGTCCTAACACTGACCCTTCAGCCTGCTTCCTTGAGCTTCTGGCAAAGATATCTCTAATGAGACAGAAAGGGGTATTTTTTATATACACCCCTTTACTTATTAACCCTTAATAGGGAACACATGGGATGGGTAGCAGCATTGTAACCAGGCTGTGTGATACAAAGTAAATACAAATACAAAAAGAGAAGTCCTGCGCTAAAGCAGCATGGACTACAACACACATCAGCCCCAATATGTAGTAAAAACCAAAGAAAAGAAAATGTTACCTGCGCTTTTTCCTTAATCCCTATGTATATTTAGACAAATGGAGGTCATTTAGTTGCTCCAATGGCCATTGGAGGGATGCCCGCCTGCCAACGTCAAGGCAGACCCCCCCCTAAGCGGGTCCTAACACTGACCCTTCAGCCTGCTTCCTTGAGCTTCTGGCAAAGATATCTCTAATGAGACAGAAAGGGGTATTTTTTATATACACCCCTTTACTTATTAACCCTTAATAGGGAACACATGGGATGGGTAGCAGCATTGTAACCAGGCTGTGTGATACAAAGTAAATACAAATACAAAAAGAGAAGTCCTGCGCTAAAGCAGCATGGACTACAACACACATCAGCCCCAATATGTAGTAAAAACCAAAGAAAAGAAAATGTTACCTGCGCTTTTTCCTTAATCCCTATGTATATTTAGACAAATGGAGGTCATTTAGTTGCTCCAATGGCCATTGGAGGGATGCCCGCCTGCCAACGTCAAGGCAGACCCCCCCTAAGCGGGTCCTAACACTGACCCTTCAGCCTGCTTCCTTGAGCTTCTGGCAAAGATATCTCTAATGAGACAGAAAGGGGTATTTTTTATATACACCCCTTTACTTATTAACCCTTAATAGGGAACACATGGGATGGGTAGCAGCATTGTAACCAGGCTGTGTGATACAAAGTAAATACAAATACAAAAAGAGAAGTCCTGCGCTAAAGCAGCATGGACTACAACACACATCAGCCCCAATATGTAGTAAAAACCAAAGAAAAGAAAATGTTACCTGCGCTTTTTCCTTAATCCCTATGTATATTTAGACAAATGGAGGTCATTTAGTTGCTCCAATGGCCATTGGAGGGATGCCCGCCTGCCAACGTCAAGGCAGACCCCCCCTAAGCGGGTCCTAACACTGACCCTTCAGCCTGCTTCCTTGAGCTTCTGGCAAAGATATCTCTAATGAGACAGAAAGGGGTATTTTTTATATACACCCCTTTACTTATTAACCCTTAATAGGGAACACATGGGATGGGTAGCAGCATTGTAACCAGGCTGTGTGATACAAAGTAAATACAAATACAAAAAGAGAAGTCCTGCGCTAAAGCAGCATGGACTACAACACACATCAGCCCCAATATGTAGTAAAAACCAAAGAAAAGAAAATGTTACCTGCGCTTTTTCCTTAATCCCTATGTATATTTAGACAAATGGAGGTCATTTAGTTGCTCCAATGGCCATTGGAGGGATGCCCGCCTGCCAACGTCAAGGCAGACCCCCCCTAAGCGGGTCCTAACACTGACCCTTCAGCCTGCTTCCTTGAGCTTCTGGCAAAGATATCTCTAATGAGACAGAAAGGGGTATTTTTTATATACACCCCTTTACTTATTAACCCTTAATAGGGAACACATGGGATGGGTAGCAGCATTGTAACCAGGCTGTGTGATACAAAGTAAATACAAATACAAAGTAAATACAAATACAAAGTAAATACAAATACAAAAAGAGAAGTCCTGCGCTAAAGCAGCATGGACTACAACACACATCAGCCCCAATATGTAGTAAAAACCAAAGAAAAGAAAATGTTACCTGCGCTTTTTCCTTAATCCCTATGTATATTTAGACAAATGGAGGTCATTTAGTTGCTCCAATGGCCATTGGAGGGATGCCCGCCTGCCAACATCAAGGCAGACCCCCCCTATATAAAAAATACCCCTTTCTGTCTCATTAGAGATATCTTTGCCAGAAGCTCAAGGAAGCAGGCTGAAGGGTCAGTGTTAGGACCCGCTTAGGGGGGGTCTGCCTTGACGTTGGCAGGCGGGCATCCCTCCAATGGCCATTGGAGCAACTAAATGACCTCCATTTGTCTAAATATACATAGGGATTAAGGAAAAAGCGCAGGTAACATTTTCTTTTCTTTGGTTTTTACTACATATTGGGGCTGATGTGTGTTGTAGTCCATGCTGCTTTAGCGCAGGACTTCTCTTTTTGTATTTGTATTTACTTTGTATCACACAGCCTGGTTACAATGCTGCTACCCATCCCATGTGTTCCCTATTAAGGGTTAATAAGTAAAGGGGTGTATATAAAAAATACCCCTTTCTGTCTCATTAGAGATATCTTTGCCAGAAGCTCAAGGAAGCAGGCTGAAGGGTCAGTGTTAGGACCCGCTTAGGGGGGGTCTGCCTTGACGTTGGCAGGCGGGCATCCCTCCAATGGCCATTGGAGCAACTAAATGACCTCCATTTGTCTAAATATACATAGGGATTAAGGAAAAAGCGCAGGTAACATTTTCTTTTCTTTGGTTTTTACTACATATTGGGGCTGATGTGTGTTGTAGTCCATGCTGCTTTAGCGCAGGACTTCTCTTTTTGTATTTGTATTAACAGGAATGCCTACCTGCTTCCTCCGCTCACCGACCAGCCAGGGCCCATCATGGCAGGGAGACAGCCTCAAACCTGGGACTCAAACTTGGCCCGCTAGCGGCATAGGCTGAGAGACACCGGAGAGATCCTCGCTCAGCTCTGCACCGGACTCAAACCCTGCAGCACTGCTATTTCTCCTCAACACCTCCAAGATATTGACCCACAGTTACCACACAGTTGGCTGGACATTGACGTTTATTTCTATATGTCTCCTCATCTTTACCCAAATACCAGCATGGTTTGGCATGGATCCTGCCCTAAGCACTCATTTCCCGACCACCCACGTGTCTAGCATGTACAGCAAGTTTGTATAGCCGCTACAAACTTGAATTACCCTGATTCTGATCAGTCTACATCTAGCTATATAGCCAGAAATGCCATAAATACCTAAGTCATATATGTTATATTCCTACTTGTAATATCTTGCATATTGAAACAGTTGATGCTAGTATCATGTTTAAAGTTTTGGGTGCCTCAGTGGCTTTAACCTCCCAGTGTCTGACAAGCATTTTAGCCTGCACAGCTGCTAGTCTATAGCTATGCATACCTCTAGAGGCTACAACAGCCTGACAACTGTTCCATGTGGCACTTAACTGACAAGTACATCTTTCGTCTTATAATTATGATACTAATTACCTTCTTGGACATAGTGTTACCACCGACTACCCAGCTACTAACTCAAACATGTTAAAAAATGGCTGAATACTAATGTTAACAACGTCTGTTATTTTACAGTTCACCAATAAGCCTGTTTAACCTTTAACAAGATGTAACTGTTTTACTCACAATGCCCTCTTTTACATATACGACCTATTCCTTAACAAAAAACGTGCAACAGTAAAATTACCGTTTGCGCGGGCCTGATCCCTGCTTACAAGCCTTGGGTATAGGGTGAAGGTACCAAATATCCCACTGCTCACTATAGCCTCCCTGCCCATTTAACCATGTTCCTACACTCTGCGAGCTAAGCTAAATAGCCGTTGGTGGTTTCCCTAGCTAACAATACTATGTTATAGCCTACCCCTTACTAGCACAGTTCTCATGTTTAAGTCCACGACTATACAATTGTTTATAGCTAATACAGAGGTCTATGTCACTATGGGAAAGTGAAGCATTTTTGACACCTCTCAACCTCGCTATGCCTTTTCATGTATATTCTTGAATACACCAATGGGATGTGTCACTGTATGCATGTTTGTTATAATTTGCACCTATATTGGTATGGTGAAAATAGCGTAGTTAAGCATTAATTGTTTTATTTACATTCATTTTTACTCTAACGTTCTAACTGTATGGTCAAGCTTGAAAGATATATATAAAAATGTGCAAACTGCAATGCCACTATCTAACTCTTGCAACTCTTACATAACGCTGTTGTGGCGTCTGTTAACTATCTGTAACCAACTGCACTACATAAATAAAGAATTTTAAAAAAAAAAGGATATGGCTCAACCAATCAGAATTGTATTCACCTTTATTCACTGCTTACAGTTTCTTCAAATAGAAGGCCTCAGACTGCTACGGATAGAGGAGCCACTGGTTATCTGAGAGAGTCAGCTGATGCTTTAAGCCAGCGGTTCCCAACCCAGTCCTCAAGTACACCCTACCAGTCCAAGATTTATGGATTACCTTGTTGTGTCTAGAGTGGTTTTTTTCTTCTTCTAAAAACACCTTAGACACAACTTGGTAATCCCTAAATCCTGGACTGGTAGGGGGTACTTAAAGGACTGGGTTGGGAACCACTGCTTTAAGCCAACAGCTCAGCATCCACAAAACAGCATGAGAAACGCAAGTAATTAGCGGCGCCCCTGTCTGCGGCAGTCCAAGCTTCATGGGAGACGTGAAAGGACAGGGCAGAGCGATATGGTGCTGGAGAGAAGACTGAGGTTAAATAATTCACAAATGGTTCAACCCCTAAAGGTAAAGGGGCACAAGGACCTTCTGGCACCATAACCACTTCATCCAGATGAAGCTGTCATGGTGCACAGAGTGTTCCTTTAATGGAGTTGTATATCATAACAGTGCACATATTGAAAAATAACACTTTACTTTAATTAATTTAAGTATTGGTTCTTATCAAGCCTATGAGCTCATTATTGTGGTAGCCAAAGAATAGGCCAAAAGGTAGCGCGCCAGTATTAACATTTTATTGACTTCACTGAAAAACACTGATCATCACCTAGAACATGCGTTAACCTTTTTTATTTTTTATTTTTTACTAGATTTTCTGTTTTCTGGTAAATTTATATTTAAGATTTATCAAATGATCACAATCCAATACAGAATGAAAATTGAAAAATAAAGTTTCATTTTTCTCTTAATGCTAGGTGGGAAGGACAGACACGGACAGAGAGTTAAAGGGGAGGCTATCAGTAGGAGGATAAATTCTATTCATATATTTTATGGGGGTTTTCAAGATCTCACAGATATAAAATGCTAAATATAGTGGTAAGTATTAAAAATCCTGGCAAGTGACAGTTACCCTTTAAGCTTCTATTTCCATCCTATTAAACTAATCACATTTACCGGAGACTGGGAAAAACTGGTAGGAAAAAAAATGGCAGGAAGCACAAACATTTTAACCCCTTAAGGACCAAACTTCTGGAATAAAAGGGAATCATGACGTGTCACACACGTCGTGTGTCCTTAAGGGGTTAAGGGTTAAGTACATGTGTAGCTCTGCACCAATGATCCCTGGTGACAAATGTCATCAGGGTACAAACTTGTAGCCAGTGTATGAGTGTCTTCAACAGGAAGTACAATAAACGTTTATTAACATGTCAGAGTGTTGAGCAACAAATTGCAAAGGAATAAGTTACACAAGCCAACGGAAACTAATGCAGGTGTGTGTAACAAAAAAAGAAAAAAACAACACAAAAATAAATAAATAAATAAATAAATAACTAGACTGTGGGACTATAAAGAAGCCTAGACCTTCAGGTAGAAAAATACATACCTGTCTTTATGAAAATATTCAATAAATACATTTATGGTATTTGGAAACTAAGGTAAAGGTAAAACTGGGTACATTCCAATCATCTGCCCATACATAAGCAATCTCGCTATTAAAGTTTGACACAGATTCTCTGAACAAAAACGCTAAGCACTAAAGCGTGCTGTCACCACCATGTGCGCATCTGATGCGCCATATTTCAAAGTTATTTTACCACTCTGCAAAGGGAAAGGAGGTAAATTATACAAACAAAATATGCCAGTAGAATGTTCAGATCTGTCAAGGCACACAATCGCTTCGTGGGACATTTTCCTTTTATTCTTCCCAATCACTCAGACATGCTGTTACCTGGTATCAGGAAGACTGAGGGAAACTACAGCGCAAGCCCATGATTAAACACGGTCATGGCTCCAAACACAGTGTAGTGGTTATGGTGCCAGCAATGTCCAGACGCCCACCACTGTAAGTAGTCAAATTATTTTAGAACTGATTTGGCTTCTAAACTGTGGTCCAGCAGTTGCTGCTCCAGAACTAAGCTACTTCTGAACAGAGAGACAGAAGCTCAGGTATTCCCATATTATAATAATATTAATATATCCCACATCTAACCATCCCATATTATAATAATATTAATATATCCCACATCTAACCATCCCATATTATAATAATATTAATATATCCCACATCTAACCATCCCATATTATAATAATATTAATATATCCCCCATCTAATCATCCCATATTATAATAATATTAATATATCCCACATCTAACATCCCATATTATCATAATATTAATATATCCCCCATCTAATCATCCCATATTATCATAATATTAATATATCCCCCATCTAATCATCCCATATTATCATAATATTAATATATCCCCCATCTAATCATCCCATATTATCATAATATTAATATATCCCCCATCTAATCATCCCATATTATAATAATATTAATATATCCCCCATCTAATCATCCCATATTATAATAATATTAATATATCCCCCATCTAATCATCCCATATTATAATAATATTAATATATCCCCCATCTAATCATCCCATATTATCATAATATTAATATATCCCCCATCTAATCATCCCATATTATCATAATATTAATATATCCCCCATCTAATCATCCCATATTATCATAATATTAATATATCCCCCATCTAATCATCCCATATTATCATAATATTAATATATCCCCCATCTAATCATCCCATATTATAATAATATTAATATATCCCCCATCTAATCATCCCATATTATAATAATATTAATATATCCCCCATCTAATCATCCCATATTATAATAATATTAATATATCCCACATCTAATCATCCCATATTATTATATTATTATATCCCCCATCTAATCAGCCCATATTATTATATTATTATATCCCCCATCTAATCAGCCCATATTATATTATTATATCCCCCATCTAATCAGCCCATATTATTATATCCCCCATCTAATCAGCCCATATTATTATATCCCCCATCTAATCAGCCCATATTATTATATCCCCCATCTAATCAGCCCATATTATTATATCCCCCATCTAATCAGCCCATATTATTATATTAATATATCCCCCATATTATTATATGAATATGATATCCCCCATCATATTATGGGATGGCTGATGAATAACCCAACATTACAAAGCAGAGTCACCATGACAACCCTGAATCCTATATTATTTTATATTAAATGACAGAGGACCCCCG
Organism: Pelobates fuscus; assembly: GCF_036172605.1. Taxonomy (NCBI): domain Eukaryota; kingdom Metazoa; phylum Chordata; class Amphibia; order Anura; family Pelobatidae; genus Pelobates; species Pelobates fuscus. The sequence goes on from NC_086322.1 coordinate 290,108,689, forward strand.
TGTCCCCCCTCCCTCCCCTATCCTTACCCAGCTGGCCACAGAGCACAGTCCCAGAACGCCACCCATGGCTGCACTGCCTTCCAGACGGTTTGTTTACTTCCCCCCCCAGAGACCAAGATGTCGCCTCCTCCTCCTCCTTCCTGTCAAGTTCAAGGCCCGTGACGTCACCCGGAGCGCGGCTCCGCCCACACATTCCTAAAAAGGACTGCGCAGGCGCACTGCGGCTGGTTGGCGCCGATGGGCGGTTTTGTTCTGAATTGCGCGTGCGCAGTACTGTCCTCGCTGCGGCTGTAGGGGGGGGGGGGGAGGTTGAATGGGCGGGGTTTGTAGCAGGAGATTGACAGCGGGTGGAAACGCTGAGAGTTGTTTCTCATACATAGACAGCTGTTGTCTGTTATATAAATACATACGTGGTGATTGTTATACATTCCTAAAAAATATCATCATTGCATACTGCAATACACAGTTTATTTTTGCATACCTGCCAAGTGTCCCTATTTAAGAGAGACAGTCCTTATTTTTGGGCTCAAATCCCTCTGTCAATTTTTGTATGTGTGTGGCAGTATATCTGTATCTGGGTGTAGTAGTGTGTGTGTCAGTATTTCTGTATCTGTGTGTAGCAGTGTGCATCTGGCAGTATGTCTGTACATGTGTGTAGCTGTGTGTATGTGTGTGGCAGTTTATCTGTATCTGGGTGTAGTAGTGTGTATGTGTGTGTCAGTATTTGTGTATCTGGGTGTAGTAGTGTGTATGTGTGTGTGTGTCAGTATTTCTGTATCTGTGTGTAGCAGTGTGCATCTGGCAGTATATCTGTATCTGTGTGTAGCAGTGTGTATGTGTGTGGCAGTATATCTGTGTGTAGCAGTGTGTAAATGTGTGTGGCAGTATATCTGTATCTGGGTGTAGTAGTGTGTATGTGTGTGTGGCAGTATATCTGTGTGTAGCAGTGTGTAAATGTGTGTGGCAGTATATCGGATTCTGTATCTCTGTGTGTAGCAGTGTATCTTTCTGTGTGACAGTTCATATCTCTGTATCTGTGTGTATAGAAGTGTGTATTTCTGTGTGACAGTTGATATCTCTGGATCTGTGTGTAGTAGCAGTGTGTATTTATCAATATCTTAGTTTACACCTTTGGTAAAAAGCATATCCAATTGGTTGAGCATTTGTACCATCTTAAATTCTAGTCTGTCAACCTCAAATTTCTGTATTGCTTGTAAGTTCAGCTGAGAAAGAGAATGTCTCATGTCCTTAATAAGCCTAGAAATTAAATACTTCTCTTACAGAAACGACTTCTATTATCACAGTATAAATCCCTAATGTAACAAGACTACTTGGACGCTTTAACAAGTATACCTTATAACAGGAGAATGCCGGCAAGGGGAGCAGAGGGTAAATGCCCTCCAGGCTACTTGCATACCAGGTTTGTGGGTCACAGGCTCACTCTGCATATCTGTAGAATAAACGAGCAGCAGATTAGACTATTTTGGCACAGTGCTGTTTGAGAGTGGCAGCAGGAAGACATTGTTAAAAGCCATTGCTACGAAATCACTTGGTGGCCCACAATCTCAGTATTTTCCTGGCCTAGACGGGCCCAGTTGGATACATCACTGTGGAACATAGACACCACAAGAAACACTTTACTTCTCACATGTCTATGTGACTGCACCGTAATGCTGTGCAGGTCATATTAATGGGGGGAGGAAGGGGGTTGCAGAAAAATATGAAGAGCCAGCTTGCAACCCATGCAGCCTCCATCTTTCAAACCAATAAAATGCACACCATATGTGAATAGGACTATCCTCAATGAGATCAGTGATTTTTTTGTTTGCAAGAAAACAGGGGGTATCTGTTTGTACTTGTGCCTTACACCAAAAGTTGACGAATATCGCCCGTATGGCTGTTTGGCTTGTCCCAATTTCGTTAATGAAAAAGATTCGAAAAACGAATCAAACAAAGTGTACTGCAAAATATATACATAATATAAACATTATTCGGATAGTTTGCAGTACGCTAAGAGACGCATTTTGCAACCACTTGGGTCACAGATCAGGATGAGAACAGGCTGAGCAGTAAATACTATTTATATATCATTTATTTATTAAATATGCAGTCACTTCTCATTTGATCTCGGAATAAAATCAACATTGAGCGGCTGGGCGGAATTCTGAAACACAAATCAAAACGAACACGCTCGTCCGTTGTGCATTTCGTTTGGTTCGTGATTCAGCTACGGTTCGGAATTCGGGAATTTGGACAGTAACTCAATCGACCCAAATTCAAATTGCAGTTCGGAATGAAATAAACTTCCAAGTCTACTTAGTTCCAGTTAAAGATTAATGAAATGCAAGTCACACATCATTCCAAATGTGCACATACCTTTATAGTCAGCTAGGATGTCTGACTGGGATTTTTTGTCTTATTGCTTGGGGGAAATCCAACTTTTTGAATTCCTGAGCCTGCTATAAATCATGATAGATTAGTCAGCAATCTGAAGCACATGCTGGCGCTTATAAATGGTATTCTGAGTGTTCAGAATAGGAGCAAACTGTGCAATAAACTCAAATGATTTAACCCCTTCAGGACGGAGTCAATAGTACACGTTCTGATCAAAACAAAACGTAAACAAAAACTGGAATTTGCGCTATATGTCTGTTCACCCGTAGTTCCCCTCTTTCATATTAAATGCACCCACACTTATTATATATCATTTTGTTCAGGAGAAACAGGGCTTTCATTTCATATAAAATATTTGTATTTGAAACAATTTATTATGAATAAAATTAAAAAAAACTGTGAGAAATTTGAAATTTTTTTTTAAATTTGTAGTTCCGCCTCACATTTTAGCTGTAAATGTCATAATACTGTTAGGTTTTACGGCAACAAAATGCACATATTTGTAATCAGCGATGTCTCACGAGTACAACAGTACCCCCCATTAACAGGTTTTATGGTGTTTTGGAAAGTTACAGGGTCAAATATAGAACGTTCCATTTTCAAATTGAAATTTGCCAGATTAGTAATGTTACCTTTGAGACGGTGTGGTAGCCCAGGAATGAGAATTACCCCCATAATGGCATACCATTTGAAAAAGTAGACAACCCAAGGTATTGAACGTGGGGTATGTTTAGTTTTTTTTAGTAGCCACTTAGTCACAAACACTGGCCAAAGTTAGCGTTCATATTTGTTTTTGTGTGAAAAAAGCAAAAAACTAATATTTGGCCAGTGTTTGTGACTAAGTGGCTACTAAAAATGACTGGACATACCCCATTTGCAATACCTTGGGTTGTCTACTTTTGCAAATGGTATGCCATCATGGGGGTAATTCTTATTCCTGGGCTACCATACGGTCTCAAAGGCAACATAACTAATCTGGCAAATTTCAATGTCAAAAAAATGAAATGCAAGCCTTATATGTGACTCTCTAACTTTCCAAAACACCATAAAACCTGTACATGTGGGGTACTGTTATTCTCGGGAGATTTCACTAAACACAAATATTAGTGTTTTAAAACAGTAAAACATATTACAACAATAATATAGTCCATAAAAGTGCCGTTTGTTTGTAAAAAATGCAAAAAACGTCACTTTTACTTAAAATATCATCGTTGTAATACAATTTACCAGTTTTAAACACTAATATTTGAGTTCAGCGAAGTCTCCCGAGTAAAACAGTACCCCCTATGTACAGGTTTTATGGTGTCTTGGAGAGTTACAGGGTCTAATATAGTGCATGCGAATTAAATTCTCTGCACTTTCTCCCTGTGTTGTCAGGCATGTCAATCAAATTTTAATTAATCAAATGACATAATTATGTTAAAAAATTACTTAAATATACACGTAGAATTTTAATATATATGCATTTATAGGTATATAAATTCTACGTGTATACTAATGTAATCTTTTATGTAATTATATGTATTTATCTCTCTATATATATTTGCGGTTATTTGTATTTTATATATAGATAGATATATATAGAATGTCATTCTAAGTGTATTCTGTTTCCAATATATATATATTAATAACAAAATACAGTTAGAATGAAATTACATATGAATATATAATTTATTTTATATTTTGTTTCAATATTTTATTTATTTATTTAATTATTTTATTTATTTATTATTGTAATTATGCGTATATATATATATAATATATATATGTAGATCTATTATATATATAATATATATACATATTATATATATGTAACGTCATTCTAAGTGTATTTTAATATTAATATATATACTAATATTAATATTAAAATACATTACGTATGACGTTACATATATATAGTATGTATATATATTATATATATAATATATATACATATTATATATATATAAAAAGGCATTTAATTTATTTTATAACATTTTAATATTTATTTTTTTACACTACCTACCAGCAGGGGGACTGTCTAATATTTTAAACAGTCCCCCTGCTGGCAGATCCATAGCCAGCTATAGGGGGCCATGTGATCGCTCTTTGAGAGCGATCACATGGCCCCCGGGGGCCTCATTTGCCGGAGGGGGGCTGCCTGGGCTCTCAGACAGCCCCCCAGAAGAGGATCGCGGCGGAGGTGAGTACACCTCTGCTCCTGGGGCTGCAAGCCGTTACGGCGTTCTATGCCGCCGCAACGGCTTTAAAGCCCTTTAAAACCGCGACGGCATAGAACGCCGTAACGGCGTTAAGGGGTTAATAAACAAATATGATGATTAGTATACTACCAAATTTTTTATTTACCGCTAATCTCCACTAGATGGAGCCATAAACTTCAAAAATTATAGGGCTTTCCCATTTCATTTTTCACATTGAAATTTGCCAGATTGGTTCGCTGGGCCCATGTTACCCTTGAAACCATATGGCAGCCCAGGAATTAAAATGACCCCCGTCATGACATATCATTTGCAAGCGTAGACAACCCAGGTTATTCAAAATGGGGTATGTCCAGTCTTTTTTAGTAGCCACTTGGTCACAAACCCTAGCCAAAGTTAGTGTTCATATATATATATATTTTTTAAATATATCATATATATTTTATTGCTCTAAAACACTCATACAGGTGTTCAGCGATGTATTATTCTTTTTCATTCTTTTTTTTTTTTTAATTCTTTATTTTTTCGTGCACGTAATAACAGGCGTACAGAGCCACATCAGCGTCTGTAAGCATTTTTCATAGCATTTTACAGTGTAGCAGGTTAATACAGCACGGTTTTAAGTTTAAGAACAATAACAAAATATTATCATACTGTTGATCATTGATAGGTTGGAATAAACATGTTGAACTAGACAGATTTATGGTTTACCTCGTCAGTTACGAGTGATATAAAACATGCTTGAAATTATACTCCACACCTTATTGCGAGGGCAACTTCACCCTAGGCATGCCCATAAAACAACAAGAATATTATTTTCAAAAACATATTGTATAGCCATTCAGTTATAGTACATGCCTATCCCTGAGATATATCTTAGGTGCTTGCTGATCATTGTGATTTTGGTAGTATTTGACGTGCAAGTAGACAAAACCATCAGCCCAGTCTAATTAAGTACTAAACTTGCTCATTTACGACATTGTTCGTCCATCCGTATCTTCACTTCTGGAGAAAAATTAAAAAATAAAAGCCACATCCCAAGGAGAAACCAGAGAAAGGGTTTATGAATTTATGAAAGAAAAAAGAAGGTAACAAAAAATATAAGATCAGAACCGAGTGGAAGTATAGAGAAGAGAGAGAGAAAAAAGATGTAGCCAAGAGAGGAAGAGTAGAGGAGATATGAAGAAAGAGAGGGAAAGGAGGAAAGAGATGGAAGGCGGAGGGGGGAGGGGGGCGAGTGGTGGTTGGTATGTGGATATATGTGCCACGGGAACCACACCCCCAACAGTCATCTGTATCTACTTTGTGCATGCAATGTAACTTCACTGGCGTGGTATACCACCGAAGCATAGTTTTACATGCTTGCTCCTGGAGGGTGACACATATTGAGACGGTGGCATTCGCCTCCCATATCTCCCGCCACTCGACTCCCTCCAATACTTCTCCGAGGTCTGCTTCCCACTGATCAGTATAATTCAATCTTCCCCATTCACCGTTTTCTGCACTCAAGTGAGCGTACAAAAGCGTGATCATACCTTTAGGGGCAGTCCCATCGGAGCAAGGTCTCTTAAAAAAGGTCAGTTGTCCAACCGCTGCTTTCTTAATGTGAGGTTTGCTAGCAAAGTCGCGGATCTGGATATATCGAAAAAAATCCGCTGGAGTTAAATGAGCGCATTGTTGTAGTTCCGCGAATTGGACCACCTCTCCGTTTCGATATAGCTGATGTAGCCGTTGTAATCCAATTCGTTCTATATTACGAAAGTCTATGGGTGCCATGCCAGAGATGAATTCCCTGTTTCTAAGGATTGGAGTCATAGGGGAGGGGGACGTTGAAAGACCATATTTGAGAGTACTCGCATCCCAAATCCGAATAGAGTTGAGTATGGCTGGAGACGTTCGCCGTATCCCACATCGTAAACCCACATCGTAAACTGAGGGACGTCAACCCCTACCATCATAGATTCAACCCATTTTCTCTCTTCCGGCGGGGAGTGCCACATGGCTACCTGTGTCAGTTGAGCTGCGAGATAGTAAAAATATAAATTCAGGAGGCCCAGTCCCCCTCTGTCCTTACGTCTATATAACACTTGTCTGGATATTCTATGCCTCTTGTTCTGCCATATAAAGTCCCCTATCGATCTTTGCAATGGAGTCAATTGAGTTTTTGTGACACGGACGGGTAAAGCCTGAAACAGAAACAATATTCGTGGTAGTATGTTCATCTTTACAGAATTAATCCGGCCTATCCAAGAAATTGGCTTATCCGTCCACTTATCTAGGTCTCCCATCAGGGCTCTCAACATTTGGACGTAATTAGCAAGGTACAGGCGCTCAGGATCTGCTGTTAAATGAATATCTAGGTACTTCGAAGAGTTTGTTTCCACCCGGATTTGATAGGTCTCCTTAATCCGCACTATATCTGCATCCATGAGGCAGATCGTGAGGGCGCTGGATTTCTGGATATTTGCCTTGTATCCTGATAACGTACCATATTCCGTCATGACCTCCTGTATCGCCAACATGGATTCCATCGGGTTCGTAACGGTTAGGAGAACATCATCCACGTAGGCTGACACCTTATACTCTTCGATACCCACCTTAACTCCTCCAATATTCGGATGCTGACGTATAGCTTGCAACAAAGGTTCCAAGGCCAACACGAAGAGGAGGGGAGAAAGAGGGCACCCCTGTCTAGTTCATTTGTAGAGCTTAAACGGGGTCTTTGGGGCACCCGTTATCTGTACCTGTGCTCGCACATTATGGTACATCGCTTTAGTTATCGCCAGGTATCCATCTGGGTAGCTCATACTCTGTAAAACCGGGAAAAGAAATTGCCATCTGACCCTATCAAAGGCCTTTTCCACGTCTATAGACACCACTAGAGTGGGGGACCCTGTGGCCACTTGCTTCCATATCAAATCGATATTCCGTCTGGTGTTTTCAAATAATTGCCTTCCTGGAATAAAGCCGACTTGATCTGCATGAATGAGCGAGGTCATCAGTGGGTTCAATCTATCCGCTTGAATCTTCGCCAAAATCTTCAAATCATGATTAATTAGCGATATGGGCCTATAGTTTTCTGGAACAAGTGGGTCCTTTCCCGGTTTGGGCAGCAACACGATAGTAGCCAGAGACATGTCGAGGTCCAGCTGTCCTCCCTGACGTAAGTTTTCGAAGAGACGAACCAATTGAGGTGTGAGCTCCTCTCTAAAGGTTTTGTAATATGTGCCGTCGAAACCATCCGGCCCCGGTGCTTTATTACCATTCAAATTCGAGATAGCTTTGTCCACTTCCTCCTCCGTAATCTCTGCTACCAAAACACCCTCTGCCTCCCTGCTTAGTTTAGGCATCCCCAGGTTGTTTAAATATTGTAAGATATGTTCCTCCTCCTGTTCGCCATGGGGACTACCGTCCGGCGTGTGGTTGTATAACCTTTGGTAAAAGTTTTCAAAGACCTTAGCTATCTCGGCGGGTGTCGATTTCGTCATACCGTCAAGATATCTGATGGCTGAGATATGGGTCCGTTCCTGCCTGGGCCGGAGAGTCCTGGCCAAGAGAGTGTCCATTTTATTAGCCTTTTCATAGTATGTCCGTTTTGACCACACCATGGATCTGGCCGTGTCATCCAGCAACAGTGTACGGATGTCTCTTCGTACTGTTTCTAATAGCCTGTAGGTTCTCTCATCCGGCACAATTTGGTGTTTCTGTTCGAGGGACCTCAATTGTCCCAAGAAGGTCTCTAAGTTCTGATGTTTCATTTTCTTCCTTCTGGTAGCAAGTTTAATCAAGTTCCCTCTTGTAACCACCTTATGAGCCGCCCATATTGTGCCCACGGGGACTTCTGGGGTGGAGTTCAATTCGAAATATTCTGTGATCCCTTTCCGAATCTGTTCTCTTATCGCTTCGTCCCGTAGCAAGGACGCGTTCAATTTCCACGTCCATGGTGAAGCCACGCAAAGGTTGCCCAGCGTGATAGAAACATCCGCGTGGTCTGACCACAAGATGTTACCCACCGCTGACCCCGTGACTCGGGACATGCCCGAAGCGTTCGCCAGAAAAAGGTCTATCCTCGAGTACGTGCCATGGGGAGCTGAATAGAATGAATAATCTTTATCTCCCGGGTGGTGAGCCCGCCAGATGTCCACCAATCCCATTGCAGCGATGAAATCCTTAAGTAACCTATCCTGGCCACCCCTGCCCTGGGATCTAGGTATTCCAGATCGTGTGCTCCTGTCTACAGCCGGGCACGGGGTAGCATTGAAATCACCCCCCATGTACACCATACCGTGGGGCAGGGCCTGAAGTTTGTCATGGAGCATGGACCAAAAACCAGGTTCCGGTTGATTCGGCGCGTAGATGTTTATCAAGTGGACTATATGCGAGTACAGGGTGCCCGAGACGACTACGAAGCGCCCCTCCGGGTCTGCCTCATGTTAATAAGGATCGCCACTCCGTTACACTTGCGATGGGACCTGGCTTCATAGGAAGCTGCAAAGGTATGGTCTCTCAACCTGAACTGGGCCTGTTTTGGTAAGTGGGTCTCCTGGACAAAGGCAACGTCAGATTTCATCCTTTTCAATTCTTTGAACAATAGTCGGCACTTCCTTGGGGCGTTAAGACCCTTAACGTTCAAGGAGGTGATAGTAATCTCCATCACGTGATACGGTTATTCTTTTTCATTCTAAATGTATTTTATATATTATTTTTACATAACTATGTTATTTTATTAGTTATATTTTGGGTGATACTGCTAGATAAATGAACTATTATGTTGTGTTATTTGTTAATTAAAAGTACACTGTCAGGAAAACAAGCATGCATTCCTAACACTCTACTATTAAACTAACTATATAGGTCCCCGACCCCCCTTCGATCACATGAGAAAGGTGTTTAAACTTACCTCTTCTCCCACACCATGCAATCTTTACGACGTTTAGGTTTTTTTCACGGAGTTTAAACTATTTGAAAAAAGCCTGGATGCGCCACTAGTGCGGCAGTCGTAACCCTGCAATATAAACATTGCAGATTCTCTAAAACTTCAATGTTTTACATTGCAGGGTTAAGGGGACAGGCACAGTGCACCTAGACCACTTCAACAAGGTGTCTATAGTGTCCCTTTAAGTACTATCAAGGACAATGTAGTACAGTTCAGATGTTCACCATGTGGGGGCAGCAGAGGGTGGTGACAAATGCATTTAAATGATTCTCAACATTTTATGCTTTAAAGTCAATCGAAATTAATATAATCAAAGGATAATTAATTGGATGACTATTTTAAGAATGTCTTGACTTTAGCATTACAAGGAGCTATATTATTAACTCATAATTACACACAGTGAATTCTGGGATTTGGGCATGCTTTATAAATAGTACAGAGAATATGGAACTGAGTGTGACCCTGTCCATTGACAGAGCACAATCTGTTACATAACATATTTACTTAACAAATCTTTATTTAGCGTGTACCCAAAGGGACAAACTGCTACAGTAATTTTAATGAGAGACGGTCTCACGGGGAGCAATTGTTTCATTAAAGGAGAGGAATTTCAGTTTTTAACTCAGAAAAGATGTTTTGCAATCACAAAGGAATAAACTTTGTAAATAAAGTTGATATACATTTATTTGGTGTCCTGGGTGAATTATCACACTCCCAACTCACTATCCACAATATAAATATTTAACCCCTTAAGGACCAAACTTCTGGAATAAAAGGGAATCATGACATGTCACACACGTCATGTGTCCTTAAAGGGTTAAAGGGACACTATAGTCACCTGAACAGCTTTAGGTTAATGAAGCAGTTTTGGTGTATAGAACATGCCCCTGCAGCCTCACTGCTCAATCCTCTGCCATTTAGGAGTTAAATCCCTTTGTTTATGAACCCTAGTCACACCTCCCTGCATGTGACTTGCACAGCCTTCCATAAACACTTCCTGTAAAGAGAGGCCTATTTAGGCTTTCTTTATTGCAAGTTCTGTTTAATTAAGATTTTCTTATCCCCTGCTATGTTAATAGCTTGCTAGACCCTGCAAGAGCCTCCTGTATGTGATTAAAGTTCAATTTAGAGATTGAGATACAATTATTTAAGGTAAATTACATCTGTTTGAAAGTGAAACCAGTTTTTTTTTTTCATGCAGGCTCTGTCAATCATAGCCAGGGGAGGTGTGGCTAGGGCTGCATAAACAGAAACAAAGTGATTTAACTCCTAAATGACAGTGAATTGAGCAGTGAAATTGCAGGGGAATGATCTATACACTAAAAAGGCTTTATTTAGCTAAAGTAATTTAGGTGACTATAGTGTTCCATTAAAATCTACTTAACTCACTTTGCTAATTTTTTTTTACAACAACATTAGCGACAATGGTTTTTCTGTTTCAATGAAATAAACTATTGTAAATTGAAATCCAAATGTCGAAATTGAGGCATCGTAGAGATTTGGAGAAATACCAAAAAGCTATAGTTACAGCTTTTTATAGACTACATTTAGTCTATATTTTGCCATTCACGTTTGCTACAATTCAGAGTTTACTGAATAACTCTGACATTGTCCACAATATTTAACAATGTCTACATTGTGCTAGTTTGGCTCAAACCGATTTTGAATTGTGTCCTGATTTTAGCATGTCAATTTAGGCCCGAATGCTTAAAATCCGGGCCAAGATGTTGAATTTCCAAACTACTAAGAGCTCTAGCAAATTATTGGACATTTCAAATCTGAAATAGATAAAAAAAAAAACTAGACGGTCCAATGTTTAGTTGTGTAGTACCTAATCAGTGCTTGCTAGCCAATCGACACATTAACCCCTTAAGGACACATGACGTGTGTGACACGTCATGATTCCCTTTTATTCCAGAAGTTTGGTCCTTAAGGGGTTAAAAACTTTTTAAAACGCCCATAGAACTCAATCTAACTACTGGGAGGCCCACCTGTCAATCTGTGGGTTGGGGCATATCTACTACATGGTGACCATCCAGAGGCATGCTTTAGTATTGCTGTAGCACTCATGCAAATACGGTAACGAGGACACACTAAGTATGTGATCAAATGGTATTTCTGTTGAATCCTTTTTCTGTCTGGAATACGAATCACATTGACTATACTGCATAATCTCAAAACTGCTAAACAAATTATTTTAATATATATATATATATATTAAATTGTATTTACATTATTTAATTTCTGTAGCTACCCCGGTACAAAATTGCTCTTTTATTTCTCGTTTAAGTCCTAGATATGCATAACAACAACTATTTAGCTTTTTCTTTATCTAGTGACACTTCCCTTTCTAAATGTAAGATCTCTCCATGATTGTAGTAACAGTGCATGACAAAGACAGTCTTTGTGAGCAGTCATATGTATCAGGTTAAAGGGGAAGTTAAACCATCATTATTTTTATGACCGTCGGTTTATAAACGACTTGTACTGCTATTGGCTACTGAATAATACATTGATCTATTTGTCAAAGTCTAAAGGTCTCATCTTGTCTCGGTTCCTATGTGACTCTGAAGGGTTGGTTCACTAAATGGGGAATTGTCCAAATTTTTTTAATCTAGACCAAACTAGTTGAGTCAGAAAAAGAAAGCTAATCCTGATGACGTTGGCGATTTTGGAGAAAAACTTGGTTAAAGAACCTGACTCTTAGAGAACCCGTATAGAGATCTCACTCTTTGATAAATAAACCCTTAGCCAAAGTTTGCTTACTGTACCTTATTGAGGTATATAGCAAAAATCCTGGGTCTTAAATCTCCAAAGATGACCTTATATTAATCGACAAAGATGCAAAGTTTATGCATTTTATTGAAATGAGAACTGAATTGCAAAATGAAGGCAGAACCAGCTGATCCGGAAAAGTCTGAACAAAGCTGTTTTTTTTTTTTTTTTTAATGCATTTTATTGTTTTAAGAACTAGATATATCATCATATACCAACTAGATATATCATGGATGTTGGAGTTACAAAACAAGTCAAGTCGGTAGAATCAGTGAAGAATACAAGGTGGTTAATTGGAAAGTTCCATATATTTTAGTCTAAATTTAGCAAATTTATTTTCAGTTGATTCACCACAATTCACTGTTTAGTGAATACGTCCCTAAAAAGCTTTGTGAAGTTAGTAAGGAAGGGGTGGCACCCAGATATCATATTATACTCTACAATGGTAGATTGAAGATCAGCAGCTGCTGTTTACGGAAATTCAATTTAAAGAATCAATTACACCCTCTGGGTTTTTCACTAGGCTGAAATAGCCGATTTGTAAAAATTCTTCGACTCTCCAGTTTGGCTATTTTGGTCTAACATTTGAAATTCATTACGATCCAAACACATCGCAGTTTAGAGAATGATTATCAGGGTTATTCACTAAAATGAGAATTGTTGTGAATTCAAATTGTGAGTTTCAAATTTAATACACATTGCATAGAGAATGGAGGATGCAGTTTCCAGATAAGTTAACTTTTCCCTTTAAATAAGAGGACCCTGCCAGTGACGATGGATCCTTGGTAGTTCCGATCTCCGTCACAATACGTCTCGGCGATGGCAAAGCACGTTTGACATGCTTCCAGGCAATCATTAAGAAAACGAAGGCTGCGGAGTTTCAGATTGGCAGTGTGCCCGCGACAGATGAGCTCGGCAGTGCCAATGTGGTTTTGTTGTCAAAGCAATAATTTGACACTTGACCTACATAGGGAGGTGGCGCAAAGGGATCTCTTCCTTAAAGTCACCGCTGTACGTAAAGCGTCCCATTTCAATCTGCAAATCGTAAGAATAATAAAGACTGTGAAATGTGTTAGCTGAATGGGAAACAGATAAACTTTGCCACATACAATACAAATAATTACTTACACATTTATAATGTTGGAGTGTTCACCCCCCCACCCCACCCCCCCAAAAAAAACACTTAAAAAGAAGCAGCTGTCTACATCTAACGCTGTGGTGTGAGAGTCCCTCGCTGCAGGATCGCTCTGCTCAATACGCAGGGTACATGCGCAGTAATCTCTGCAGTACACATGCTATGCTTCACATACAGGGCTGCATTTCTTATTAGGAAGAGTCGGTACCTACCTACAGGCGCATGTGCGATGGGGGCACATACTTTACTTGACGTCTGTAGAATCGCTGTATTCAGTCAGACTGGGGAAAGGAGTGGTCTCGCTCAAAAAAGAGGCTGGCGTCAGCCAAAAAAAAGGCCGGTCCGCCATCTGACAGGCAGCCTGACTGTCCCCCAGCTATAGTGCCCACTGCGCAGCGGGAGCAAATCCAATAATGCACTCGCGCTGTGCTGTCTGGGGACAGTTTGCTGGCGTCCCCAAATTTGGGATATTATGGAACTAAAGCACCTCAAAAGCGGGACTGTCCCACCAAAAGCTTGACAGTTGGGAGCAGTGGCATACTAATAGGGGGGCACACACTGAAACACACATATACAGACATACACACCCACATAGACACACACTACTATACATGCACACATTACACACACTTAAAAATAAACAAACTCACACGCTCCCTTTATGTGTGTGTATATCACATTTTAGACAGTTAAGTTCTTTTTCTTAAATAGTTTGTAGGGGGGATTAATTGGGGGTACTCGAGTAGTCTGATGGTGCTGGTGATGTAAATCGTCATAGAGAACTGTCAGTGAAGCTTTGTGCAGGGGTACAACGCAGTTAGGAAGAACCCCCTCTGATTGATAGCCAGTTTTGTGCAACCCAGGCACTTAAAGAGAAACTGCAGACCCCCCACAGGGGGTAACTGGCTGTCCCCACTGGAGTGGAGATTTCAAGAAAAATCTGCACTTTTATGAATTAATTTGGGGGCAAGCTGAAAGCCAGGAGGGCTTTGTGTTTTCACAATTGGGCAATGGATGTGCATGCGCCAATTTTGACCAAACAAGAATGGATGATTGTCCACACTTGCAATCTCCCCAGACTGGAGCAGAGCAGTGGTTAGATAGGACACGCTGGATAAAAATAAAAATAATCTTTATTTTATTATCTGGCACCTACATAGTTAAAGGTATACTCCAAACGCTAATGGAGCATCTTTTCCAGTGCAGTGGACATGCAATAAAAGCATGTGCACGTGTGTTGCAAGCTCAGCACTGGGAAGGAATGTAACTCATAGCTTCATGGTGCGTTCCTTGCTGCGGCCTGTAATGTTGCGCTGTGGTTGCCATGGTAACAATACCTGAGCAGTTTCCCGGCTTAGTGTGGACTGGAGACTGATCTGCATCGGCTGGGAGCCGGCATCCTAGAAGGGGGGGGGGGGGAGTTAAGACATGCAAGGATCACACAGAGTGTCCAGGGGGCCGCAAGCCAGAACAAGAGATTATATGTCAGCGATCATCTAGTGCTGGGGTAGGCTGGGGTAACCTTCAGGAACTCCAGATGTTGTGGACTACATCTCCCAGAATGCTCTCACTGCCGTAATGCTGGCAAAGCATCATGGGAGGTGTAGTCCAAAACATCTGGAGTGCCGAAGGTTGACTACGCCTGGTCTAGTGTATGGGGATTGACGTCTTAGTGGTTTCACGCACAGTCTGGCAACTTACTTGGGTTCGTGCAGTCTCTTTGGTGTCCTCACAGTATAGCAGTTTTAAAGGGGAAACGTCACTATGCGCAAAATTACACCACTGAATAATCTATAAGCTGTGTTATTAGAGTCACACCGGTTACCTGGGTCCCCCTCATCACGTTTATTGCCAAAATGGAAATTCCACATTCTGCACTAGTGATGCCAGTTCCATCCATCTTTGAACGTAATTCGTTGGTTCAGAACTAAACGTCAGCCAATGATTTCTGTCCAAGGTTGGACAAATTTGATATTTATAGAGCCTCAAAGGATTTCCCCATTACTGATATCTGGGGAGAGGGGCTGGACCAAAGATTCCCGGGGTGGGGGAGGGGCAGCAAGTACATGTCAAATCTTTCAAAAGGAGATTGTCCCTAAATAACAAGATGGCACCAGGGCACTCCTGTAACTATATAATCACTACAGCAGCAACTATTGTGTATGAAGATTAGAGTTTACCTTCAACCCCCTCCTACTGTGGGTGTTTCTTACTTAAATACTAAAATACCTGCCACTGGACCTTTAAGCCCCCACATATGGGCATTGGGTGGAGACACTATAATCAATTATGTAGTACCTGCAACCTACCCCCCCCCCCCCCCCCCCCCCCAGCCCCTACCAGGGTCATTATAACAATAAAGAGGGAAGAAACAGCACAATTATAACAATGGAGGACACATTTTACACCAAGTTTATAAAGCCCCTCAGGCCCTACTTGGCTGGACTGGCAAAAAATCTCTACCCAATGCTCCTATACCCATATGGACATGGGGGTGTCTTCTATACCCTTGAATGGGGTAACCAAATGGTTAGTACTCCTAGGCTGCAGTAGATTTGCAAATGGGAAATGGTCTAGATTTAAATAGACTCACCTAAAATGCCTTCTACTGTTGCACAAGCGGCATTTTTTAAAGGCTTACCTTGGAGGAGGAAAGGACCCCAAATATTCAGGGAGTCGCACAGGCCAAAAGGCCAAAAGGCCAAACACCCACATCTAACACCGAACATACTTGTCTTTGGGATCACTGCAGTATTTTCCGATATCAAGAACAAAAAAAGTGATTGCACAAAGTGGGTCACACATGCGCTGGTTCATCACGGGATGAATAAAACGTACCAAGCAGTGACATCACTGTCGCCAGCTCCATGTGCCCCTGACATGCCTGTTTAAGAAAAGTGTTAATCAGGGACTAGAACTTGCTAACCCCTAAACGAAATCCTCTTCTAATCCATGTAATTCTTTATATTTTGGCTTGTGCTGAGACATCTTTTCACATCAAATCTCGGTTATACGATGGAGTTTAGCACTATCCCTAAGCTACATTAAATTGCTCCCACGCAGCACTTGTAAAATTTAACCCCAAACAGCTTTCCTGGAAATCTTCGCTTGGTTTTTCTGCATTCCGTCCTTTGTTATATATTTACGGAGTAATTACTCTTTAAGGAAGGAAAAAAAAAAATTCTTGTGATAAGCAGTAGAAGATTATGTTGCAAAGCAATTAAACTATAGTGCGGGGAAAGAAATGAAATATTTATATACAGAAATTGGAGATCGGCCGCGCAAGTGTTTATGGTGTTGGGAGACATTAATCATTCGTGAGTTTAACTCTTTGTTCTCCCTAGAGAGGAGCAATGTATGGATTACACACCTGTGTGAAATGTAACGAGTGGATATGAAGCATAATTTAACCCCTTAAGGACCAAACTTCTGGAATAAAAGGGAATCATGACATGTCACACATGTCATGTGTCCTTAAGGGGTTAAAGAATTCATCTTCATCTGACGCTGTTTCAATTGTTATATTTATGATGCTTTTATATGCAAGGTAATTGGATGTTTGGTCTGTTTTATATCCCCATTTACATTTGGTTGGTGTTTACAGATGTCATGTGTCACAGCTTTGCAACTATTATCTGCCCTTGATATTGACTGTTCTTGTGTATACTTGTGACACATGCCCCTCAACAGTGGATGGGCCAATCGAGACCATAGACAGACACACAGAATGACACACATACAAATACATAGTCACACAGATGCAAACACTGACAAACATGCAGACACACACATATACAAACACTGACACACATACAGTTACACAGACAAACACTGACACACACAGATACACACACTGACACACAGACAGTTACACAGACAAACACTGGCACACACAGGTACAAACATTGACACACATACAGATATACAGACACACAGAAACACACACTGACACACATACAGATACACAGACACACACTGATACACATACAGACCCACAAATACATACACTGACACACATGCAGATACACATACACACACACACACACACTGACACAAGAACAGATAAACAGACACGCAGATACAAACACTGACACAAATACAGATACACAATATCACACATACAGACACATGAACATACAAAGACGCACATGCAGGTCAAAATGTAGCCACCCTCCAGTTTCCTGCTTTTCGGGTGCAGGAGGGTGGCTTCTACTGGCTGAAGTCTGGTTCAAAGTAGAGTCTGGTTCTCGTCCCGTCATCTCAGACTCTGACTTCTCCTCACCCTCCCGCGCAGCTCTATGTTAGTTGAGAGGCTCTCACTTCCTACCAGCACTGTCTGCAGATATGTGAGAGGCCCGGTAGCGTTGTTCAAAAGCCACAGCCAATGACCGGGCCCCTGACGATACCTGCTCATTAAGTGGTCCTAAATGCATGGGTCACCCGATGGGCCCCATCATCGTGCCATCGCCATTGCAGCTGCATTGGCAGTAGTTGCGCCGCTGGTCTGACCACCTAAAAAAATTGATTGGGCAAAAAGGAGAAGATTGCGTCTAGAGCCTCCTTGTACCTTAATCGCTATAATAATCTTTGATTAATCTGGTGCTTGGAGTATCACTGTACTTCCTGTACTTACAGAAATATTTGAGATTTTTAGTTTGCCCCTTTAAAGGAGACATTGGGCTGTGGTTATAATTCAACTGTCTCGACCTGAGGGAGGTGGCATGCGAATCTTTATCCATATACAGGCCTAGCAGGATGTGAATGCTTATAGACAAGATCTAAAAACAACTGTCAAATAGTTTTCAGACCCAGATTAAGCCAACCGAAGATGTTTACATTGCAGTATATGCAATCCAACATTCTCCTCCAAATTAAGGAAACATTTTTTCTGCATCATTTAAGGAGGCCATTATGGTACTCGTTCCACACTTCAGGAACAGAAGGCTTTAAGGCATCGCTTGTTATATCAATGCAAGGGATAATTATATAGACTAAGTATGTTATTAGATTCGGCATTCTATAAACATCAAAATTGTAACATGTTATCATTACTTTGCAATTATTCATCCTGCCATTGTCTTATCTCGGAGTGGTGAGGAACTAGCTTTTTTTAGGCTGCAGAAAAGAATATTTATAGGGGTTTATTCATTAACCAGTGAATTGTAGCGAACGTTATCCTGAATTGTAAAACTAGGCTAAAATAGGCAAACGTTGAAACAGGGCTGGATTGGAGAATTTTGTCCAACAGCTTTGGCCTAACTTTTGCAGTTTGTGTTTTCAATTAACCATAATTTGCTGTTATCGCATTTCACTGTAATACATCACATTCGGTTGTTGTAGTTTGCAAGGCCTATGCCAAAGGACGTTTTTTTCAACAAATCTGGAATATTGAACTGACATCTCGTATCCTTTCTCCTATCCATCTAAACTGTAAGTTCTCCTCGGAAATTGAGGTCTCAACTCCTCCTGTATTTGTTTGTCAAATTTTGTGTCTCGGATATATTGTGCCGAACTCTTTTTACTTGTGCCAATCGTACCTATGTACAGTGCTGCGAAATGCGTTGGCTCTTTAATTACTAAGTAATAACAGATATTCATAGCAACACAATTACACATTAATCTGTCTTTAGTGTAAGTCTGTTCAGAAATGAGTACGCGTAATTATATTCAATGTTCAGTGGATACAACTTGACTTTATTGGCTGTAAGATATGCTAAACATTTTTACAAAGTAGTTTGCATTAATGATTTAATTTGCTATATTTTAATAACTTTCTTTTTAATTTTCACAAATTGTTATCAGAAGGTCAAATAAGTTCTGAAAGTGTTCAGCTTATAATAATAATAATAATAATAATAATAATAATAATAATAATAATAATGCTATAATTCTTGTTAAGAAACAATTATGTGCTTTGGTTATTTTCATACCCCCCGCCCCCCACCTCACCCCCATTTATTATTTTTGTGGGTTTCTTCACTGCCCTCACTCCTTATGTGTCACTCCACTTCCTTGCTCCCCTGTGTGTCTCTGCAAACCCCTCCCAACCTCTTGTGTGTGTCTCCGATATTATATTCCTACCCCATGTGAATTTTCAGTCCCCTCTGCAGAGTATGTAGAGGGAGAGGTACTAAGCCCCACCCCCTTAGTACAAATCTGTGCAGCATTGATAATTTCTCACTTTGTGTACCTGAGCAAATGATATACTGTTTTCAAACCATATTAATGCATATGTGATAACAGCAGTCCCCGAACCCAAAAACTAAAACAAAAAAAAAGTTTATAAAAGGAAGAAGTTGGCAATCCTAGGTATTACAACACCTTAAAGTCATATAACAATAAACTTGCGTCAGTGTTTGTGGCAATATTTTGTTATTTGTTTTGTTTGTTTTGCACGCATCCCAGCAAGTTGATTGTAGATCATATATTGCTATATCTCATGGCTTTTTACCTTGTGGTTTATCATGTTATATCACACCCTAATGTCATAGTTTAACTTAATATAACGTGGGAAGCAAGCCATACGTGTCTATGTTGAGTAAACACTGAGTATTTTGAGGTCCGGTACCTCTATCTGCCCGCATTGTGTTTCTTTGATCCGATGCGTTACATATACAGATAGTAAGTGAAACTGCTAGCAGAGAGCGACAACAGCTGTGTTTTCCCTCGGTAATCAATGCTGGCAACGCTCAAAACAATTCTCTATTTGGAAAGCACCTTATATATATATATATATATATATATATATATATATCGCTGTCAAGCACATCTTAAAGGGCACTCTAAACACCATGACGGTGATGGGTGCAATGACTATTTGATTGCCGTCTCTGTATTTTTCAAACCATTTTCAGGTGTTTTAAGAAAAAATATAAAGTTGTCCACAGGGGTGACCCAAGGGTCTGCGTCACACGGGTTCAGACCATTGGTAAAGATTCCTTACCATGACTCATTCTGTGGCTGCCAAACCGAGAGCGAGAACCAACAATGATCTTGTGACGTAGACCTGCTCCGATCACGCTTCAACTGGTGCAGGACTCAAAGTATAACCCCCCCCCCCATAAAAGAGCACAATCACTCCTCCTGTCACAACCACTCCCATGTAGTGGGGCAATCTAATTTTCATCCCTGGAACTGCTGTACAGAACCTGGACAGCAGCGACTACTCTAGCGGGACCTGGCACTAATATCCTGGAATTCTAAATCGTGCAAGCACGAGGCAGTTGCCTGGTGCAACTTACACTCATTGCTGCTCAGTTACCCAGTGCCCAGGAGAGGGCAGACTGCTGGTGTTCGGCGAGCCCAGTTTAGTGCAGTTCATAAGCAGACTTTTAAATTAGCATCCCTTTAGAAAGCAAAAAAAAAAGGTCTTTGTGTCTCGGGACAAGAGAAACCGCCTATAAAATGAATATTAAAAAATATCTATCTTCGTAGACCAACGCAGCAGCTAATGTGATTTCTATATACTTGCTGATGAGTCAAATTACTCTTTGGGGTGAGCAAACCAGGCCTGCTAAGCGCTCTGCTGTACTTAGAATGTTTTGTTTCATAGCGTTCTCATAATGCCTTGTCTGCAAATATTATTGAAGCCAAAAATATGAGCAGAGAACCAAAATCGTGACTTGTCATACAGCAGAAAGATTGTGCTTCGGCTCATATCTTTTCATTTGTAAAACAAGCGTGTCTTTGCATGCCATGACTGATAAATAAAAATCTGTATTCGCTGCGTGGAAACTACAATAGGTTGGACTAAAAGATATTGTCCTCAGAACACATCTCTGGTATATAGTATCACGCACCGACAGCCAGGAGTCACTGGAGTGCATTGGATGCTCAGGCTATGAGGATTATTGGTATAGTCAGATGATAGCTCTCTCTAGCAGAGTTCATCTTACATCCAGTCTATAAATATGTAACAGGGACTGCTTAAAAGGAAATTGTGGCCGAAAGGGGTCTCTGTATGAAAAACATGATTTGTTTTTTTTTCACTTTAAGAAATATATAATATAATGATATATTGTGCATACGTCCCAACATTACAAACAGACAACGAGGGACACTTTAATTTTAGGGGTGGGGATGAGGTGGACTCGCACGAATGAGGCTATTCTGAGATATTTTAGGTGACTTACAAATAACAATTTATAGAACTAAAATGTAATTTAGAACAAGAACAATGTATCTTATTTACACAGACTGATTTCTAAATGCATTTATTGTAGTTTAAAGACACATTACTGGGAGTATTATTGCTGTGGTGCTCTGGCAGAGGGATTTGGCCCAATATGCAAGTTTAGTTTAAAGCTAACTGACAACCGTAGAAAAAACATGAGTCACCGGCTGAAAATAAAATTCACGGAAAGTAGATTCCGGAGACCATTCTGCCGTCCTCATCAGGTCCTCCAACCGCGCCCCCGAGATAATCATCGACAAAGCCGAAGTACCCCAAACACCGAAGTGTCTACTCCCGCCTGTTCAATACCCACTTCAACCAACGAGCCAGGGTAGTACTCGCCACCGGGGAAAATGGAGGCCGAATGGAAAGAAAAAGATGAGGTGTAGATGGCGACCGATATTCATATTTGCGTAAATAGGCCACTGGACACAAAGCTGGAGCCGAGGTGTGTAACGGACCGTTTCGCTCACAAGGGAATAAAAACCGTTTAGGCAATAATCCACTTCCAGATAGACCAGCAGCTACTGCAATCACCAATCTCCCGAACTCCAAACTACACGAATCTCCCAACTCCCGAACTGCACACACTTGAATTCCCCAATCTCCCGAACTGGAACCACACGAACCCTGGAATAGCTGAACAGGAAAAGCATACAATCCGCTTACACTCCTGGCAATCAGCATACAAACCAATTCCCCCAAAAACGAGACGACACTTCGGTTTGAGGGTCAAGCAGAATCTGTTTAATGAGGGCTACCTGCCCAGTATTTATGCAGGTCTCCCACCTGGTAGACACTCCCCTAGGGTACCAAATTGGAGACTGTAACAACAGACAGACATGTATCATTTTAGGACATACAGTCACAATACTTTCCCACAATGCATCCTGGCTTCCTCCCCTCTGCCCTGGAGATAATTGAGAAGTAATTCAATTATCTCCCAGGACAGAGGCAAGATTCCATTATGCACGTGGTGAACACAGATACAATATTACTTTAAAATACACAAAGTTACTTTTTGCACATAAAACACAGACATGTACCATATCCCTAGATAGCTCAGGTCTGAGTCCACATTATTAGGTGAATGGCACTCAGACCACACGAAAACAGTTTAATTGCCATGGAGCCAAAGTCTTTAATTACACGAATAGGCTCCATGGCATAGCTATCTGGGTTAAAACATTCACATAAAATAAACTACCGAAGTTCCAGGTGTTTGGCTAAATTGTCCCGAATAGGAACCAGGGGGCTGGAGGCTCAGTGGTGCCTGCACGTAAAAGTGTCCGCTTTTAGTGCATGAAAGCCGGGCAGAAAAGCGTTGGCTGCCCGGGGGGCTCCAAAACACCGCCATCGTGTGGCGGCTAGGTGTAACCGCGACCACCCAGTAACAGTCAATTAAGCTGCGGTTAACCGCAGCTACTGGGTGGTCAATTGCCGGCACACGCTCGTTAAGCCGCGGTTAACCGCGGCTTCAGGGAGGTAGATGGAGGGCACACGCCAGCTTCTGGGTGACCAATTAACGGCGCCGGCCGGCTTCCCACGGCTCTGGGGAAGCTAATAGAAGGCTGTTTGTTCGGTAGATAGAATCTACTGAACGGCTGTGCAGAAAGGAAGGAATAAATCTTTCTGCACAGTAAAATTAACTGTTTAATTGCCGGTCCATAATCCAAAGGCAGCAGGCGGGCAACCAGGCTTTTCCAGTTCACAGTGGCAAGGTTGGTTTCGCCACAAGGGGAAAGCCAGATAAGATACCGATCTAATCGAAGTCTTAATGCGCCTGGATATATTAAAAGTCACTCCGTCGGGAGTGAAGGAATGTGCTTAAAAATCCAAGGCATATACATCCGAAACCCTCTTACAGGATACCAGGCAGAAGAGAGTGACCAATTTTGCTACAATTGGTATAGTGAAATGTCCTCATTAAATGGCCACGAGTCAAACTGTGATAAAACGATGGACGCATCCGAGGTGGAGGAATAACGTTGTCTGGGTGGTCGAGAGAGGCGGGAACCACAGAGAAGTCGACATACTAAAGGGTGTTGTCCCGCTGGACAACCTTCGAAACCTTGTTGGGCCGAAGAAATGGCTGACCTATACACATTAATCATCCAGTACGCTCGGCCCACTTCAGACAGAGATGTGAGAAATTGGAGAATAGCCGTCACAGGGGCTGCAACTGCATCCACGTCCCTAGCCAGGCACCAGCTAGCCCAAGATCTCCATGCTGACTCCTATGATCTTTGAGTCCCGGGTGCCCATGCATCTGCCAATAGGCTTCGAGTTGCGTCTGAAACTCCCGGGACCTGCCATGGTCCTCTGAAATCCGCCAAGCTATCAACAGAAGGGAGCCTTTAAGGAGGAGAGGAGGGAACTGGTCTGCTGGATCCCGAAGTATGTCCGGACGGGCCAGCAATGACCTGGGAATGTCTACTGCCATCTCCAGAAGTTGAGGGAACCACGACTGAGTCCCCCACAACAGGGTCAACAGTACCAGCTCTGCCACCTGGTGAACCTGGAGCAGCACCCTGGGAAGCATGGCAAATGGAGGGAAAGCGTAGAGAAGAGGTCCGTGCCAATCCTGCAGGATAGCATCCACCGCCTCTGTGGCAGGGTCTGGACACCAGCTGAAGAAACAGGGTAGCTGGGCATTGAGTCGCAAGGCAAATAGGTAGATGGCAAAGGGACCCGAAAGGGATGAGAGTTTAAAACCCCTCTACATCCAATCTCCAATCACTGCTGCCCGAGAGATAACGTGAGTTCCAATCCACCTGAACATTGTGCAGGCCGGGTAAGTATTCCACCTAAACCACCAGATTCTGTGTTAGACAAAACTCCCATTGCCAAGCGAGCCAGTAATGCTGATTGAGTGCCGCCCATGTGGTTGACATATTGAACTGCCGATACGTTGTCCATACGTAGGCGAAAGCAGGCATTGGTAGTCCCCTTCGCAAAGCTCTGAATTGCAAAGGATACCGCTAGACGCTCCAAAGCATTGATGTGCATTCTGGATTCGCTCCCCAACCAGCACCCTCCTGTAGACACCCCTTCGTACTGGGCGCCCCAGTCATGGAGGCTCACGTCTGAGTCTATGGTGAACTCCGGCTGAGATGTGAATATGGCCCTGCCGTTCCATGCACATAGATTGTGAATCCACCAACGCAATTCATCCTTTGTTTCCTTGTCCAAGGAGATCAGGTCCCCATATGATGTTCCCTCGCGAAGATAAGCATTCTTCAACCGTTGGAGAGCCTGATAGTGAAGAGGAGCCAGGAACACTGCTTGTATTGATGATGTCAACAGGCCGATGAGTCTCGCAGAGTGAGATGTGGCCTGACTAGTGCCCTGCAAAGCTCCTTGCGAATCGTTCGGATTTTGGATGCGGGCAGGCTCAAGGAGTCTTCTTCCGAGTTCACAAGGAAATCCAAGAATTCCATGCGTCTGGATGACGTCAGGCAGGATTTCTCCCAGTTGATGAGGAAACGGATCGGTCCTGAGCCATGATCAGAATATCTTTTGCGTGACTTGGATACGCTGTCACGGGCGCCCTGAGGTACGCCAGAAACATGCTGTTTCTGAAAGCCGATGGGGAGTCTGAGGGGCGCACCAGTAATGTTTGGGAAATAGTTTGGGACAAAGCCGAGGACATAGAGCCCATCGCAGTCATAATGTGTCAAGGACTGCGCTTTCACCCTGCGGGGATCAGGGTCCACAGCCAAGGGGGGGAGCCAGCCAACATGGTTTCGAAGGTTGTACCCAACTCCCCAGGGGTAGGGAGACATACAGGCACCTTAGGCAGGTGTGGCGGGACCTGTTTGGGAAATGCTACGTGTACTTCTCCCCGTTTTATATTGTATTCCTTTGTTCTACCTACTTCCTGTTCGGTAGAGCTCATACGAATGGGTTCCATTCGTCTCCCAAACGGGGACCGCCCCAAGACCTCATTTAGAATGTTTAGTTAAATCTGAGGTGTGAAAACCACAAACGGCAAGAGAAGCCTCACGTACAAATGCCGTTCAGGGGGAGCATTCGCGGATTGCTTCTCGTCTCGTTTGGTTTCCCCAATGAGGACCTCCCCAGTGCCCCTTGGAATGTTCGCACCAATCAACTAGAATGTTGGCCACTTGCAACATAAGTGTGAAACCGCAAGGGAAGAAATTAATGAGTGCTTCCCTATAGATGAACGGCGGGCCAGGGGGAGCATTTGTGTCGCAAAAGGAGACGCTTCCCTTACCTGGTTTAACCCAAGGACCCTGCGAATGGTGGCTGTTCGTGACGAGTACCGTTCTGTGGGTCCCTGAGATTGGTCGGGACATTCCTTGGGGACAATGGCGGTTTGGCAGGCTTTGTGTGGCTGAGAGTCACAGAGGCGGGAAGCTTTCCCGCGATGGGACTCCCAGGTACAAAGGCTCATGGGATAAAGACTCCTGGTCACCGGAGGTGGGAAACCCTGAGGATGGGTAGCGGGAACTGGGGACAAAGGGACTAGAGTTCCTGTCACATGCATAGGCCCCTGGGAGGGGGCACTGAGTGGCGGGAACAGGGGACAAAGGGACTGGGCTTCCAGTTCCATTGTGCGGCCCCTGGGAGGGAACATTGTCATTGTGTATGATCCACCCCTTGCATGGGCAAAGTATAAAGCCAAGTGTGGCCAATAAAGTTGTTGTGAGGGTTAGTCACCCAAACTAGCACACAAGGAACAGAAGGGAGCTCACCAGGGCTAAAGACATGAGACAGGAAGAGTCAGGCACAGACAGAAAGGAAATAAAATGCTGTGAAAATCACAAGATCGTGGTGAAAAATCCACAAATTCGCAAGGAAAAATGGGTGAATTTGTATCTCGACCCAGGTGCATACGCGTGCTGAAAGCTTGTAATAAGACAATAAACTAAAAAGGTAACAAAAGCCACCGAATGGTCAGGTACGAATGCAATGGGAAATAGACAAACAGGTGCCCCAAAATGGCATGAAAAGTACCGAACGGAGGTGCGAAACCCTGCAAAAGATTGCCAAAACAGGCTCGGATCCCGAGACAGAAGCCAAAGAGAAGCAGAAAAAAAATGGGTAGATACAAGTACCCAAGGAAAGACAACCAAGCCACAGAACGATGATAAAAAGGAAGCAAAATCAAAGGGGAGGATACACCACCCCAAGTGAGGGAAGGGAAGAAACCCCCCCACCCCTTCAGCTGGTCTGGGACCCCAAGCACAGAACCAAACAAAAAACAGGAACAACAAACAGGTCTGTAAGGTAAACCCAAAGTAAATCGTAAATTGTAAATCAGAGCCGGCCTGGAATTCTGTTACCAGTGCGGCCATCAGCGTGGTATGGTGATTTGACGATACGTGGAGGTTTGAAATGGTGTGAAAGAAAATCGCGGACTGCACCATAACTAATATAAGCTGTAGTGGTTATGGTGCTTCTTTATATTGTACCTTTGCTCCTCATACTAATTTATTACTTGCTGTGTTACAGCGCATGGATTGGGGCCTGAATAAATGCAGGCTTTAACCCCTTAAGGACACATGACATGTGTGACATGTCATGATTCCCTTTTATTCCAGAAGTTTGGTCCTTAAGGGGTTAAATTAAAGGACCACTATAGGCACCCAGACCACTTCAGCTTAATGAAGTGGTCTGGGTGGCAGGTCCAGCTAGGATTAACCCTTTTTTCTATAAACATAGCAGTTTCAGAGAAACTAAGAGATTTTCACAGTGAGAAGACGCCAGCGTCCATAGGAAAGCAATGTGAATGCTTTCCTATGGACTGGCTGAGTGCGTGCGCGGCTCCTGCCGCGCATGCGCATTCAGCCATTGACGGAAGAAGAGGGAGAGGAGAGGAGGAGGAGAGTCCCTCGTCCGGCACTAGAGATAGAGGTAAATTTAACCCCTTCCACCCCCTTCAGCCCGGTGGGAGGGGGGCCCTGAGGGTGGGGGCACCCTCAGGGCACTATAGTGCTAGGAAAACGAGTATGTTTTCCTGGCACTATAGTGGTCTTTTAATGACAACAGATTAGCAATTTAGCATTAGAGGAGAAAAGGGAAAATTAGCTTGCACTGCAGGTAAAACATTAAAACTGGGGGTCACCTTTTTCTCACTTGTCTTTAAAATGTTGCTGTGTAAAGCTTTAAAATCACAAGGAAAACGCATCATTCTCAGAACCAGCCCGAAGCATGTAACAGGATTCTGAATTAAATCCCTTGTTTTGCAAATCGAGCTGTTATTGTGGCGGAAATCATTACTCACAGAGGACAGTACTGCGTGGTCCACTGGAAGAAGAGGAACAACTAAAAGGCCTGCAGTTTTACTTCTCCAATCTTCAAACGAAAAATACAGATCTTACGTTAAGCCTTACGTAAATCACAGCTTCTTGGACGTTAAAATGTGTTTCTGCGTATATTTTAGCTGTTTTGAGTTGAAAACTTGTGTTTTTATTTTCAAGTGAGTTATGTACACGTTTGATCTTGGCAAAATATGGCGAAAGTCCGAGTACTAATAATTTTCCGCCTTCCTTGCTCTGTCACAAGTAGAACATCACGGACAATTACATCTGCTCACATCATGAACAGTAACTAATTATGGCATCTTATTGAGCCCATGTACGAAGATCTATAGATCCCTTTAGAGACCAATCTTGCGCACAATGTGGCTCCTGGTGACTATTTGTTCCATGAGCTGACAATCCGTGATGGCGAAGCCGCGGTGGCAGTGTGTCAGATCCCGCATTTTTCCTTTGCTTATCTCTCGCCAAGTCCAACATGCAAGCCACTTTAATCTATAAATTTACTAGCGATTTTCTGAGCACATTTCACATATTTTATTCTCTATAAAATAATATCACGTCATTTTGGCGTGATAGTGTGATAGTCACACTTTAAATTATAGTTTTTGACAGTCATATTATTTTATGATCAAACCACTATGCTTATATGTAGCGTGTTCACGCCCTTGTCATAAAAACATTTGTGTTTTTTTTTTTTTTTAAGTATTAGAGATCTTTGAAGTAAGCTAAATAAAACCGATCATAAAAATAAAATCAATATATTCAGTTGCAGAATCACAGGGCAGCTTGATACATGATGCCTCGGATATTATGAAAAGCAATTTTCGTCCTTTGTTAATTTTACTGCCATTATCTTTTATAGTCTCTTTTCTTTGAGTACAGTGTGCTGTCTATCTATGTATGTAATGTAGCTAAAAGGTATTGATTTTGGAGGGAAAAACAGCCACTTTTTGCAGACTATGACTCACCCACGGCCAAGTTGGACCGTTTCACTTCACTGAATCTGTTCATTATGAGAGCCTTTTCGATTAACTTACTAAATGGCCAAAGGTACAGAATGAACCGAAGACACTGATCATCTGTACGGCTAACAGTTGCAATGTTTTAAAATCATCTGTAATAGCGAAGGTATCATGCTAAGCACCATAACAACTTTGTGTTACTGTGAAGGCTATGGCACTGAGAGTACCCTGCGCCCCATTTCCATTTGGAGATTATCTTAAAAATTCAGCTTGCTGCAGCTATTACAATTACACAGACAAAAATGTAAACGTAACAAGACATATATGACATACAGGGACAGTAGGTGAAGAGGGCCCTGTACAAATGAGTTTACAATCTAAAGCTTCTCCCAGACATTCACAAACTCCAAAAGGATTTTTTGTTTATTACTGTGTGAGATCTATCCCACTTTTGCTTGCATTATGTATAATTTTTATTTTGGTTTTGTATTTTTTAAAATATTTGTAAAATTTATATATGTATCTATATAAATTGTTCAAATAAAATTCCTACCATTTGTGTACCCATTGAAGTGACTCTGTCAGCTTTCAGATTGTAGCACTATAAAACCGGTATATATTAATTTATGTAACTAAAACTGAATAAAGAACTTTTTTTTCTGAGGGTTTTCCATGACTATAATGCGTTCATTGTATCATCAGGTAGAGGAATGTTGGGTTTCCTGTTACCTGCACAGTGGAATTCTGGGAATTAATCTGTTCAATTCCGACAGATGCGGGTTACTTTTTGTATTCTGCAACTGTGTCTGAGAAGCAGAATGTTGAATAAGGTTTAACTTTTACGTTGCATTTTCAAAATGTCCGGCTCAACATTGAAATGGTCGTATGTTCGAGCTGCCATTACTAAACTTGTACACAAATCCTATTAAACTGCGTCAAAAAGAATCAAATTCCTGTTAATCTGTACCCAAACGAATCCGTCTGGGATTTATCAGTGGAATCTGAAGGAGAAGTTCGTCCGAGCATAGATTAAAGGAACACTATATATATCAGCTCAACCGAAAGGAACTGAAGCAGAACAATAAAGATACAGTACCTTACTACCAGAGGATATGTAGAAGCTTGTGATAGATAGATGCACTGTTACTGTTTGCCTGCCCAATTGTTGCAGCTGCATGATTTGAATTCAATCCAAGTATTATTTCACGAGAACCGTATCCCACTTCCTTTCTGTCTATGGTCTACACTCTACAGCATCATTATGGAAACTAACAAATACAGAAAAATGGATACTACACAATGGATACTACACACCCACCTGCCCCCCTTCCCCCAAAAAAAGAGTTATGTGTGCACTATCCCCAATCCCGATTTAAATACCTTGACTTTTTTTAGTTTGCTCCAGTGGACATTCAAGTGGAAGATCACATGCCACGTCAAGGCTTACTTGACGTGGCCTACTTGCCCCAGACGAAGGCGCACTATTGTGGTGCGAAACGCGCCAGACGTTTTTATGCTTTCTTGATTTTTGTTTAATTTGATTTAATTGGGCTTGGTTTTTATAGGAATATGGAGACGGTGATTTGGGCTTAGTTAGTTTAGAATCATGCCGGGGTTATCGTAGTGTTTAGTAACAGTTGGTGGGCTGGTCGGCCAGACCTAATTGGGCAAGAGGAATTTTTTCCATGGACATTCTCTTATTTATTTAACTCAGACCCCTTCGAGGTCTAATAAGATTGTAGGGTATTTACATTCGGAGGCATCTGGAGTGTTTGTTAGAGTCAGCCTAACCCACATTTATCTGCTGACCCGAAGTTATGTTTGGGCATTATTAAAGGGTCCTTTACGTTATAAGGGTAGGAGCAAGAGATCTACCAATTTTTCTGTCGGCTGCCCTCATTCCTCATCCAGCCAACTAACACTGCTACATTTTTTCTGCTACTTTATTGGTAATAAATGTTAACTTGATGTAATACGATGTTGCAATATTATTACAATAACTTTTATATAATTTAGTAGCCTCTACAGGACTTTTAAATCCAAGTACATTCCTTCCATTTGTGTCCATATTTAAATGGCTAATCTTACACCCCTATTTTTTTTATTTTTTTTTAGATATTTAGTAAACCCCCTCATATTTATCCTGGCATCTAATAAAGGACCTCTCTAAAATATTAGCACTGGCTATGTGAGGGTATTGTCTTTTGAGATCTTTTTAGACTCAAATGTTCCAATAACCAGTAGGTTAATAAGTTTTTTGTTATCGTGAATTCTCTGATTACATATTCTTTATATGGTCTATTTTTGTAAGGGTAATTCCAACACCTTTGGTTACATTGGGGAACAATTCTTTGATCACGTCAAGGCTTATCTCTTAGGCAGTAGGGGAACTATCACAGGTGTTGCCGGTGTGCTGTACCGGGGCCCACACGCACGCTGAGTGCATGGACCATCCGGTGGGTATTAATGGCTTTATTGCTGAACAGGGGCCAAGTTGGGGCTCTGCGGCCCGTTAAGAGAGCGAAGGGCCCTCTGTAGTATTGGCTGCCTGGGAGGAAGTAAGCTTCTTACAGACTGCACAGGCGGGGGGGAAAAACGCGGTGGCGGCTGCATAGGCAGAATGGAGTGATACGAGCCAGTAAAGAGCAGCTCCAGAGTTCAGACCCCACACTCCCATTAACTACAGCCAGCAGCAGGACCTCAAGCAATGCACCCTCCTACACACAAAAGGTACAGGTGGGTGGCTGCAAATATAAAACTTATGACATGCATGTGTGTATTATAGTGTGTTTGTATCTGTGTGTCAATGTGTGTGTGTGTATCATAGTGTGTTTGGATCTGTGTGTCAGGCTGTGTATACATCAGTGTGTGTGTATATTTGTGTCACGGTGTGTTCATGTGTCTGTGTGTGTGCATATGTCTGTATGTGTGTATATGTGTGTCGGGGTGTGCATCTAATTGCCAGGGTGTGCATATGTCAGTGTGTGTATCTATATGTCAGAGTGTGTGCATGTGTCAGTGTGTGTATGTGTCAATGTGTGTGTCTCTGTGTTTGTGTGGATCTGTGTCAGGGTGTGTATATGTCAGTGGGTGCATGTGTCAGTGTGCACATGTGTCAAGGTGTATGCATATGACAGTGTGTGTATGTATCGATGTGTATCTGAATTTGTGTGTATGTGCCAATGTGTTTATATGTGTGGCAATGTGTATGTATATCTGTGTAAGTATATATGTGGCAGTGTATGTGGGGATCTACTTTGGACACTTTTGCACTAGATGGGTGCCCAAAAAACTTTCTTGCACAAGGGCCCTCTCTATATTAGTTCTGCCACTGCTCTTAGGCGAGATCTGCACTAACAATTCACCTTGCTACCTTTAGCTATAAGGTAAAACCTCTAACGAGACAGAGAGGGGTATTTTTTTAAAACTGCTACACACTTATTAAGCCTTAATGGGGAACACATGGGGTGAGCTGCAGCATTGTAACAGGATATTGAGAAAGGGGTCTAATGAATGTGGACCTTAAATAGGGACTTTCCCTCTTAAAGTGCGATAGTTGGGCAGCATGGACATGAACCATTATGTTATTATGTATCATCTTAATATTGCTTTTACTGTCCCTTTAATCGTTCAGTGAGCTGCAATTGGTATTCGGTATGCTATGTGTATGCTGCTCTAGAACCCACCTCTCCTCACACACGATTCATTTACTTTAGGACAGGTTTATTCTCAGTGTTACAGGTCACCATAGTGAGGGAAAATGTCTGAATGCTTTATAGATAAGGGCTGATAATCAATTCTCTAGAGGTCTCTTGAGAAAGCAAGGTCAATGACTGCCTTCAATATGTTTCAAGTAGCCTCTGGCAGCCTTCCATAATTTGGTCTGAGATCCTAAGATTTAGTACGAACTGGTACCTGGGACCCACTCCCATGCTCATAGTTAGTGCCTGTAATGTGTGACCTTATTATGTGGGTATTTGTGAAACATGCCATATGACCTTCACATGTGAGATCTGAACTAGACTTGTGGCAATTAATGGGTCATCCGAATTCCGTAACTCAGAATCTTCACTAATAAACTGAACCAGTTTGTTAAACCAATTAACGTGGATGACTAATGGTAAAGGTCAGTCACTCAATCAAATGAATAAACCAGAGATCAGCTGGATCGCGCACAAAAAAATCACACCCGATGGTTTGCCCCAGTGCGGGCCAGGGTAAAGTGATCTGACTACCTGGGCTTTCTTGCTCTATTGCAGTGATGTGACCACTGCTCCAACCAGCCAATACATTGCACACACCATATGACATATAAATATTTTGTATATAATTTGCAGTCCTTTGGAATAATTTTTAGGAATTATTTGCATGGACGAAATTGGAACAAGCTGAAACAACACATGAACAATATTTGGATGGCTGAACAAAAAAAGTTTTTTTGACAAAGTGATTCAGCCGAACCAAATTTCTCCACCGTAACCCTAACCTAAAGTATGATGGGTGATGGAGGAATTTGGGTTGTTTTATCAACATGTAGCTAATTTTCTACCGTTTTCAGCCATGAGTTAGAATCCTAGATAACCCAGGTTAACGAGGGATGGATAAGAATCTAACTAACAAGGATTCGACAACCAAATAGGGATATAGGACCTATTACCGGTCCATAGATTGTGTATGGAGACAAAACAAAGAGATCAAAGAGACCATGTTAACTGTTGTGAGGGTACTCATGGCCAAATTCCTGCATCTTCACAAAGCATCTTCCCCCAGGCCTCGCACCCTGTGTCAGTTTAGATTTCCGCCTGCTAGCAAAACTTCATACCCAAACCAGTTCATACCAACTCACCAACGCCTCCTGCACTGAGCATCCATTTCCCGTTCTACCAACCTCGTTAATCTACTTTCTATTGATCCTTTGAGTTTGACCAAGTGCATTGGTTCAATTCATTTCTATGAGGAGATGCTGATTGGGCAAGACTGTGTTTGACTTGTCTCAGCCAATCCTATGGGAAAGCATTGTGATTGGCTCAGACCACCACTTCTGATGATGTCAGCAGACAGCAGGCAGGTCAGAGGCAGACAGGCGCAGAGCCAGCAGCTGCAGACTTGAATACAAGTAATATTTTACTATATTTAGGGAAGCAAGAGGGGGTAAGAGGGGATATATGTTGGTTTTAACACAATAGGCTCAGGAATACATGTTTGTGTTTCTGACCCTATAGTGTTCCTTTAAGTAGCCTTGTAAAATTTAAAATTGTATTTTTTTGTGTGCACTGTTCCCTAATCTGTATTTTTTCTGAAGTCTGGCCATCACCAGGACCAGTAATGCATTTTCCTACCTCTGTCCTATCGTACGATCTTTCCTATATATATATATATATATATATATAGTGGGATTAAATAAGCCATACTAAATGTAGCACATGCCAGGTTAAAACCAAGCAATTAACTGAGAAACACCAAAGAACGAACTGAAAAGGTTACTAGAACAGCTGTACACACGTATGAAAAATATACACAAGAACCAACAACAGTCTGATCACATATCATAAATGGGGCTGACATAAATAGGCATTAAAGGGACACTATAGGCATCTAAACAACTTTAGCTTAATTAGGTAAATTAGGTGTATAGATTAGGCAGTCTCACTAATCAGTTCTCTGCCATTTAGGAGTTAATCACTTTTGTTTCTGTTTATGCAGCCCTAGCCACACGTCCCCGGCTGTGACTGACACAACCTGTATTTAAAAAATGGTGTCCTTTTCAACCAGACGTTAACTTGCGTTAAACGTTTTTATCTCCTGCTCTGTAAATTAAACATTAATCACACACAGGAGGTTCCTGCAAGGTCTAGAAGGCTATAAACATAGCAGGAGATCAGCAATTCTAAATGAAACAGAATGTGCAGTAAAGGAAGTTTAAACATTGTTTCCAGAAGTGTTTAGAAATGCTGCGCATGCCACATGCAGGGAGGTGTGACTAGCGTTAAAAACAAAGTGATCTAACGCCTAAATGACAGATAATTGAGCAGTGAGACTGCAGGGGCATGATCTATACACCAACACTGCTTCATTAAACTAAAGTTGTTTTGATGCCTACAGTGTTCCTTTAACTGGCAGTATCCACAGTCATAACCAAAATCTCCAAGTGTGACAATATGTAAAGTGTGTAGTTGCGTGTATATTTGCATCCCTTTTTTTTAGCAGTGTTTCTGACAGGCTGGCACAGAGCAGGTCAATATCACAGTCCGCAAAACCAATATAATCAGTAAAACCCTTCCGCTTCCTCCATCCTTCGTCGTAGAGCAATCGATGGGCCTGGTAATGTAAACAGACGACCTGATTACATCAGCAGCATAATGGGAATTACACTGGTGATCAATAGAGTACTTTCCACTAGCACGCAGATAAACTGCCTTTGCTGGGTTGTCGACTGGCCGTGGACTATTCCCCTTTTCTGGTCTAGTCATTGTTTTATCATTCTAATGGTCGTGGGGAGGGGAGTCACTCACTAAACAAAGAATTGGAAACGGAATTGTAAGACTTTAGCCGGAAAAGTCAGACTGTGAAAATTCTCCAAATCAGCATTTTGTCTACATTATAATTTGACGGTTTTACACTATTTTGTAAAAATTTTTTTATTTGGTTGAATAATACTTAAACTACACAATGGCATTTTAATTTCAGAATTCAGGGAAATGTACGAAATTTTACATGAAATTGCAATCAGATATTCACGTAACGTTAAGATTGTCCTTGAATACACTAATTCGATTTGGAATAACTCAGGGTCTGCTAAGATTGTTAATCCCGAAACCGAATAAATTATACGCAAAGTAAGAAATTAACAAGCTAAGTGGCTCTTATCCCCCGCCCCCCCTCCCCCCCCATGGAGTTTATTCAATAAACAGCTATTTTATTGAACTAAATTGCGAAAACCAAGCTGCAAAATTTAGACAAAAATCGTTAATTTGGAAATATTCGCCAACACCGCTACAATCACAGGTTTGCTGTTTCAATCTAAATCCCCTTGAGTTCAGCATTTAGTAAATAAGCCCTACTCGTCCACGGTTTCAGGATTGTATCAATAACCGTAGCGTAGTGTTGAAACCTAGCTGACTTCTGCAGAGATTAACCAGAACAACTTGCTGTAATTAGAAGTGACACATTGAAAAATGATCTAGATACAGAAACGCGTATTAAGGGATATAAATAGAGGCACCAAACGCCGCTGACCTGCACAATGTCCCTGAAACAGAAGGCTCCTTTAGATTACTTTTCAAAAGGAGACAAGTGTTTCAAGTTGACCTGGCATTGATGTGCTTTTAGTGCCAGTATAGCTCGCGAAACGCACAGAAACTGGTCCAAAGAGAAAATGTCTTTAATATGTGGTGTATATATTCACAGGGTTGTTCACTTAATCGAGAATCGCCAAGAATTCAAAGTGAGTTTTAAATTTAAGGCCAAAATAGCTGATCTGGAGAAATTCCCCAACTCACATACTCCTTCAGTTCGGCTACTTTGCCTTACAGTAATGTTTACAGTTCTGGTGTTTTAGACTAATTTACAGGGAAATTGTAGTGCTAAGAATACAAAGTTGTATCCCTAACACTGTAGCACCCCATAGTGCCCCCCTCCATTTTTGCATTCCTGCAGCGCTGAAAGGGTTAAAAACTCTTTTGTCACTTACCGGATTCCAGCACCAATGTCCCTTGGCCCTGGTTCACGCTCCTCCTCTGCCGGGGGGGGGGGGGGGTGTAAGGAACATGCGCGGGAAGCGCCGTGATCTCATTAGGACAGTAGACTACCTATGGGGTTTTAGCTGACGCTGGAAGTCCGCTAAGCGACCGGAAGCGCCACTAGAGGTGCAGTTAACCCTACAAGGTAATTATTGCAGTTTATCAATAACTGCAATAATTAACATTGCAGGGTTAAGGGGACAGGGACACTTCAATGAGCTGAAGTGGTCTTGGTGCCCATAGAGTCCCTTTAAATTCACTTAGGATTCTTGACAATTCACAATTTTGAGAATAACTCAGAGTAAATTCAAAGCAGAATTGCAAAATTTAGACTTAAATAACAAAACTGCCTCTATATTTTAGAAGACCTTTAATGCCACAACAGCCATTGCTAGCATATCAGACAACATAAGGAGATTGCTTAGTACGGTCATTGGTTTTGACTCAACTTGTAACAAATTTAAATCCGAATGGTTAAGCTAAGACTAAAATAGTCAAGTTTTCACTATAGCCGAGTTGGTGAATTTTTCCAGTTTAGCTACTTCAGCCTGAATTCTGCCATTCATATTTTAATTTGTTGCAAGTCGGAGTTTATAGAATAAAGTGTGTGTTTGTTTTGCCAATGTTGCAAATGAAATTATATCCAAAGCCGATTGTTAGCTGCGACCCATTTGCCTGAGGTTGCCAGTTGAATGCAAATGGAAAATATTTTCCTGGACCTTGCAAACTCGTCTGTTGGCACAATGTACTTGGTAATGAGTGAATGACGTTATTGTCCCCCGAGAACAGCCCCGATGGACATGTCCTGCTCCGATCTTTCCTCTTCCCGACAGGTGCAGGATGCAGGTGGACTTACCTTCCTGAATTCTTTCAGCTCACCATAACTTACAAATTGATAGTGATACATACAGGGTTAATCACTAAAGGGAGAATTCGAATTGAATTCAAAGTGAGAATATTACATTTTAGACCAAAGTAAATGATTTAGAGATTTTTCCAGCTCAACTATGTTTGACTTTAATGTGACTGTGTTTATGGAGTATGGACCGTGGACACAGGTTATAGTCAGGTCAAATGTTCTAGCAAACCATACCGCCTGTGTGACAATAGATTGTGATTGTTTGCAATTTATTCTTCATTACAACAGCTACAAACAGAATTCTCTCTATTTTAATGAAAGCATATATTAGGGGACTACTTTTAACATAGATGTGGTTTATTCGCAGAGTAGTGATTGTGGGCCACTGAAGTGAATTGCTAAATTATAACTTAATCAAACACATTTTTTAGCTTGAAAGCAATACTCTGCGCAGCTAGATCACTGCAGGTCGTTGTAGTGGTAATTTTGATTTAAGTTGCTCTGTCAGTCCTTCAAAATACTTCTGAGAATATAATAAAAATGTAATCTTTATGGAATGCTCATGAAGACTGAACTAGAATTTACTGAAATCAAAACATGTCAATAGAGAAAAATCTCTAACCAAAGCTATCTCTGTAAGAATAAGGCATTGCCTTGCTTATTGGAAGATAATAACTATGGACGCTTCTTTGACCTTGTGCGACCCTCCATAGACATCGGTGTTGTACTCTCGCACATGCAGCAGGAGCTGAAGATCGAATTTGAGGCGGCTGTGGATAACATCCGGTACATATACCTCACCTTTGCTTGTACCCCTGGGCCAACGCAGCCCAAGCGGTGATGTCATCACAGGGGTACTTTGCAAAACATGCAAATACGTCAGAAGGTGAAAGAGTCTCTTTAATATTAAACCATTTAGGAACAATTTGATAGAAGCGATGGGTCTTCATGGCACCTTGGAACAACCCCTTTTCAGCCACATTGATACTGTAGAGTTAACACATTATCAATTACAATTTCGTCTGGCTTGTACAATATTGATTTGCTGTGAAATGAGACCAAAATAGTTAAACTAAAATGCTAACCCTTCCCTATAAAGCTCTAACCAACTCTAGCCCCTCTTACATTTCTTAACTGATTCTTAGGTATGCCCCCTCTCGGTCTCTCCGCTCTACCGGTGACCTGACTGCTGACTACCCCAGGAACACCTCCACTCATTGCCCAATAAGACCTTGCTATGTTGGGTAAGGGCAACGGCTACAGCTTTATTGATAATTAATGCCAGCAACTATTCACCACTGTCGGCTGTTGGGATGGATCACCAACAGACAGGTCTATCCCGTTAAACCATGAGTCCGAAACAGCCAGCCCCCTGCCCCCTGCAGTCAGCTCCCGGCAGGCTGCGACTCCCCAATCCTCCTTGGCACCTTCTTCCGCTTATGACTGCGCTGGCCAGGACTCCCGCATGCTGTGACAAAACAAGAAGAGACAGAAAACAAAAGCACACACAGACAACGACCAACAATTACACTAACCCCTAGGAAGGGAGGGAGGGAAAGTCAAGAACCCTGCACTTTTCCCAGCTGGTAAGTTCCCACCCAGCTGTCCCCTTTATATATCCAGTCCCCATATTGTCATAATGTATCCATCTTGTCCCATCCCCTTATTTCTGCACCAGTCATGTCCCCCCCCCCCCCCCCCCTTCCTTATCAGTCCAGGGAGGGTCTTTCTCCTGTCTGCTGCTCGCACCCTTACTGCAAATTCACGCCTGCAAGACTTCTCACGGGCGGCTCCGGCTCCTTTGGAAAAGCCTGTCTCCCCGTGTCAGACTCTCCCCCAGTCTTCAATCCTTCAAGAAGTCCCTCAAAACCCATCTTTTCAGGATTGCTAATGGCCTCCAAGAGTATCTTCCATCTTTCAAACCTTCCTCTCACTCTCTCCTAAAGGGCCACACTCCACTCTCACCTCCGCTACTTTCCCACCACGTTTATTTGCTGTCTCCCTCAATACCCTTCCTATTGTGTTTTTATACCCCACCTCCTCTAGATTGAAGGCTCGTTTGAGCAGGGTCTTCAGCTACCTATTTTTTCCTGTTACATTTTGACCAGTGGTGTATCCTGGTTTTGTGCTGCCCTAGGCAGGACAAAACTCAGGTGCCCCCCTCCCACCCACGCCACCCTCACCCAACCCTCCCCCCCCACCCGCGCCACCCCCACCGAACCCTTCCCCCGTCCCGCCTTCTAAATACACACACACACACATTCACTGACAAATACGCATACACTAGGTAACAGAAACACACTCACTAGCAGACACACACACAGTCTAACAGACACACACACAGTCTAACAGACACACACTTACAGACACACACACTGACATACACACACACTAACACACACACACACACAGACCCACACACATACAGACATACACACACACACATACAGACATACACACACACACACACACATACAGACATACAGACATACACACACACACTAACAGACACACACACAGACCCACTAACAGACATACACACACTTACAGACATACACTTACAGACATACACACACACACACTAACAGACATACACACACACACTAACAGACATACACAGACATACAAACACACTCAATCACTCACATATTTAATACATTTTTTTTTTTTTTTTTTATTTAACCCCCCCCAGCCTCCTTACCTTTGGGAAAGCTGGGGGGGGGATATCTGTCTCCCTGGTGGTCCAGTGGCTGCTGGGAAGTGCGGGTAGGTGGGTGGGCGGCCGGCGAGGGAGCACTTCCTCTGAGCTGTCTGCTCAGCTCCCTCGCGCGCCGCAGAGTGATGCTGGGAGGCGGAGCCGGAATATGACGTCATATTCCGGCTCCCAGCCTCACTCTGCGGCGCGCGAGGGAGCTGAGCAGACCGCTCAGAGGAAGTGCTCCCTCGCCGGCCGCCCACCCACCTACCCGCACTTCCCAGCAGCCCGCCGGCCGCCCAGCATGCCTTGTTAGCCGCAAGGCTAACAAGGCATTTGCCCTGGGCATTTGGGGGCGGCTTTTTTTGCCGCCCCCTGAAAAATGCCGCCCAAGGCAAATGCCTTGTTTGCCTCGCGGCAAATACACCCCTGATTTTGACATTGTTATTGTCTCATTAGTAAATCCCCCTCTTATTGTAAAGCGCTGCGGAATAAACTGGGGCTATATAAATACCAACAATAATAATAATAATAAACAGAAAAAAAGTTGAATTGGAGAATTTTTCCAAATCGGCTATTTTGACCTTCAACATGACATTCACTACAATTAACATTTTATCGAATAACTCTGTCAGCCAATCATTGCTGCTCAGGCTGGACAAATCTGGCAACAATAACGCAGAATCCTTCATTCGAGATGGGGGTGGCACTTCGATGCCAGGAAGAGCGTGGTTTCGATCAAACAATTCTTAGCTAGTTTGATATTAATATGAGGGGTGGGACCAGGGCTCTGTACAGAGAGAGGTTCGATGCTTAGAGTGTTCCTGGAAAATGTACTATTCTACAGGTTTTCAATTCGCTCTTGGTAAATAGATCCCAAATGTTCCGAGGAACCCATAGCCAAACATTTCAATGGACGATAATTTGGAACCCTATTCCTATTCCTCAGATTTTGAATGCCTTTGAGCATGCCTAGCAAATACAGGAAGTGATTGTATAATCTCTGAGATGTATTATAGTTGTCTGAATTCTGACTGGATTGGTCAGGGGGGGCAAACGCGTTCCCAACTACCACCCCCCCAAAAAAGTGTTCCTCTTTGGGTATTGAATTAAGGCGGCAAAGGTCCTGTATTGAAAATATGAATTGTTATTAATTAACCCCTTAAGGACCAAACTTCTGGAATAAAAGGGAATCATGACATGTCACACATGTCATGTGTCCTTAAGGGGTTAAATGATTTAGATAAGTGATAGAGATAATCCATGTTCTGCGCGGTTACAGGGTTAATAGTTTGCAGTAGCCCATAGTCAGGTCATTTATAAAGCCCCATAT
Organism: Pelobates fuscus; assembly: GCF_036172605.1. Classification (NCBI taxonomy): domain Eukaryota; kingdom Metazoa; phylum Chordata; class Amphibia; order Anura; family Pelobatidae; genus Pelobates; species Pelobates fuscus. Next base: position 290,150,175 of record NC_086322.1, read on the forward strand.
GCAGTTATTTAATAGCGCTGCACCTGTTAACCCTGTGCACGCTGAGTTGCATTGACATTTCTATGCTTATAACTTCGGGCAGTCACATTATTACAAAAAAATTTGTTTTCTAAAGTTTTGTTTCCCTTTTAGTACTTTTTGGAGCTGAGGGGGAGGGGGGTTAAAATCAGTTAAAAAGTATTAACCCTTCTACACCTGGCTACCCCTTACAACAAACATGTTTTTAAGCTTTAGAGGTCTTTTTTTTGTTATACAGTAAAAACATGTTCCTGCTCTTTTATATATTTTGGCTTTTAACCCTTTCTATAATGCCATTGATGGGTGAGTGCCTAACTTTACCCAGTAGAAATGGCTGTTGCAAGGGTTAATGTCCCAGTAAACCCACTGAGGATAAGTTTAAATTCTCAGATTCGGGGGGGCGGGGCCTGACTGCGGAACGGAGCAGTCGCATGTCGCTGCTGCTCCGGTTTTCAACCGTGCTCACTGCCGAATACCGACAGATTGAGGCTGTAAATCACATTACAGCAACTCCCAAACGACTGGGGCCACCGTGACCTACGCGTAGACACCAGGAAAGCTGATCTTAACACCGATCCCGACTCGCACGAGGATGCGGCCTTCGAGCATGGCGGCGGGGGGAGAGACGGCCACTCTCTCGCCGCTGAAACAAGCTACGGGACAAGGTCTGTGCCTCCGTCCCCCCCCCTATGGACCGGCGGGGGTTATCCCGGTCCCCACCAACGGGACATACGCAAAATCAGAAACTGCAACCTCCCACCTAAGACGGGACTCCGGAGGTTCTGGGCCCAGCCATTTAACGGACACCTCAAAGAGCACACTCCTTAAGCCGCCCAGAGACGCACTAGAGTTCCTAAACCAGCTAGGCACACGCATGTGGGGAGGACACATGCCCAAGGGACTGCCTTACAAACGAGAGATCAGAGCACTGGCGGCCTGGATCCGCCCGGCCGTCCGGCGCCAAATGAGGGTACTCCCCACACGAACAGCCAAGGTGGCATCCCAGCGGAACCACAGCCTAAGCGAAGCCTCTCCAAAACATGTCGGCAAACACGGGGCGGATGCAAGACCCGACTCATGCGAGCTCCTGAGCGCTTTCCAAGTAAACCGCAAACGCACCCAGCCACTAAAGGGGCCACACGCTCTTCTTCCGAGCTGGGGGTTCGTCAAGAGGTAACCCTCCCAAGCCACCCATCCACCCGAGGAGACAGCCGAGCACCGGCAAGCCCTTGGGCCCACGACCCTGTTGATGGGGTCAATGGAACTGTGGCAGGAACCCCTACTAAGGCCTCGGCCGAGGACACATGGTCCCCAGACACCAAGCAACAGGACAGAGCGGGCAGAGAGCGGGGAATCAGAAGACTCCAGGCAGACACGATGCCGAGAGTACCGCGTCAGACCACGGAAGGGTCTGCACCCGGAACCATCCCAGTGGCATCGGGTGACATCTCTCAACCATCCGCACCCCAGCCACCAGTCTAGACACTGAAAGGGACTTGGGACGCTTAACATTGCTGTAATTGTACAGCCGCACAGTACCGTTAATGCTGCTTTACTTTTCTCCCTTACCTTGGTTTAACCCCTTAAGGACCAAACTTCTGGAATAAAAGGGAATCATGACATGTCACACATGTCATGTGTCCTTAAGGGGTTAAACAACTCTGGGTAATCTTTCTCTACTTGCCCAGCTTGAAGGTCTAGGCCTCTTTCATTACAACGTTAATGCATGCAAATTGTGTAGCAACGTCCTAAGCCTGTTTAGCCTGAAACGAGCTCAGAATAACCGTTGACCAGGTTGCGTATCTCATAGCCTGTTTATTTCTATGTTATTTTCATGCCAAGTTAAGCATAAACTGTACGTCAGAAGATGCTCATTAGTTTTACCCGGGTTGCCTTTCCATGTGTGCAGGTAGTGGCTAATGTGTGGTGCCCACTAATATTACCAAACCGTACCACCCACCCCGCCCCCCGCCTTTTCCCTTCCCCAATTAAGACAGGAAACATAAATGTGGTATAAAACAGGCCACAGCTTTATTCATATATATAATTAATTAATTAAAACCAATTCAAATCATGTATAAAAGAATGTATATATTTAACTCAACAACCCGTCCTTGCCAACCGAACCTTAATAACCTTGGAGTACCTCTTTCCAGGGCACCTGCCCTCCCCCCTCGTCCAAGCTAATTGGCCTTCACCTTGGCCCACCAATTCCCCATGCCAACCCCTGGCCGCCTTTCCTGGCACGGAGGGCACGCCCAAATACCAAACCATTGCCCGAGGTTAGGGGAGGGACCAGACCCAGCATTCCTTCGTCCAGTATACACCTTTCCCAACAGGTTCGGCAAGGACCATACCCGCCACAAGCGCCAGCTGCATATAAGCCTAGATCAGCGGGCGCGACCCCCAACTAATGCCATGGCCTGTTCCAGCGCATCCTGCAGAGCCAGGTTGAAGAAATCCAACCCCACGTCGGTCAGGTGGACCCCGTCCGGGCGAAAATAGATCGCCGCATCTCGTTCAAAAATTCGGTGACGCACCGCAATGCCACCGACTCCGAGCACGAATTTTGCTACCCTTTTGTTAATCTTTATCCTGCATCGCTCAATAGCCCCCTGATCGCGGGCGCGCCCCCAATAGTTCCTGGAAACTATCCCCGACCAGACTAAACAAAGCTGCGGAAACAATACACGCAAGCGCGCTAAATCCCGCCTAATTATCTCCCCCAAACCCCATGCAGGCAGCGCCCCCAGATCGTTGCCGCCCAAATGAATCACCAACACATCTGGTGCCCCTAGGAAAGTGGCCAACTGCACAACCTCCGGCAAGAGCTGGCCCCATCTCATGCCCCGGAAACCAAACCAACGGACCTCCGCCAGCTCCCGAGGAATTCCAAGGCGTGTCCCACCCGGGCGTACCCCAGCCCGCTGGTGAGCCCAGTAGACGTACGAATGCCCAATCAGCCAGATCCTACGGCCGGGCCCTGTGGAGAAAACACAAGGGGGGAACCTATTAGCCGCGTGGGCCGTACATAGGACCGAAACCTCCCCGATTCCCACCTGCCAATCCTCTGAATAGCCTGATCCGAGAAACCCAGCCGAGAGGCCTCAGTTGCGGCCCCAATGCGGAAGGAATGACCCCCAAAATCCTTGCTAGGGATCCCCAGCCGATCAAGGGCGATGCGAAATACCCTAAGAAATTGAAATCGAGACAAGTAGGACCCATCTTCATGAGTTAACAGCGGGCCCGAGAGAACTGAGCGCCCGGAACTGTAAGCTAGGTATGCTGAGACGGGGCAAACCGCCGAATCCGGAATGGCACGAAGGGTAACCCACGTACCCCTGCCAAAAACGTCAGTCTTGGACCGGCGCAACAAAAATTGCACTGAATCGCCCGTGACAAATACATCCTGCAATAACAGCCCTCCAGGGGTCCCCCTGCTAGGGCTCACCAATTCCCCGACCCGAAGGGCCCCAAAAAAGGCGAAAGTAAAAGCCACCAAAAACAATCTAGACTCCGAAGCCGAAAAACAGATCTGCGGTAGCACCGAGGCGATCCCTAACAGGAGCGCGCCCGAAACCGGCCTCCGAGCATCCCGCACCCGCGGGCCTTTACGCCAACCGCGCATCGCAAGCTTCACCATGACGTGCTTTGTCACATCGGGCACCTGGGTCAAGTTAAACCAAAAACCAAGGCCCGATAGCTTCCCTGAAACAGTGGCCGGGGAACACCCGCTAGCCTCCCAGAACCAGAGCAAGCGTAACAGACCCTGGACCCTCTCGGCCGATGAGCTGAACCCACCGCAATCATGCTCAAGCGCGACCCAATCCCCCCAAGCCTTACCATACCGGGCCCATGTTGCCTCGGACACCGACGACCGAATCCACTCTCTTATTCGTTCAGCCCAAGGGACCAAAGTTCTGTGGGACAGGGGAGACCTTCCAGATCCGCTTCCGGAGCAGCCGATCGAAACACCTGCCATTGGAAACGAGAGAGAGCGTCAGCCGTGGTATTCACAACACCCGGAATGTGCACAGCGCGGCAAGACACGTTCAAAGACAAGCAACGTAAAACCAGACGCCGCAAGAGCCTGACCACCGGAGGGGAGGAGGCCGTTAGATTATTAATGGCCTGAACCACTCCTAAATTATCACAATGGAAAACGACTCGCCGGTCCTTGAACTCTCTACCCCACAAATGAACTGCCACCACGATGGGGAAGAGTTCCAGGAGGGCCATGTTCTTGGTAAGGCCAGCAGCAACCCAGGCCTCAGGCCAAGGTTCTGCGCACCATTGTGTCCCCAAGATCGCCCCAAAACCCGAAGCTCCGGCAGCGTCAGTGAACAGGTGAAGCACTGAATTCGACACCTCCGGTTGCTGCCAATAGGACCTGCCATTATACCCGTGTAAGAAAACCATCCATACTGCCAAGTCTTCCTTGAGCACCTTGGTTAAACGGATAAAATGGAATGATTTAACGATGCCAGCCGTGGCGGCCGCTAGTCGCCGGTTAAACACTCGTCCCATTGGCATAATCCGACAGGCAAAATTCAACTTGCCAAGGAGGGATTGAAGCCGTTGTAAAGTAATTTTTCGGAGGGAGCTCGCCTCGTGCACCGCCCTACGCAGGTCCTCTAATTTGTCATCCGGGAGCCGACATTCCCCCGAAACCGAATCGATCTCTATCCCAAGAAAGCTCAAGCACGTGGACGGGCCCACCGTTTTGTCGGGCGCCAGCGGCACGCCGAACCCACAGGCCACGTCGGCTATTGATTGCAAAACATGCGAGCATATCGCGGAGTTCGCGGGACCCACACAAAGGAAATCATCCAAATAGTGAAGCACGGAGTCATAACCGGACTCAGTCCTCACTACCCATTCCAGGAAGGAGCTAAAACATTCAAAATAAAAACAGGATATAGCACAACCCATCGGGAGGCACATATCCACGTAAAATCGTCCTTCAAAGGAACAGCCTAGCAAATGATGACACTCCGGGTGAACCGGCAGGAGGCGAAAAGCCGACTCGATGTCGGTTTTCGCCATCAGTGCACCAGAGCCCGCGGCCCGAACCATACGAACCGCTGCATCGAACGAGGCGTACGAAACCCGACATAGCTCCGCCGCAATGTCATCATTCACGGAACCCCCTTGGGGGTGCGAGAGATGATGAATCAACCTAAATTTTCCAGGCTCTCTCTTGGGTACAACGCCTAGTGGCGAAACACGAAGGTTCGGAAGGGGTGGGTCACGAAACGGGCCAGCCATGCGGCCTAAAGCCACTTCTTTAGCCAGCTTGTCCTTCACAACCTCCGGGTGTTCAGCAACGGAACGCAGGTTCCGACACAAACCCGATGCCGATCGAGCCCGATGGGGGATCCAAAAACCAGATGTAAAGCCATCCAGTAGCAAGGCAGCCGCCTTTTTGTTTCTATAACGTTTTAGCCACGGTTGCATCGCGACGACGTCCACCGGCGTCTTCGCCCTTAGCGCCCATGGCATCCCCCCTTTCCCCGAACTTACCTCGTTTAAAACACTTGGAGGCGGGGTGGGACCCGCCGCAACCAGAGCATTCGTGTTTGAAGCGACAACCTGCTCCGAACTTACATTGGCCGTCGTTAAACTGCCAACAGCAACCTGTTCTACGCTGACTGGCCGACGCGGAGGGTGAGGACCCAGCGCCGGCCCCCCCAAGAAAGGACGAAAGGCCTCCCTGATGTGAAGCCGGGCGGGTCATGATGGCCAGCCACAAACCGATATCCATCTGGTCCCAACTCAGGGAAGGGCGCACGGCTAAACACTGGCGGAACTGTTCGTCGTAACGCCACCAGCCCAATCCGCCATAAACCCGACACGCGTTCCAGATCATATCCTGGTAGCAAAAAAGAGAAGAGCATTTATTGGGGGTCTTTTCTCCTATGACGCTAGCCAGGATCGAAAAAGCCCTGATCCAGTTCCCAAAAGTTTTCGGTATCTTCCGATACCGAAACTTCTCTTTTTCCTTTTCAGACTCCTTAGCCGCGGGATCAGCCCGAGGCAGGTCCTCCATAGGGAGTAGTGAAAAAATCTCGACAAATTCCCCTTTCTCAATTTTTGTACGCAACTCGGCTGTCAAATGGAGGCCCAGGGGGCCTGACCAACACATGTAGGCCGCCCCGTGCGCTGCGGGTGCAACCCCCAGGTCCTGGACCGCAGCGGAGGTCACTGATGACCCCGCGGGGGTCTCAAGCTCCCTTGCAGAGGGCGAGGGTATTAAGGGGCAAATAGGCCCTCCCGCGACGGCCGAGGTAGAAGGTGTGGCACCTGACCCTCCGCTAGACGCCCAACCCGTCCTAAGTTGGTTATCTAAGATCGAGGTGTGGGTAGCCCCAGGGGAGGGGGATTTTTCCAGGGAGTGTAGAAACTGTCGCATAGTGTGTAGCAATGAATCCCATTCAGGGGTGACTCCACTAATACCCCCCGACCCTAAACCCTGTACCCCACTATACTCACTTGCAGGAACCGCATGCGAAGCCATCTGGGAAGCCACACCCTGGCCGCTAGACTGTGATGGCCCTGCTGGAGCTGCGACCGCAGGAGGGACTGCACCAGCCGCAACGTCAGAGAAACGAACCGTGAGCCTACCAGGGGTGATCTGCGAAGACAACACAGGTGAGATAGACCCCAGCCCACCCACCCCTGTGGAAAGGAAACCGGTAGGAGAGGGTCCCAGATGAGTGGCAGGATAGATTGGGGGCAACGTGGGAATTAAGGGGCCAGGGGGGGCAACCTGGGTACCAGCCACAAGTGGGCCAGCAGGTGAGACAGGGAAATTAGGAGGAGCAGGCCCAGGGGACCCTGCCAGGGCCCCAGCCATGATGGGGGCAGTTGAGGTGGAAGGGAGAAGTGGAGGGGCAGATACAGGGTGGGGTGAGTGTGAGACAGCAGCCCCAGAGACAGAAGCCAGAGTAGCAGGCACAGGGACAGGAGCAGCACCAGGGGAGGCAGAGTGGGAAGGCAGAGCAGGGGGGGGGCTGTACAGTGATTTGGAGGGAGCAAGGTCCCTGGCCCGTGCCCCAGAACCCCCCACCCCCCCGGAGACAGCCCTGCCGACCTGCGGCCTACTTACCCGTCCTGGAGAGAGGGCCGCCCGCCCTTGCGCCACTGTGGAACCCGCCAAGGCCGACCGGGTGTTCGGTGCCCGCTGAGCAGGGAGCTGTTGGGATCTCGCGGCCGACCTCCGCCGAGCCCGCGAGACCGGGGGGGGTGGTAGCCGCGATGTGGCATGGCTGGCACTCATCCGGGGTGTGGACACGTGGGAGGAGGTATGGGTAGCGCGGGAAGCTGCTCCGCCCGCGGCGGACCCGGCGTGCGGGCCTGCGACAGGGCTCCTACTCCTCTCCCTCACCCGACCCTCCCGAGAGGGGCTATACCGGGCAGGGGGACGTGCGCGACGGCGCTGAGTCTCATGGCCGCCAGGAGAGGGAGCAGTCACAGGAACAGCACCCAGATTAACATGGCTGCTGACAGAAGGAGCAGCCACAGAGGCAGCACCCTGCAGGCGTGCTAGCTGTGACTGCAGGTGCCGTCCACCATCTTGAAGGGCCTCAGCCCTGAGGGCAGCGAGGATAGCATCAATATCCATGCCCTTGGCCGTGAGACAAGCAGTGGTAGCACAGGAGGATGCAGAGATGTTACCACGCCGTTAAATCTAAGATGGCTGAGGTAAGGGAGACAAAATGGCTTGTATATAAATGACCACACCCAACCCTTATTCTAATTGACACACCCAATTATGACACCTACACCCACCACACCCACACATGCCTCCTATCCGGCTAGCCTTCAGCCCGCCTCCTCTGGGCCTTTATTGCTGACGGTATCACCGTATAGTTCGAATAATATACCATAGCCTTGTTTATCTAGTCTTTAATTTAAAGCATAGACATAAGCATTATCACATTTTAGACCAAACTGCTTTTATTACTTTTGTTTCTCTACAAAGCCTGTATTACTCTGTCTACATGATTGTTTAAAAAAAACAAAAAAAATCATTCCTTGAGGTGCATTGTACACCGTCTCGATATTGTTAACTCATGTTACCCCACAATGCCTCCTCTTTCTCTTCTGTACCCCATGATGCATATGCCATAATAAAAGAAAGATTTACAAAAAAATTAATTCTCAGATTCCACACTGTAAACTGTGGGGATAAAAAGCAATAAATAAAAAAATGCTTCTTCTGGCACATAGAAAGCCAGTCCTGGTGAGCTTTGCTCCATGCACAGGAGTGAATGCGGGTTCTCCTGCACACTGGATGCTGCTGTCTGTAGGCTGAGGATGCCAGTGACGTCACCCAGCCCAGTATTGGATTACATCTAGCCAGGGAACACCCCCTGTATATCCAGCATCAGCCACTATTGTCAGACTCCCTGCCTGGAGACCAGGGACCCATTCCTGTCCATGATATGCCTGGGAGCCCACTCTGCCCTTAAAACTTCTGGAACCCTTCCTGGTCCAGGTCCTGTTTATGGGGTCCCCCCCCTCTGTGGATCTCTGTAAGTACAGTTCTGGGGTGCTCTCTGTCTCATTGCTGCTATGGGAAAGTTAATTTGCTTTGTGCTAGGCTCAGGGATTTAAATAGCACTGCAAGAGTTAAATCACCCCCCCATGGCAGCTAGAGGGGTAGGGAGAGCTGCTGGTCTCTGGCACCAGAGCGGTTAAATCCCCAGGAGATGGGGTGAAATGCATGGATTAACCCATTGTTGGTGTGCTTGAAAGCAATGGTATGGAGGCTGCACAGTGCTGGCTGTGTGGGATGTTAACCTCTTCCATTCCAAAGGAAATGGGGATTTAAAGGGAATTTGCTACATACATCAGCCTTCTGAATTCATTTACTCACCGTGCAGGTATGTTGGTTTATAACCCTGGGCAGATTCTCTGGGCATGGAGGGGTGAATGGGCAGATTCTCTGAGTATGGAGGGGTGAATGGGGCAGATTCTCTGGGTATGGAGGGGTGAATGGGGCAGATTCTCTGGGCATGGAGGGGTGAATGGGGCAGATTCTCTGGGTATGGAGGGGTGAATGGGCAGATTCTCTGGGCATGTAGGGGGGGGGCAGATTTTCTGGGCATGGAGGGGTGCATGGGCAGATTTTCTGGGTATGTAGGGGTGAATGGGCAGATTATCTGGGCATGGAGGGGTGAATGGGCAGATTCTCTGGGTATGGAGGGTTGAATGGGCAGATTCTCTGGGTATGGAGGGTTGAATGGGCAGATTCTCTGAGTATGGAGGGGTGCATGGGCAGATTCTCTGAGTATGGAGGGGTGCATGGGCAGATTCTCTGAGTATGGAGGGGTGCATGGGCAGATTCTCTGGGCATGGAGGGGTGAATGGGCAGATTCTCTGAGTATGGAGGGGTGCATGGGCAGATTCTCTGAGTATGGAGGGGTGCATGGGCAGATTCTCTGGGCATGGAGGGGTGCATGGGCAGATTCTCTGGGCATGGAGGGGTGAATGGGCAGATTCTCTGAGTATGGAGGGGTGCATGGGCAGATTCTCTGAGTATGGAGGGGTGCATGGGCAGATTCTCTGGGTATGGAGGGGTGAATGGGCAGATTCTCTGGGTATGGAGGGGTGAATGGGCAGATTCTCTGGGCATGGAGGGGGCAGATTTTCTGGGCATGGAGGGGTGAATGGGCAGATTCTCTGGGTATGGAGGGGTGAATGGGCAGATTATCTGGGCATGGAGGGGTGAATGGGCAGATTATCTGGGCATGGAGGGGTGAATGGGTAGATTCTCTGGGTATGGAGGGGTGAATGGGCAGATTCTCTGGGTATGGAGGGGTGCATGGGCAGATTCTCTGGGCATGGAGGGGGGAGATTATCTGGGCATGGAGGGTGAATGGGCAGATTCTCTGGGTATGGAGGGGTGCATGGGCAGATTATCTGGGCATGGAGGGGTGAATGGGCAGATTCTCTGGGTATGGAGGGGTGCATGGGCAGATTTTCTGGGCATGGAGGGGGGGCAGATTATCTTGGCATGGAGGGTGAATGGGCAGATTCTCTGGGTATGGAGGGGTGAATGGGCAGATTATCTGGGCATGGAGGGGTGCATGGGCAGATTCTCTGGGTATGGAGGGGTGAATGGGCAGATTATCTGGGCATGGAGGGGTGCATGGGCAGATTCTCTGGGTATGGAGGGGTGAATGGGCAGATTCTCTGGGTATGGAGGGGTTAATGGGCAAATTCTCTGGGTATGGAGGGGTGAATGGTCAAGTTCTGTCTGAGGGTATGTGCTGACTCTCCTGGTCTAAGGGAAAAGTACCATTTAGTTACCAGAAAGTTATAAGAAAAAAAGGCTCAATATTCTGTATTTTAAAGAGTCTCAGATTCATTTAAATCTGGAATCAAGTCTTTGTTGAAAATATTAACCCTCTGAGTACCAAAGCTGTGTTTTTATATTTTATTCATTATCTGCTGGCACAAAAGGGGTTAAATCCAATCAGTTTATAATTTTAATATTTTTCATTTCATATTTTGTTATTGAAAGGGTTACATATTCCTTCAGTTATGCCCTTTTCTGAAATAGAGCCCAAAGATTATAGTTAACTCTTTAAAAAACAGTTTGTTAATAACAAGTACTACCGTAGCAGCTGTTTCGGTTTTGCTTGAATCAATACAAAGGATAAAACAAACATGAAGTTCTTGCAGATTAAAGTCGAGGTTCCTATGACTCTTGTTAAAATATGTAAATGTTTTTGCGAAGTATCCTGAGTGCTTCTCCCTGTGTTTGTTCAGTACATGCAAATTGTATATTGGCACGGAGATATAGTTGAATGATCTGGTTTTAATTTTTCCTTTTTTAAATTGCTTTTTATTTATTTTTCTAATTATGCGTTTAGAGATGCGCTAAAGCCAGTTAACAAGGATCTCTGCTTTTCATCATTGATCTTTTAACTCATTCACTGCCAGAGATTGTTTTTTTTCTTCTATTGACGTGCATGCGCGGTGGTGATATTCAATATGGCTGCATATTGTGGAAAAACTTGTTTCATGGTCATTTGCTAAATTCAGAATTTGAGCAAATTTGGTGTCGAATTGGGAAAATTGACATTAGACATGACTTGGTTGGGGGGTATATATTCACTATACTGCTAATTGGGGAGAACTGACAAGGGCATCGTAAACTCCGGGGTAAAATAGACGATTTGATAAAATTCTTGATTTTTTTTTTGGGTGGAATATATTGGCCTAGGTTTTGGAGTTCCCTTATCAATTCTCCGTAAAATCTATTTTAGTGATTTAAGTATTTTGGATTTAGTCTAAGGCTGCTTATGAGTGTGTGTCCAAAAGGCAGACTGACTACTTTCTCAGAACGACAACTCCCAAGATGCTTTGCCAGCTGATTCACCATAGAGTCATGGTGTGTTTGTGTGTATATCCAGTAGAAATTCAGCCGTAGTTTGTGTGCCGCGGATCCTCTGGGCTTGCAATATGGCGGAACTTTTAGGCCCGTGTTGTAGCGTAGGAATTGAAATTCTGAGCTCTGAGCATATATGTCTGTGTGTGTGTACACTGGCTTTCCAAAATGGGATGACCGGTAAATCTCCTATTTTTAATAAGTAGTCTCATTAAAAATTGGGCCTCTTCAAAAACTCCATTCCCTCCCATTAAATTCTCTCCTTTTAGTCAGTAAGGTAGGTGATCTCCAACAGTGGTCGTATGCATCATAGATGTACAAGAGAAGCTTAATTAAAGCCCCTTCTTCTAATACAAATTTTTTTTTTCAGTTATTGCAGATGATTGCTTATTTTAGAAGGTCCGAATGTGCCCTTTCAAACGAGGGGTCTCTTGCCCTTCTATGTGTTGTGGGGGGCCCCATGATATTGGCCACAGAATTTGAACTTACCCCCACACAACAGCAAGTGCCTCTTGGCACAACCTCACTGCGTGTGACATCACTATGCATGGTGATGTCAAATGTCACCTGAGGGACATGTGGGGACATCACTGTCATCGTCCACTTTTCAGAAGCACTACGGGTGATGACCCGCAATGAAGGGGTCCTCAAAATCCAGGTCATTCCTGGCATAGCCAGAGCTCACTTTCATGGAGAAAAAATATAAACATTGTTTGTTTGTGTTTTTGTTTTTTCAGCAGTGAACTGGAAAATGGAGGCCCTCCGTACTAGGATAGAGTGGTTTCAATTTCTACATATACTTCCCCCCCCCCCCCAAACCTAACAAATACATATTTGTTAAATATAAGGGATGAGTAAACATAATATTAAAAATCCTGGGATTTGTCAGTTCCTCTTAAAGGTGGTGATAATGCCTCATTCTGAAAATGTTCCCAGTTATGCTATTTAGTACTTTTCAATTTCCAGTTTAGAAGATAAACCATCCCCCCCCCCCAAAAATACCCCTTGAAAATAGATAATGGGTGGTATGGCCTCTCGACACTCGTAAAGCCAACCAAGACAACCCAGTCATTAACAGAATAGCTTCTGGGACACGTCCATAAATGTAAATTTAGGAAGTAACCGTTTGTAGCTTGGTAATTCCCTTGTTTATACCGTCATAGTCTCCAACACAAACCTAAGTGAGAGGTTATATCTTGCAGGTGACACAGGTGGCCAGAGTCACCTTACCCAATGTGCAGCCGAGGCCCAGGCAGGAGCCTGGAGCTCTGGCTGTGAGGAGGCCATTCCCTGAGCCAGCAGGGAGATTAATAGATCTCCCTGCTGGGCCCTTGGCCCGTCACCTGCTTGAGGGAGCATTGTAGACTAAATTATGTTGTGCAGCTCACTTTGAGTTCTCCCTCATGGTCCCCAAGTGCTTTTCAACGACTCAGTGGGCCACAACCAGTAAGTCATGTACGGAGTACCAGGTGGTCAGAAAACTTTTAATGTGATCTGCACTCAATATTGGTACAGACCACAATGCTCCCCAACCGGACCACCAGGGATCCTGCTCCCAATTGTTTATCCACTGGACCAGCAGTAATCATGGAAAGAATGACCTTCACGGGACCACCAGGAATTACACCCCCTCCTGCCAAAAGAAAAGCTTGAGGGTGGCAAACTCAGCCACCCCACATACAGCTACTACGAACACAACACTCACTTTCCGACAAAACACTCCGTCTCTCCCCCACATACATTCAGCACTCACCCACTACACTCAGACACGGAGCTCAGTGCTTTATGGGGGGGTACGAATCTGGCATCTTGTCTAGGCAATCGAATTCCAGTTTGGCAAGTGCCCAATCCCAAACGATTCCTTAACTTCAAAATGTGTCAAGATAGAAAATGTGAAATTGATCGACACTAAAAAAAAAAAAAAAAGTTTATTAGAACGCGCAGTTTGCCATGCTCTATTGTAAAACACAACACACAAAAATATATTCTATTCTGTATTTTATGAAATCTTGGCACATACAGCAGAACGTGTTTGGAACTTCTAAAAGTCGCATGCTTGGCATCTCCCATATCGAATTCTTTTGTGAGCAACTCTTCCCCAGCTCTTAAAGAAATAACAGAAGTGACTCTTTAATTCTGCCAATATTTGACAAAGTAGAGTGTATCGTGGGGGACTAGAACTGGACACACCTAGAGTAAGGCATCTCATAAATAGCTTAAAATGTGGCAGCGATGATGATGATCAAGGGCAGAGTATAGAATATTTGATAGAGTCCTAACCTCAACATCTGAGGAAAGGGATTTAGGGGTGATTATTTCTGATGACTTAAAGGTAGGCAGACAATGTAATAAAGCAGCAGGAAATGCTATCAGAATGCTTGGTTGTATAGGGAGAGGTATTAGCAGTAGAAAGAGGGAAGTGCTCATGCCATTGTACAGAACACTGGTGAGACCTCACTTGGAGTATTGTACGCAGTACTGGAGACCGTATGTCCAGAAGGATATTGATACCTTAGAGAGAGTTCAGAGAAGGGCTACTAAACTGGTTCATGGATTGCAGGATAAAACTTACCAGGAAAGGTTAAAGGATCTTAACATGTATAGCTTGGAGGAAAGACGAGACAGGGGGGATATGATAGAAACATTTAAATACATAAAGGGAATCAACACAGTAAAGGAGGAGACTATGTTTAAAAGAAGAAAAACTACCACAACAAGAGGACATAGTCTTAAATTAGAGGGACAAAGGTTTCAAAATAATATCAGGAAGTATTACTTTACTGAGAGGGTAGTGGATGCATGGAATAGCCTTCCAGCTGAAGTGGTAGAGGTTAACACAGTAAAGGAGTTTAAGCATGCGTGGGATAGGCATAAGGCTATCCTAACTATAAGATAAGGCCAGGGACTAATGGAAGTATTTAGAAAACTGGGCAGACTAGATGGGCCGAATGGTTCTTATCTGCCGTCACATTCTATGTTTCTATGTTAATTTAGAGTTAAAATGTGATGGGGTTCATTCAAATTAAATTAAATTGTAAAATGCAGACTAAATTAGATGGTTTGCGTGCTATAGATGCAGCTTCGCTATTGTAGCCTAAATTTTGCAATCATGTTTTTAATTCACTGCAATTCACTTAGTACGTGCCAAATTAACTGGATTTTTGAAATGTGATGTGTAGGACCGTGACGAACTGGAAAAATATTTAGATTAAATAGTGCTTTTGGACCACTCCTTGGAGTTCTATACCAGAGAACTTGATCACAAGGAATGTTTCGAAATCATTATCCATGCATATTGAGATATATATATATATATATATATATATTTTTTAAAGGACCACTTTGGGCACCATAACAACGTTATTGGTGCAAAGAGGTCCGTTGGTGCAGGCTTACCTCTAGGGGTTAAATAATTGACAAGCGGTTTATCCTCAAAGTCTTGAACCTGCCACCTTTTAGCTCTGCTCAGCTGCTTCTGTTGTAGTGCATACCTTTTTTAATTCTGTTTTGTGAATGGGGTGCTACTGGTAGGCTGAGAGCATCGCTCAGCAAAGCCATGCTGCGCCATGACGAGTGGGCCATGGACCTTCGAAGCTTGCAGTGACCAGTAACAACTAATGCCTGGCTAGTAACACAGGACTACTGTATATAAGATTTGGATCAGGGATTTAAAATGCAACAGAAGTGTTTTTTAATTCCCTAAATATTAGCAGGTAAATATACTTTGACATGACAAACAGTGACTCATTTTATAGTATTTCAAAAATAACCATCTCTTTGTCTATTGTCACTATCCACTTCGGTTGACATATCGTACCTGCCAGCAGGGGGCCCTAGTGAGGATAAATCACGTTCTTCAGTATATTGGAATTTTCTGATAACTGTATTCCATACACCTGGCTAAAAATAAATAAATAAGCTTGTAATTTTGTTAGCACATGTTTATGTCATATTTTTACTTTTTTCAACCATTGGTAAGCACAGTTCAAAAACGCAATTTGTTTATGTTGTCCAGTCGTACTCACTTAAAGGGGCACACATTGACATTAAACAAGTAGTTAAGATTCCAGCTGCAGTTTCACTTGGAGTATCAGTGGATCTGTGGTTGTTATAGTACTTGGAGTACTTGTACTGTAGGTGACCATGTTTTCAAAGCAAAATCTGGCTGGTACAGTGTCCTAAATTTTTTTTTTTTTTTTTAACAGTTTTTAGTAGATGCCCTAATGAATCTATTTATGTATTTTATTAATTGGGATATATCTAAAAACAGCTTGCTAAAACTGCAAATCTCTTGTCTGCAGCTTTTGCTAGACCTCCCCTTCCCCTCTACACTCCACCCCCCCAGCATTCAGTCTGTGCCTGGGAAATGACCAATCAGAGACTTCTCCTTGAACATGCGCTCAGAGGTGTGGGAGCTATGTTGCAGCGACCAAAGGGCACAGAGCTCTGTGGGCACGCTTACAAGCTCACTCTAACTTGGGGCAGAAGAGGTCCCTTGGTGCAGGCTTACCAGAATGCACCCACGACTGCTATAAGCTCTGTAGAGCTAACGACATTGGACAAAAAGCCAAAAGTGAAAGTGCCGATTTCGAATAGAAATTAGAGATCCTCCTGAAATGTTTCATGCGTGTGGAGTGTATTTTTTTTTTTTTTTTTAAAGCATTGAGGATAGAATTTAATATTCTTTTCTGGACATGCTAGGTACTCGCATTATAGGTGGAAGAGAACCTGTAACACACACGGTTCTCTGAGCATCGTCTGGCTGTTATTCGGAATACGCCATTGTTCATTACGACACCTTGAACGTTTAGTCCTTACACATCCTCCTCTGCCGATCATAACATGGTGTGGGCTTGTGAAAAGGATGGAACTTTGATCAGTGAGCAAGGATTTGGATGGGGAAGATTTTTTTCTGTAATTCCTTTGATCACAGTTCTGTTCTCATACCTCCCAAATTTTTAGGCGTGTAAGTAGGATGTTCACGAAAAGGGAAAGAATTCAGCGCTAATTAACCCACAATTAGTAGACGTAGGCAGCAACCCAAACGAAGGAAAACCCCTCAGGTCCTTCAGTGGATAAACACAGATAGAGAAAAATATATATAAGGGCTGCGCCAAATGGAGGAAGGTAGTCCAGTAAAATATCGCTAGGATACCAGTGGATAGTCGGGGATACTTGATAGGGTTTCTTGGTGGAAGTAGGTGCGTCTGGTGTTGACCGTTCAGTATATGAAAATACAAGAGAGGTAGAGGCTGACCAATAGTGCAGTATGTAAAATTCAAGGTGCAGTAACTAACAGAAGTAGAGAACTCACTTTCGGGAGAGCTATGGCCAGCTCTGGTGTGAATCGTGTACAGCGGTATAATCCCCGCTTATGGGATATGTAGGGAAGGGGTCTCCGTCAACACCGTCTGGTAGTCCAAAACTCGGAAAATTAAAATAGAAAGCAACAATAGTGCTCTCAATTGTGATGGGGTTCAGTATGCAACAGGTAGAGAAAGATAAAGAACTCACATTTGAGGGAGCTATGGCCAGCTCTGGTGTGGATAGCGTACAGAGGTATAATCCCCGCTTATGGGATATGTAGCGGCAGTACGTCCATCAGCACCGTCTGGTAATCCAAAGCTCCAAGAGAGAAGGATAAAAAGCAACAGTAGTGCTCTCAATTGTGATGGGATAAGAGAGTAAAATAGAAGATAAAATAATACTCACAAAGATAGAGCAGAGGTACTACTCTATGAATAGGCGTTGGTGGTATGATCCCCATCTGGGATTTCTTGGAGTACTGGAACAGTAAAATTGCCAGTGGAAGTAAAAGTAACCAGGAACGTTTAAAATGCCAGGAATAAGTAAAAAAAGTTTAAAGTGCATAGAGAGTGCAATAAAAAGAGGATCGGTACGGTAAGGTAGCCAAAAAACTTTAATTGTTCTAAAATACACAGTAAAATACAAGAGTAAATGACCATAAACGCGTTTCACGATAAGTGACCATAAGAAATCCCAGGTGGGGATCATACCACCAAAGCTCATTTGAGCAGGGTCCTGTTCAACCTTTTTTTAAATAAAAATATTAAAGTATAGCTTACCATCTTCATCCTACGCTTGTGATGGCTGATGGGACGGGACGGCTTGCTTGTTGTCTAATAAATACCCATGACGTCTTTCTGCGCTAAATCTAAAGTTGTTCCCATGTTCTACAGGGATCTGCTATAAATTCCTGGTTCATTATTTTGTATTGCACGAGAGTCTCTCGTTATTTTTCTTCTACATATTATTATTATTATTATTATTATTATTATTATTATTATTATTAGATCTTAAAAAAAAAAAAAAACTAATAGCACACACTAGACTTGGGGGTTTATTCACTAAACTGCTAATTTGAGACGATAATTTACTAACTAGATCATTTCTAAATCTTGTTATATTGGGCAACATTGTGTCATTCTTTTGTTAATCAGCAATCTTTTTTATTTTAAATTTTTTTGATTTTTGATTTTATTTATTTTTTAGTAATTTTAACCCCATTCATTTCATAGAGTGGAATTGACTTGGGGATAATATTGTAAAGCGCTACGGAATCTGTTGGCGCCATATACATGGCAGTAGTAGTAATAATAATAATAATAATAATAATAATTTGGCCTGATACATACTATCGCTTTAAAGATATATTAATGATTGCGTGTTTGTTTACTTTATAGTGTCAGAAAAAGAATTCTATTTAAAGGCCAAGTGTTATCCAAAACAAAATAGAGGCTTTTGCTGATTGTAGCTAATGTCCACCTTATCGCTGACCTAAAGATATTTTGGTACTGACATCAATTTGACAGTGACATGAGCCAGACTTGTAATGTTAGCAGTAAATCATTTTTTTTCTTTTCCGTTGTGATTGTGTCCGAGCCCAGGACATTATCTGTAACTCCAGTGCAAACCGCAGAGATACTCTGTAACTGCTTGTGCCTTCCCGAGATATTATAAACACATTCCTTGGAGACATTTTAAGAATCCTTTTATTTCATGGTGGATCAGAACAAATTTCAGCTGTTGATCACAAATCCGCAGCTGCTCCAACCTTTTCGGAACTGTCATAACTTGAGTCTCTTTTGAAGGGGAACTGTTGACGGCAAATCCACCATAGCCCGTTGTAGTGATTGTGTGCCAGGAGCCCCTTAGTGCCTTCCTACAGTAATTAGTCAAATTTGTTGTAAGGTTTGACACTTCTAGGTCCCTTCGGGGCCTCTGGTCCATTCTATGTCTTGTATTCGGCTAACTGGGAGGCTCTAATAACGCTTTAGCTATAACAATTATTATTATTATTATTTTATATAGCGCCAGCAAAGTCCGTAGCGCTGTACAATGGGATTATGTGCAACTATTTACGTTGTTTATTGTTTGAGAGTGTCAAGGGTTGTAGTGTTTATGGTGCTTACAATGTATCTTTAGTTTCGTTTGAGAGCCCCAGTGGAGCTAGTTGCAAGTATCCAGAGGTCATGGAACTCGTAGATAAAGGTGCATATAAAATGTAATCCAAGGTCAAGTGCACAAACATTACATTTTTTTTTTTTTAATATGACTTTTCCCATGATTCTCGGTCACGTTTAGCCATCACTGTCCTAAATCAAATGCTAAAATCAACTAACTTTACAAATGAGTTCACGTTGGTGAATACCTGAGTCACGAATTAGATTTCGGGTTTAATGAGTAATATACTCGTCTTAAAGAATGGACGTGTGCCAGCAATGGCTAGAATTTCGCATCGCAGCTGTCTCTTTGGGTTCCATGATCGTCATACAACGAAAAGCACCAAATATTTCCAAAGGTAATTATTTATTTATTTTATTTTGGAGTTTAGAATAACATACAAGTTTACTCCGATACAGCATGGTTAACAAGAGTGAAGAAATAACAGAACATACAAATTACATGTTGGTAAATATAGTCCATTGTTTTGTGTCACTTAAAATTTCTTTTTTTTTTTTTACAAATCAAAAATCTCTTATGACACAATTGTCAGGAATTGACATTTCCCCTCCTGCATCTTAACTCAAAAACTAACATCGCACGTCCTAACTGTTGGGGATTTGTGGGCTCTGTTCAGTCATTCTGGATTCTCGAGTGTCCTGCATCCGGGGACACCAGCGACCGGCCCCGTGGGTTCAATGCATTGTAAGTGCATCATTGGTTGTGATCACACTGTGCGTGTTCAGAACATTCCACCCAAGCTAAGAGCACTCCACCCAACACTTGGTGTGCCCTGAGTAGGGCTAGGTGGTCAGACTCTGTCAACAAATTAATTCTGGTTATTCACTAAATCGAGGGCAGTGGAGAGATAATAATTAGCAAGGGCATTGCACATTTCAACCCAAATTGACTGAAAAATTCTTCAGATTGGCTATTTTGGTCTAAAATTTGCAAGTCAGTTCCATTTAAATGTAACTTGGAAAAAAAATATTAAAATTAAAAAGTTGAAAATCCGAGTCATCTTGCATTTTGCCACCATGCGTTTCAGAAGTCTGATGGCACTCTGTAATCCCTCTGTGAAGTTATGAATAACACATTCTTTTGTGTCACTCAATATTTTGAGACTTTCCCAACGTATCGTTTGTACCAGGATGTATCACACAGTTCTTAGAACCATCATCAATATAAACAACCACAACAAAAATATTACTGATATGTTGTGTTCAGTAGCCGCATTAACCCGTTATTTTTACAGTAATCTCTTTTTTCATGACATTAGTTGACTCCGTTAATCGTAGATGTCTTAGTAAGTCATGTAAAACAATTTGTTGTGTGCGTATATACTGACAACCGTGACGTACGGTTTGCAACATCGCTGCTCTGGCTCATTGTATTTCTGAAGTGTCTTGAGGATGCTAGATAATTATTTTGCAATATTTGCCTCGGGCTGTGTTAAGACTAGTTTGTAATCCAGAACGGCATGGGAGCTGTCATGTAATAAAATTAATCTACTTTAAAAAATGTCTGTTATGTGTTAAATAATATGATATTGGTACAGTAAATAAACGTGACCATTTAGTGATCTGTAAACAACTTGCATATTTGTAATATGTAGCTGAGAACCCACCGGTTCTCTGGACCTCCATAGTTTGGAAGTCCTTTGTAACAGTACCCCTTTTTAAGCCGGTGAACCTCTTCTTCAACAGTCTTCCACCAGTTCTTGGTCCGACTGTCCAGAATAACTTATGACCAACTACTTATCCATGTGAAACACAACAAAAGCCCTAGAGAAGTATTGTTATGCCTTGCAAGTCTCTTTACCCCGATTTTCGAGAAAACACGACATTAAAGTGCAATCTGATACCTGCGCGAATGTTTAGATTGCTTTCCTGTACAGGTTTAGTCGCCAAGCGTTAAGTGGCCTCAAGTGAGCACGAGAACTAAATACTACCTTGAATTCTACTTCCCAATCTAGGACTCAAGGCAATGGTGCAGGTTTTGCCAGTGTTCCTACTGGAACAGAATTGAGGCATGTCTAAATCCTGGACAGTTGTTGTGACCTTAAGCACCATAACTGCTACAGAGTGCTATAGTGGTTATGGCTCTAGGAGTTCTCTGGTGCCCGATCATTGTAAGTAGTCAAATATCTTTAGCTAATGCAGTGGGTTCATCAATATTGTAAACCTTAGTGAGTTCAAAGCATTTCCACAGCCATCTTTACTTTGTGAAACTCTTGGCAAGGTGGAAGGGCCTCAAATTTGATAATTACTTCAAGGGATACTATAGTTCCAGGAATGCAAAGCTTACTCCTGGCACTATCACTCCCCCCGCCCTCGCACCTCCTCTTCCCCTTTATTTACTTATCTTATCCCAGCGCAGTTGTTCTTCGGCGCTGGGTCGTGGCTCCTCTGAAGTCCCGCGACGTGCGGACGCTAATGCGCATGCATTAGACCTCCCCATAGGAAAGCATTGAATCCTATGGGGAAAAATGTCCAAAGGTCCGTTTCGATTCAGGAAGCCCTTAAGTGGCTGTTTGGAAGACAGCCACTGAGGGCAGACTTAAAGCTGCAATGTAAACAAAGTGCAAAAGGGACACAGCACCCAGACCACTTCAATGGCCTGAAGTGGTCTGGGTGCCTACAGTGTCCCTTTAATTACTGTGAGCTTTTTCACAAAGCTTTTTATTTTTATTAAAGAGATAAAGATTTTTGTTCTCTGGATGTGACCGTTTTTCATTATGTAGGAGAGTAGAGCGACTGAAAACACACTGACAACACTTTTGTGCTGTCCGGACTCGCATATCTGCAAAGAAATATGGCACTGTTACGCGGACGGTCGGCTAGTACCGCCATACGTGTGCGTGGCAATGTGAGGGTTAAATTTAATTTGTATGGCGTGCTCTGGCTGTGCGAGGACAGCCAGTCATACAGTCTAAATTGGAAAAGGAAAAACTGAGAATAATGCCACAACCCGTAACTATCTTTTAGTTGGGTATCATGTTGTGCATGTTCCACTTAAGAAAACAAAAGTTATTAAAGAATTGTTTAATAACTCTGCAGGATATCTCACAAGCGCTGATCCTGCTGCCTTCATACAATAACGCCAACTCGGTTTGAGCTGCATTTTTTATACTCCCCTTTCTTTCTCATCTATGTAGTAAGTTGAATTATGTGTTCTTTTGAGTCGAAAAGTGCTTCAGTTATTAAAATAAATAATAGATAAAAACTCCTCTATTGATATGGCTGATTTAGAGGAACACTGTAGAAATAGGAATACAGATCTGTATTCCTAAAGCTACAACCCTGAACCCTTACCAATAAGCTCCCCCCCACATGTAACATTAAAAAAAACCAAAATAAATGAAAATAAAACCAATGACTTTTTCTCCAGCACAGATTCTCTCTCACCGCTGCCGCAGCCTCAGCCTCCTCCTTGTGTTGTGTCATCAGGATGCGTGTCTCCAATGCTCTTCATAGAGGAGCTTTGGGGACCTTGGGTGCATGCGCAGCACTCGCTGTGATGCTCCCAAGATTCTGCCATAGAGAATGATTGAATGCAATGAACCTCTATGATTGTGACTGCACTGCGCATGCGTGTGTGATATCATGATATGAGATTTAGTGAGTAAGACTCCCGACTCCCATACCCAGAGGGCTTGGAGGTGGGTTTGAAGCCACTCTTCCATGCCGTCTAATTAGTAAACTAAAGGGTTTCGGGAATAGGACTGCAGGCACCATAACAACTTCACTAGAGTGAAATTTGTAAAGTGCCTACAGTGTTCCTTTAAGCACTTTTGTGATTAAGAGGTTAAGTTAGACCCCAGCTGCTCGTTCGCTGAACAGCTGCTCCAGTGAAGCATTTTGGGTGGTTACGGTTTATCAGATTAGCTTTCCCAGCAGATGTTCCAACCACAAAGATAATTATTGTAGACTGCATTTTGCCAATTACCACGTTCGTTCGAACAGCTGAACCACTGAATGGCCACAAATGGGACAAAAATGTTGCTAATCTTTTCTAAAGCGGACACATATATAACCACAGTACTTGCTGGTTTGGATTTAGACCCGAGGTGACGCTTGGAAATCCACAGAAATTATCAATTTTTTTACTGTGTTTTTTGTTTTTTGTAAAACTAAATTGGTGTCTTCATTTACTGGTAGTGTAAATGGCCCGATTTGTGTCATGATCTGTGGGGTTTATATATTAAACCTGGGGATAATGAATTGAAATCAGTATTGCTAAATTTAAACTACAATAGTCAAGCTGTCTCTATCACGGAATGGGATAATTTTTCCAAATTGGTTATTTTGGACTACATTTTTTGTTTCACTGCTATTAAAGGGCTATTAAAGGGCCACCCCACCGCCCAAATAAATAAAATAAAAATTACTGCTTAGTAGATATACCCCAAATGAAGAATTTGTATTTAATTATGCATTATTTTTCATTGGGTTAGATCTAAAACAGCTATAGAAGCTGTATTTCTCTTGTCTGCAGCCTTTGAAAGCCCTCCCCTTCTAATCCCACCCAGACTTTCTGTGACTGTCCAATCACAGGCTTCCTAATTCAGTTCAATGAGAAGGGGGGGGGGGGGGGGGACGACGACACGCTCTTAACACACAAAGCATTTGAGAAATCTAAGTGTCCCTTTAAATATTTAGAAAACACTAAATAACTTTTTGACAGGGTTAGAATGATGTTCACATTATCTTGCATTTTTTGACAAATGTATGTAGGCAAAAAGTCTTATCTCCCATTTGCACGCAAATTTAATGGTGATCTACTGTCAGATAGTCCTTTTATTTTTTACTGGTATTTAGATGTACCGTATATACTAGAGTATAAGTCGAGTTTTTCGGCACATTTTTTGTGCTGAAAAACCCCAACTCGACTTATACTCGAGTCAATGTCTGTATTATGGCAATTTACATTGCCATAATACAGACTGGGGGCTGTGTAGGAGGGGGGCTGGCAGGAAGCTCTTACTTACCTCTCCTGCAGCTCCTGTCAGCTCCCTTCTCCTCCGCGCCGGTCCGGTCAGCTCCCCTGTCAGCTCCCAGTGTAAGTCTCGCGAGAGCCGCGGGGTCATAGTGCGGCCGCGAGACTTACACTGGGACTTGCAGAGGGGGCTGACCGGACCGGCGCGGAGGAGGAGGGAGATGACAGGAGCTGCAGGAGAGGTAAGCGCTCTCTGCCAGCCCCCCTCCACTGAACTGCTAATGTCACTGGACCACCAGGGAGTGAGAGCCCCCCTCCCTGGCCAGCTAACAAGCAGGGAGAGGGGACGAAAAAAGTAATACAAATTTAAATAATAAAATATTACTAATAATAAAAAATAATAATAGTAAAATTTAAAAAAATATTAATATAACAAAAAATAAATTAATATTAAAATTATAATAATTAAAAAATAATAATAAAAATGCCCACCCCCCACCAAGGCTCTGCATCACACACACACACACACACACACTGCATTCATACACACACACACTGCATTCATACACACACACACTGCACTCATACACACACACACTGCACTCATACACACACACTGCACTCATACACACACACACACACTGCATTCATACACACACACACACACACACACACTGCATTCATACACACACACACTGCATTCATACACACACACACTGCATTCATACACACACTGCATTCATACACACACACTGCATTCATTATATACACACACTGTAAATAAATATCCAATTCATTTAATTTTTTTAGGATCTAATTTTATTTAGAAATTTACCAGTAGCTGCTGCATTTCCCACCCTAGTCTTATACTCGAGTCAATAAGTTTTCCCAGTTTTTTGGGGTAAAATTAGGGGCCTCGGCTTATATTCGGGTCGGCTTATACTCGAGTATATACGGTATTCTTTATACTAAACGAGTAAAATAAGCACAACTTTTTAACCTTCATGAGCTGCCTCTTGAACAGACACATTTGTAGCACAAAGCAA
Organism: Pelobates fuscus; assembly: GCF_036172605.1. Taxonomy (NCBI): domain Eukaryota; kingdom Metazoa; phylum Chordata; class Amphibia; order Anura; family Pelobatidae; genus Pelobates; species Pelobates fuscus. Next base: position 290,175,042 of record NC_086322.1, read on the forward strand.
CCATCAGTCCGACATTTACAAAGTAAACCCCATTTTTCTTGGATATCTTTAGTGTTGTGATGATGGGATTTTAGCACGCAGAGATGATAACCTTCTCTTTAAAAAAAAAAATATATATATATATATATATACACATACATACACACACACACACACACACACACACACACAGTATCTTGCAAAATGTAAGGACACCCCTCACATTTTTGTAAATATTTTATTATATCTTTTCATGTGACAACACTGAAGAAATGACACTCTGCTACAATGTAAAGTAGTAAGTGTACAGCCTGTATAACAGTAACTGCTGCCCCCTCAAAATAACTCAACACACAGCCACTAAGTGGAAATGTCCAAACTGGGCCTAATTAGCAATGTTCCCTCCCCAGTGTCATGTGACTCATTAGTGTTACAAGGTCTCATGTGTGTTAATTTGGTGTTATCGCCCTTACACTCTCTTATACTGGCCACTGGAAGTTCAACATGGCACCTCATGGCAAAGAACTCTCTGAGGATCTGAAAAAAATAATTGTTGCTCTGCATAAAGATGGCCTAGGCTATAAGAAGATTGCCAAGACCCTGAAACTGAGCTGCAGCACAGTGGGCAAGACCATACAATGGTTTCACAGGACAGGTTCCACACAGAAGAGGCCTCGCCATGGTCGACCAAAGAAGTTGAGTGCACGTGCTCCGCGTAATATACAGAGCTTGTCTTTGGGAAATAGACGTATGTGTGCTGCCGGCATTGCTGCAGTGGTTGAAGGGGTGGAGGGTCAGCCTGTCAGTGCTCAGACCATACGCCGCACACTGCATCAAATTGGTCTGCATGGCTGTCGTCCCAGTAGGAACCCTTTTCTAAAGATGATGCACAAGAAAGCCCGCAAACGTTTTGCTGAAGACAAGCAGACTAAGGACATGGATAACTGAAACCATGTCCTGTGGTCCGATTGAGACCAAGATAAACTTATTTGGTTCAGATGGTGTTAAGCGTGTGTGGTGGCAACCAGGTGAGGAGTACAAAGACAAGTGTGTCTTGCCTACAGTCAAGCATGGTGGTGGGAGTGTCATGGTCTGGGCCTGCATGAGTGCTGCCGGCACTGGGGAGCTACAGTTCATTGAGGGAACCATGAATGCCAACATGTACTGTGACATACTGAAGCAGAGCAGGATCCCCTCCTTTCGGAGACTGGGCCTCAGGGCAGTATTCATAGAAACATTAAATGTGACTGCAGATAAGAAACATTCGGCCCAGCTAGTCTGCCCAATAATATTCCAACAAAACTACCCAAAAAC